>NW_024070207.1:113815426-114012020 GCF_014754425.2 Oryx dammah
CGGGGATGACCCAGAGAGATGTTGTGGGGAGGGGGGTGGGAGGGGGGTTCATGTTTGGGAACGCATGTACACCCGTGGTGGATTCATGTCAATGTATGGCAAAACCAATACAGAATTGTAAAGTAAAATAATAAATAAATAAATAAATAAATAATTTTAAAAAAAGAAAAGAAAAAAAAGGACCTAATAGTTATTAAGATAAAGTCATTGTGATGAAAATGTGGTTTGGTACAGGAAAGTTGGTTAAGAACAAGTTCTGTTTGGGGAAAGAATAATAAATATTCAGTCTTGGCATTTAAAAAAAAATGCAAGTGCTTTCATGTTTTCTAAACCAATAGAGAAAGAGAGTAACTTTAAGAGATGGTATTCCTTATCCCAAGCCTCCAACACCCTCTCCCATATACCTCAGGAGGAGAAAGGTGTGTTGCAAAAGGAGTTGGGTAATAATATGAGCTTTAGTATATGCTGTTGGTACCCCGATGATGTCTTCTGCCACATGAGCCCTTGGTACCTAAAGTGTGATCCCTGGACCAGCAGCACTGTCTTCACCTGGGAGTTTTTCATTAAAATGCATAATTTTGGGTTGCCCCAGACCTGCTAAATCAATCTTTAACAAGATCCCCCAGGTGACATACATTAAAGATTGACGAGCACTTGTGCAGTCGACTTCCTTTATTTTTACACATGAGGTCACTGAGATCCAAAAAGAGGAAATGATTTGTTCACCTCTTAGACTTCATACATTTTCCAAAGAACTCCAGAAAGAAAAGCGACCACATTAAGGTAAAGAAGAAGTGATACATAGCAGGAAGTTTCCACAAAATGAAATCTTAATGGAAGTAGCAGAAAAATAAAAGGACTCTAATTTTAAATTATTTTAAAATATCAACTATGTCATTCTTTGTTCATTGGACTGCTCTTTATTTTCAGTTGGTATTTTGAATCATGATCAATTGTAATGAGGGTTTGTCTTAAAATGCAGCTTTTTCTCCTTAGTTCTATAGTGCACATATTGTATAGATGTAGCAAGTTTGAGGATCTCTGACCAGAAACTCAAGCATGCGAGAAATGGAACTTTATTCTTCCATATAATTCAACTTAATTTCCATCTTGACACCCCCCGCCCCAATCACCAAGCACTTAACCTTAGATAATTTGCTATCCTTTTTCTCCTAGGTCATGTCAAAGTTCGACAGCATATCCAGCATGCCAGTGGGTCTGGGGCAGAGGGACTGGCAATCTGGTTGTCAGAGTCATCTGTCCACATGGGATCCTCAGAGACATCCATCATGCCACCTGGCTCTTGGTTACAATCGATATGGGTCATATCTAAGTGTCAAGGTAAGACCATATTACAACCTGTCTACCCTCTTTCTCCATCACCTTGGGCACTGCCTGTGGATGCCAGATTAATTGTGATGTTTATGTGTCCTTTCAGGTTGTCTAAGATCTTGTCCTACAAGAGTAGAGGTCACACAGTCAAATATCCCCAAGCTCTAGGAAGGCACATGATGATTGAAGTAGACTGCTGCAAAATAGAGAATTCAGATGCCATATAAAGAGGGAGGTTGCTCCTTACTGCTCCACCTGCCTGCTGGTTTCAGTCCCAGTATGTCAACATTTAGGATTATTACTAACCAACAGGTCTCCCTTTGTGGTCTGTGTATTCCTTTAATGCTGGAAAGCCTGCTTCAGTCATCTTCATAGCCTGGTGTAGTACCTCATGTTCATTCATTTGTATTCATTTATTCACCAAATATGGACTGAGGACCCACGATAGACTAGGCATGTGTTAGTCATTACAAATGTATTTACAAAGTCTCTGCCATCATAGAGTTTGTATTCCCAGGTGGAGAAAACTGACATTAACAAAGTAACAAATTAATGAATAAGGTACTTACAATCTATTGGGTAAAATGAAGAGCCATATCATTGCAGGTTTGATTAAAAGTTTGGGGTAAACCTATGTAGCCAGACTGCCAGGAGTTCTAGGAGTTCAGCTGTGCGATCTAAATCTGTCCTGATTCAGACCATGTTTTGGCATCTCCTAATTTCACTGTCCACTAAATAGCTCATGAGAGTGAGCCTGGTCCTTTTGAGTATGTAGAACCGCAGCACAGACTAGCATTTTGTCAGACCAATATGAAGAAACAGGCCAGGAGAATACAGGAAACTCAGGCACCTACATTCCACATCAGGGCAGCCTGCCAGTTGTCACCAGTCCTCGCCCTTGCCTCCATAACATCCACTTACACACATTCTAAAGAGAAAAAGAAGTTGAGGTCATCACTAGGTGAGAAACAGACTGGAAGGAGGAGGAGTGCCCGTCATTAATTCAAATTCAAGTAATTATAGATCTAGGTGTCATGAAATTTACTGTATTTTGTTCCCAGTAATTTTCAGTAATTCTTAGTAGTCCTATGGCTTGCCCTTTGCCCATTTAATCATTGTCAGTCATGCCCCCAAAGTATGGTAGGACCAACTTAGAACAAATAGTCACTATTAAACTTTAATTATGAATTAGAAACTTTAAAGTCTTTAGCAGAGAAAATGGCCTAAAAGCCAAAGTGCTTTTGATTTGCAAAGGCTAGTCTCTGGAGGAAAAGAACTTGGCTTTCAGTGTCAGGATCCAAAGCCTAACAGGGGAAGACTAGAGTTTCTATCCAAATCATAAGTTGGACACTGTGTAATGATAGGAGCATTTTCCACCCACATAAAGAAGAAATAAGGCCTTAGAGAATGAACTTCTGTAAGTTTAGGAGAAAAGGGCAAGAAAGTTTAGAGCCAAGGTGAGATTTTGTTCTCCAGTTTCTTCCTACTCTCCTCCACTTCCCTCCTCCCACCATGAAAAAATCTATAGGAAAAGGATGATAAAAATCCCCAGATCAGTTTGGAGAAATGAGTGAAGAAAAAGGTTTATGTCTCACTTCACCTCTTGTTGAGATATCCTTTTTGTAAAGCTCCCTGGACCAGCATGCGGCAGACTCAGAGGGTTCAAATGATGGTACACTGTGTCTAAGCAGAGAGAGCCAACATGGCTACATACACCTGTTCCCTTGCTCCTCTTCCCACTGCCAGAAAACTTTAGCTCCCTTTCTTTCCAGCCAAGGAGTATGAAAGGAGATCCATAAACGTTACACTGTCACAAGAGCCATCTGAGAAGAGCCATCCAGGCCTTACAGGGTGTCATTGTGGTATGAATTGAGAAGAATTCAAAAAAGTGGGGAGAGAGGTTATCTAGGGGATGGCCTAAGCTAGAGATAGGATGGAGGTGGCAAGTGAGCCTGTAAGAGTCATAGGACCACCTCTAGCCAATAAAAAAGGAACAGAAATTGGGTGGGTCACTTCTGGACTGAGGCACTGAAAATGTCCATGCTCAATTCCCTCATCTTTGCTTTTAGGGCATCCACCAAAATGTCCTTGCATTCCTGATGGTACAATTGTAAGAAGACAGTGTATATATATATATATTTGTCTGTATAGGTTCTTCGTCGGGGCACATGGGATCTTTTGTTGCAGCATGCTAACTCTTAGTTGCTGCATGCTAACTCTTAGTTGCTGCATTCAAATTTTTAGCTGTGGCATGTGGAATCTAGTTCCCCGATGCCCCCTGCATTGGGAGTGTGGAATCTTAGCCACTGGACCACCAGGGAAGTCCCAAGAAGGTGGTACTTCTATCAGCCTAGATACCTGAGTGACTGAGTGAAGCAAAGCCGCCTGCCAAGCTGTATTGGAACATGCAGCATGAGCAAGAAATATATTTTTATTTTATTAAGCCGTTGAGATTTGGGGAGAATGTTTTTTGCTACAGCATTACCTTATCTAGGTGATGCTGGGAAAGATTGAGGACAGGAGGAGAAGGGGACCACAGAGGGATGAGATGGTTGGATGGCATCATTGACTCAATGGATATGAGATTGAGCAAGCTCTGGGAGATGGTGAGGGACAGGGAGGCCTGGCGCACTACAGTCCATGGGTCACAAAGAGTTGGACACGACTGAGAGACTAAAGAACAACTTTATCTATCTTTATGAATACAAGCTAATTTTCCTAGTTAGAAATAAAGAGAGTTATAGCTTTATAGCTCTGAATTTTATAATCTCTAAATTTTAATTACTGCCACAAATATTAGAGTGAACCATATGAAAGTTCCGTTTTACTAGCTCAAAGTGAGTTGAACATCAGCAATAGTTCAACCATAGTATTCCTAGGAATAAACTTTCAGAATTGAGATATATGCTTTACTGTGACTTGATATTTAAGTTTATTTTGTTTGATGATAATCTAGGGCATGATTTTCATTGCTAAAACAAAAACAAAAACCAAATTCTTCCATTTTGTTTTCAGATAACTTGAAAAATGTTGGGATTGGCTTCTCTTCAACAATTGACATTACATTTATGTTATTCAGGCAGAAGATAAGTAAATTTAGGAAAGAGAGGCAGAGGAAAGGAGTTTTACTCACATATAAAATTCTGGTTTGAGCAAGTGTCCAGAGATGGCTCTAGACAAAATAATAAATTGAGTTAAGATTTTTCTTTGAGATATTCCCATATCACCTATCAGGTTCTCTTCCCCTATTTTTTCTCTCTACTCTCTTTCCCCCAAAGACTTGGAGTCAAGCCATGTATCTCAATTCTGGGAATCTCAGCTAAGATTTACACAAATTACCAAGAAGGGGATGAGTTGGCCACAATTAGAGGCATTAAACATTCCAAAGAGAGCCTCACAAAAGATCCAAAATCCCACAAAACTGAATATCATGGGTAATAACAATAATGCTCATTGTGTCAACAAATATTTATTGTACAGCTAAATTATGCCAAGTACTAAACCATAGTGAACAAAGTCCCTGCCTTCACAAAACTTATATTTTAATAGAACAAAAGGCTGTAAACAAATAACGTAATGTTAGGTATCCATATGGACTTAAGTCTTGTGTGTAAAATCAGGTAAGGGGGTTAGAGACTAGTGGATAGAAGGTAGCAGCCACTTTGCCTACAGTGGCCAAGGAAGGCCTTTTTTAGGAGAAGATGTTTGAGGGGAATCCTGAATAAACTATAGGAATAAGTCATGGGCAATGTGAATATGTAGGAATGAGGAGCATTCCAATGAAGAAGATCAGCATATAAAAAGTCCCTGGGGCAAAACATACTTGCATGGCTGAGGAACCACAAGAAAATCAGGACTAGATGAGAGAAAAGGATAAAGGAAATAATTAAGAAGGGAGATCAGAGAAGTAGGTCAAGGCCAAATCACATGGAGCCCTGAAGGCCTTAGTGAGGACTTTGGACTTTGTTCAAAGTGTGATGGGAAGTCAGCTTAGGGCTTTGAGTAAGGGAGTGGACAAAACTTGATTTATGTTTAGAAAATTCTTCAGGCTGCTGTGTAGTGAATAGACTGTAGGCAAGAGTGCAAGCAGAACACCAGTTGGGAGGCCATGGCAGTCGTTCTGGGAATAGGTGATGGTGGCTTGGACTAGAAAGGGTGACATTGTTTGGTTTGTGATATAATCATAGTTGGCATTTATTGACCATTCATTAGCCAAGGGCTTTTTAAACATTATTCTCATAACTCTCTATGGAATGAGTTTCATTTGCTCCTATGGAGAAAACTGACCCAGTCTAAAAAGGATAACTTGCCCCATTTCTGTCAGCTAGCCCTGATTTACCAAGAAGGACTCTGAAATTTGTGAAGTAACATAGCCAAGGTCACATAAGTAACATGTGCACTGAGCTCATAGAAATTTGTCTAGCTCAAGACCAAGCCATTTTTGCCTCTGAAGAAACAGTATGGGCCATAAGTACTGGTGTTGGGCTAATGATATTTGGTGCAAATCATTATATTTAGGGTAAGGAACAAACCCTATCATATGTTATCAAGGACAAGGGAATACTAGAAAGGACTTGGACTAATGTTAAAATTAGGGCTGGGCAATCTCTTTTTTGGAATGGGCTACTTAATAGAGATTCTTGGATTCACACAAAATAAGACTTTTGAAGGCGTTTGGAGGCCAAGAAATGCATTAAAATGAATATAACTGTTAGACTGTACTCCCTTTTGTACACAAAGAATCTTTGTGCAGTTTGAGTCATCTGATTTTGAAAAGATTGTTCTGTGAACCATCTAAGTCCTTATGAGAAGAGAAGAAGGTGAGACACATTGAAACATACCTCCTTGATGGGTTGGCTTGAGGCCTAAGTAAGAATTGACTCTGGGAAAACCAGCATCTGACAGGGCTGTTCCCCACCAAGTGAGAGTTTAATGAACAAAATCACAATTCACCCCAGCTTGGCTTCAGCATTTTTGAAAATGACATCCAAGATGGCATCATCACCAAGGAGAAAATCACAGCCTGGTTTGCAGTTGGAAATTGCTAGCTTGGTGGCAGCTGCTCTGGGTTGAACTGCTCTGTCATTAGATCTCAGAATAGGGTAGCATAAAAGGAAGTGATGATGTCATTGTCTTCCTAGGCTAGTGAGCAAATAAAGGCTTGGGAAAATCTCATTTACATTCAGCCAAGCTCTTGGTACATGTGGTCAGCACTATGTTAAATGCCATATAAACTGTGGCAGGGAGCAGCATGGGGGGAGAAGTATGACATTGCCCTTGCCCTCAAGGGGCTTACAATATTGCTAATATTCAAGAGAAATTATAAATACAAAGGTGTACCAATAATGTGTTGCACCTCAACTCCAAATCCACCCTTCTTTTCTCTGCTATGTAATACTGGAGCCTGACCTTATAAACATTTCTCCTTTGCCAGATGGTACATTGTTAGGATTTGTTCATAGAAAGTGCTAGACACATGTGGCAGGGTGAAGGGATACCTCTTCGTAAAGTGCTTGTTTCTTGCTTGCTTCTGCAGCACACAGTGGTCAGCGGCAGGCAAACACCCAGAGGCGATCAGTCTTCAGTGAGTTTCCAAGCACTCCCGCAGGTGGCTTTCTAGCCAGTTTCAGTGGCATTCTCACGGGCAGCTTCCCAGCAGATTCCACTAGGAAGTTAGAAGGCCGCTTCTCAGAGTGTTTTGTAGCACCCCCGGGGCAATCGCCTATGAGTCTCATCAGCACCCCATCATGTAAATTCCCAGTGAGTTTAGCTGGCATCCAGCCAGCGATTTCCTGTTTGCCAGCCTGTCTGCGCTTCAGCCTCAGTGAAGTTCTCCACTATCCACCGTGCCATGCCAACACCCTCCCACTGAGGTCTGAATTACTCAGCCTTAGTGTGGGCCTAGGGAGCTTTTCCAGTGTGTCACTTAGGTACTCTGCCTCAGTCCTAGGGATAGTGGCTGCCTCCTCTATCTGCCTTCCCTATATTCTTTAGAATTATCCTTTATCCCTCAGCAGTTAGTTTCTTTTTATTAGTTAACAATTCTTTATGTTAAACTCCCCATGTTCTAATTACTGTGCACTTTCTGCTTCTTGAGGGCAAACTGGCTGATACAAAAAGTAAGAACACATAAGTGCAAAACCGGGGGATAACATGAGATGCTTTAGAAGTTCAGAAAATGTGGAGTTCAGTGTGAACTGTTGAGTCAAGGGAAGACTTCATGGAAAGCTATAACTTGAAACTGGACCCAGTCTGATAGAGGGAGAGAATTCTAAATTCAGAGCGGGTGTGTATCAGGGGTGTGTGTATGTGTCTATCTGTGTCTGTGTGTCTGTGTTTGAGAGGGAGGGAAGGAAATAGAAAGGGAGGGAGGAAAGACAGGATCAGGAGCCAGGTCAGACGATTTATTTTAAATGGTAGGAAGAAATTTCAGAGGATAAAAATAGATTGAGGATTAACTAACCAATTAATTCAGCAAAATCAGGATCTAAGTGCACATTTATAGCAGTGACCAAAATAGATGAAGATATTTGCCCTTGTGGGGTTTACAGCATAGAGGCAGAGAGTAAGGCAGGAGAGAGAATAATAAACAATAGACAAGATAAACACATTGTCCAGTACAACAGAGGCTGGTATGTGATATGAAAAAAGGAAAAAAAGGAGACTGGGGGTATGTTAGTTTCCTCTTACTGCTGTAACAAATTACCACAAATAATGGTTTAAAACAACATAAATTTGTTATCTTGTGGCTTAGAGGCCAGTAGTTCTGAATGAAGGTATTAGCAGGACTGCATTTCTTCTGGAAGCTGTAAGGGAGATTCATTTCCTTGCCTTTTCCAGCCTCTTGGGGACACCTGCAGTTCCTTGACTCATGATCTCTTTTCCCATCTTTGAACCTAGCAGGGTATCATCTTTAAATCTCTCTCCTTTATTACTTTCGTTTCTGTGTCATATCTTCTCTGACTCTGACTCTCCTGTCTCCCACCCAGATAATCCAGGATAATGTTCTCATCTCAAGATCTTTAACTTAATCACACTGCAAAGTCCCCTTTGCCATGTCAGGTAACATATTCACAAGTTCTGGGGATTAGGATGTGAGCATCTTTGGGGATCTTTTATTCGCCTACCACAAGGGATTCACAGCTTTAAATTGGTGGTTATGCTAGGCCTCATTAAAAAGGTAAGATCTGAGCACAAACTTAAAATGATGGAGTTACCTATGAAGTTACACATGTAGAGAATGTTATAGAAAGAGATACAGCCAGTGCAAAGGGCCTGAGGCTGGAGGGTTCCTAGTGTTGAAACAGAGTCTAACATAGCTGGCAGAGAATGAGGCAGGGAAAGTACCAAGAGATAAAGTCAGACAGAGTGAGAGAGACAGACTATTTGGGGTGAATTATTGGGATGAGGACATTGATCACAAAAGGGCAGTGTATGAATGCTGAAGAAGAATGCTGATACCAAATTCACTGCAGGCATGCGAGGAACAAAAAGATAACTGGGGTCTCGGGTCCAATGTTTTCCACTCCTGTGCTAGATATGGGGTTCTTGGAATGTTAGATCAAGGAAGCATGTTTCATGTATTTTATAGAGAATTATAAAAAAATATTTTAAGCAGAGCAGAGATATGTTAATATGTGTCTAAAAATTTTCATTGAGGCAGCAAGAAGAAAAGCTGTCTCACTGAACTAAAATGCAAATGTGCACATTTCTCATATTCTTGATACCTCTTGTGATGTATTTGGTAGAACTAGAAATGTCTAACATGTGCAGGACTTGTGATAATGGCTTCTTGGCTGTGCAATTTTATTTTTAATTGCAAACACCTGACAGCTCAGATGGTGCCTTTCCTCAATCAACCTGACACTATTTAAATCTACAGATATGATAATTGTGGTAAAGCGAGAAGCTTTCATCTGGTCTCAAGCTGATCCTTATAAGGGAGCTGCCTCTTACTGGGGAAGGGGGAGGTCCCCGAGGCTTGATTTCTCCTCTGCAGCTCTCCAAACCTGAGAAACCATCTGTAGCAAACAATCAGGATGATCAGTCCTGCAGAACCAAGACAGGAATGGTGCACCCATGTGCTAATTAACTGACTTGAAGTGTGATGTTTAAGATGGTCAGTTTTCTGCAGAGAAAACTTATTCCTGATAGTAACCACTTGAAAGGCTAAATTACAGATCACAGAAAATCATATTTTAAGAAGTTTAAGTTTGTATATTTCTTCATGCCAGGCATTGTTCTAGGCACGTTTTCTTTGTTTACTCAACAAATAATTTTTGAGTACCTCTTTATGCCAGACATTGTCTTGGGCACTTGGAAAACATCAGTTTTTTAAAAGGTCCGTGCTTTATATATTTTGAAGTTAAAAACCAACAGGATTTCCTGATGGATCGCACATAAAGAATGATATAAAGAGAAGTCAAGGATGAAGCCAAGTTTTAGGGAAGGAAAGATGATCAAGAGGAATTCTTCATGAAGAGGGTGCTCCTGTTCTAAGCAATACCCTGGGCTCTCTTGGTCATCTCCAAATCTTCAACCACTGTCGACTGTACCCAACAGCCTTATGTTAGTGATTCATGGAGGGAACAAAGGTGAAACAGAGGTACCAGTGCAAGGGACAAGTTGCAGGAAGCAAGATCATGACCCAGGAAATCTGAATCAAAAATTTAGATAGAGTAGGAATTCAGAAAGAAAAATGCCCAGGAATTGTAAGTCTCCCCACCTCCAACAATCCTTAAAAATGCTGCAACAGCCCCTGGGCATCTCACAACGTAGAGATGGGAGCTTGAGAAACTTGAGAAAGTTTATGTAAGTAAAGGCTTTATCAAGAAGGGCTCAAGAAAGGTTGAAAACTTGAAAGTATTGGGGCATTCAGAATGCATTACCTTTTATTAAATAATTATCTATCTAATTATTATGAGTTAGTAACTAAGATCAACATATTAACCCTCATTACAACTTTAGAATATAGGTACTTAGATTATTCTGTTTCCACAAAAGAGAAAATTGGGACCCTGAGAGGGAGGGAAAGCAAATTACTTGCCCATTCATATCCAGTAAGAGAGAGGGACTTTAACCCTCAAAGGTGGGTCTTTTCAACCTCATGAAATGTACTCTCCTTGAACTGACAGTTAGCAAGGAATATGCCTCTGTATGTGGAGAAGGAAATGGCAACCCACTTATTTCTTGCCTGGGAAATCCCATGTACAGAAGAGCCTGGTGGGCTATGGTCCAGGGGTTGCAGAGTCGGACATGATTTAGTGACTAAACAATAGCAGCAAATGGCATCCTTTTTATGTGTGTACGTGTATAGGTTAACCATTGGACACACTTGTGGATATTTTAGCCATTGTGATATTTTGATGATTCTCAGAATTTTTCTTTGCTTATAAAACTAAATTAGATAAGCCCTTTAACTGTGGTATCTTAGTAATCATCAACATGGTATAAGCGTCAAGGGGCAGAGATTTTCTCTGCTCCATTCATTGTCTTCTCAACACCTGGAACAGGTCCTGGCACACTGTAGGCGCTCAATGAGTGTTTGTTGAGTGGAAAAGTTGGCAGATCAATTCAGCCATCTGGCTTAGTACGAATGACCACAAAACCTGATCCCTGACTGGGATGGCGAATCAAATGGTACCAAGAAGGGGGAAGTGCTTGAGAGGATGCCAAGATAAACAAGAAGGAGTTTCAGAGGACACACTATTTGAGAGACTAATGTTTTCTGGGTAGTTGACAATTCCACCTTCTAAAAGAGTGTTGGGTCCCATCCAAGAGCCTGGGTAGGATCTCTGACACTTTTTGAATCAAAAAGAAGAAATCCACCCATACTTGCTCATCTGCTCAGATTTATGTTAATTCCTGCTGAAATCCTCTTAGCAGTGTCCTGTGATCCAGTTATGCTCGACTCCTGGGTTGGCTTCCTGTTTCAACCGGCTTTGAGTTCTAGCATCCTGATTCACTATCCCCTCTCCACTATTAGTTATCATCACCATCTCACCTCGAGCCTCTCAAACTTTCCTCTAGAAACTCTGGCTCTTGACCTTATCAGGCCATTAAAATGTCCCTCTCTCCATTTCCAGTGACATTATCCTACCCTGGCCCTCACCAAGGCTTTGCCATCATGACATCAGGTAGCTGGACTACCTTCACAAACTACATGTTTAATTTTTTGATTGTTACTTTTTGTTGAAACACACATCAAAAAAATGTACTGATAACAAGCACATAGCATGATAAATCTTCACAAACAAAATACGCCCAGGAAAAGAACCCACAGCAAATAGATAATTAAAACCCTATGAATAGTTGACATGCCAAAACTTGAGCATATTCAGCCCAGATTTCTGTTATTTCAGAAAAGTTTCAATAAGCTTTAGCCACACCCTTATCCTATCTAAAGATGAGTATGTATCTTGCTTAGCAACCACTCAATAGCAACAAGTATAATTTCTCTCTTAAGCAGATTTCATACTGGCTTTATGACAGATGTCTGCAGACATCTCTGTCTCCTCACCCACAACTCCCTCAAAGTCTGAGTTTGCATATTGAAAGATAAATGACATTTAAGACATATATATCTCTAGAGGTTTCTGAGATTACCTTTGAGGGAATTTTATTTGGCTACCAGAGCTTAGAGCTTCTGAGAACTTTTATGCCAGGAAGAGTTAATTAAATACAATGCATCCTGGGGCTTGAGTGCTGAAAGCCTAATGAGATCCAATGTTTCATGAGAGACTACTTAAATTGAAACAGTGGCAGAATTATCTAGAAGCTTCCGATGAACTTTCAAGCTTGATATGTTCCTCATTTCATTTTTTTGGTCTGATACAACATACAGCCCATTGCAATGTCCATTTCTGCATTTATGGATGCCAGAATCTCCTCAGTTCACTTCAAGAAGGCAATTTGAGATGAGATTTATTTTGATGGCATTTTAGATGTTGTTGTGTCTAATAATGATAATGATGGTATATGAAAGTTGGCACAATAGATGTGCATGGTCTACTGGAAAGAGAGAGGGCCAAAATTTCATAAGAAAATGCTCATTATCTTTCACCAGCAGGAGATAAAGTTCAAATTTATTTCTCCTGGTGGCTTGCAGCCCAAAACACTCGACCATTTCCAAGGCACACAGAATACAGTACTTTGGAAATCACCCAATATGGAAGGGCAAAGGAATGTCTTTGTTTTCTGGCTAGAAAGGCAGAGTTCTCTATCTGCCTCAGGTTTTACAGCTATAGCCAGCTCTCTGGGATCTACTGTAGTTTCAGAAGGTAGCATGAGTAAAAGGCAAGGGAGACTTAACAGGAGCTATAGGGAAGAAAGTGACGGCGATGGTAGATTTGGCTGTCGATTATGAATATGCAGCTCATAGAGCTTTGTATCATTTGCACACCCCAACCTTTAGCCCCCTTGCCAGAGAATGAGATACCCACTCTTTTCTCCTTTCCTGGGATTGGGAGAGGGTTAAAAATGAAGACAATGAAAATCAGAAGCAGGCATCTGGTGATGGCTCAAATGGCCCCTAGACCTGTAAAGGCAGTGCCCATTCTGTTGCTCACACTGGGATTTTTGATGGACCCACAATTTTTAGTCTCCTGGTCTACAAGTCCCATTTATTTAGTAAAGAAGTGTGCCTAATTGAAGCGATGTGTCCTTTTCTTCAATTTGGTTGTAACTTCTCTTTCATTTTCAGCCTCTGACAGTCAACTAAGTTTGTAGGAGATTAGTTATCATGTCTAGATGCATGCAAATAAATACACACTGTAGAGATCAGAAACAGAGAATGCTGTAGCTGGATTGCAAGTGTGGTTCTCCTGTCTGCAAGTTATAAAACAAAGATGGCAGAACATACTTTGTTACCTTTTCAGAGGGTTGATACTCTTCATTCATGACTTTTAAATTGCAAATATGACACAAATCATTAACCATAACATCAGTTTAATGAAAAGATCATATCTTATAAAATCAGATCATTTGAGAATCTATAATCTCAATGGTATGTAAATTACTTAATGGAAGGGGAAATCACTTTCTCATTGATTAAAAATGCTTCACCCTATCACCTTTAGCCTATTAATAGGCCCAATACTGAATTAAAAGCTGAACTGCATACTATATGTGCCAGGGACAGAGAGAACATTCCAGCACTTCTCAAATTTTCATGTCCATATATTGAGTTGGCCCAAAAGTTCATTCTGTGTTTTCATACAGTGTTGGGGAAAAACACAAACAAACCCGAATGAAAATTTTTGCCAATCCAATATATTACCCAGAGACTTTGTTAAAATCCAGATTCTGACTTAGCAGGTCTAGAGTAGGGCCAAGGTTTCACCTTTCTAACAAGCTCTGGGTGATGCTACTGGCCTATGTACCACACTTTGAGCATGGAGGATATAGGGAACCCTCTGCCCTCTAAGGAGACCTCATTTAGTATCAAAATACTTCCAGATATGTGCCCAGCCTTTTGAAACACATAAGTTTTTGGTTGCTGTTATGATTCACTCTCGTGACTTTTTTTTTTTTCACAATTGCATGGAACAGAGTAAACATATTTGAAATATCAACTGATGGAGTTTTTGTCCATTAGTTCACCTATTCCTTCCACCACCTCCCACCATTCAAACAATAACTGACCCTGTGCCATCTTGTATATAAGAGGGTGAGGGAAGGAAAGAAAGTAAGTGGTTTCTTTCTAGACTTGAGTGCTTCAGGGATCCAAGGCCATCTCTGACACCCTGTCACCTTATCACTCTCTATTTTCCCTCAGTCACTGAAGCCAGTTGTTGGTTTGCAATTGTTACTGTACTTGCTCTGTTGCATTTGTAATAGAGGAAGGATCAGTAAATAATTCTTGTATCCACTCTCTCTAGACAGATTAAGAGGGTAGCCTCTTTTAAGATAAATGAGAGAGTGTGTATTTCACTGGTATTTTGCAAAGAAAGTATACCTATGTTAACAGTATGCAACTGAAGACACCATTATGAAACAGACCATAGTAAGAACTGTCAAAGTATACAACAGGGTTTCTTAACCTTGGCATTGATGACATTTGCGGCCAAATAATTCTTCACTGTGGGACTGTCCTGTGCATCCTAGAATGTTCAGCAGCATCCCTGACCTCTACCCATTAGGTTCCATTGGCACCCCTGCACGCCTACACACACACACACACACACACACACACGAGCGAAACTATCTGAAAACATTGTGAAATGTCCCTAAAGAGCAAACTCACCTCTAATGAGAATCTCTGGCATATGACAATAATAGCACATATTTAGAGGGCATATCATGCAGCTGTCAGAATTTTAGGTATTTACATTCATTCACACATTTAATACTCAGTACAACTTTATGAGATAGGTACTAGTACTGATGAGGAAGCTGGAACACAGGTTGACTAACTTATCCAAAGTCACAGAGCCAGTAAGAAGAAGAGTTGGGGTTTCCATCTAACCTTTCTAGTTTAAGACCTGTACTCTGAGCCAACATACTTTGTGATGAAACATTGAATAGACTAGAAAAGGAGTGTAATTTCAGTACGATTTATCTTGAATGTGAGTAAAGTCAGCAATGCTGCTATGAAATACAGTTACATATTAATTTAATTGCCTGACACTAAACCATTTACATTTGGGGATTTTTTTTAATGTTTTAAATATGAGAGGCTCTAGGCCTTAGGACTGCCTTTCTGGGAATTTTCTAAATTCCCCTCACACTGGTACTGGCCCAAGCAGCAGGGCTTCCCAGGCAATATGCACTTTGCCCAATCACCGATTTTCATTTGTCCCTTCCAGTTGCTTTTTGAGTCACTATCCTACCCCTTTGCATGAGGTCAACAAGATGCCCCAAACAGCTCTGGAAATCAAATCTGTGGACTGGTCTTGAGGTCCCAGTTCCAGGAGAGCAGCGTGATAAAGAGAGTGCTCCCATAGACGGGCAGCATAGTATTTCTACCATGAAAGTGCACAAGATTGGTGCCGATTCCCCGATTTGGAGTGGGTCTCACTCATATCACACAAGTATCTCTACTCTACCAAGGATCCATCACCAACTCTTTGGCAATGCTGCTTCCAGTCTATAGCACCTGAGGGTGAATGGGTTGACAGCAGGTGCCCATTACCATGTGATCCCCCTACTGGAACACAAGGTGATCCCCTACCTCTGTAGCCTCCAAAGGTGTTGGTGGCCCTCAAAGGAAGGCCATGCCTGTGGCCTCAAGGGCTTCTGAGACCTTCACTCCACAATGCCAACACTATATCTATATCCTCTCTCCCCTCTGATCAATGTGGTAACTCTGTGTTACCTCCTAGTTTGGAACACATGGGTCTAGGGACAGACATTCCTTGTGCAAATGGGACTATTCTTGTCACTTAGCCCTCAATTATTCTGCACTCTCCTTCCAGCTGTTGGCTGTGATTGTACTGCAGAGGTATCCTCAAATTGAGAGAGGTTGAAATCTAGGAGTGTGGTGGATATGGCCTGAAGGGTTCAAGAGAAGACATGGTTAGTTGATACGCTATTCTACCTTTGCACTAGAAAATTCTGGGTGGTAAATTTAACATGACTAGGAAATGACTTGTTCACATTTTCCTGCACTCTCTGAGTATGACTTGCATTTGTGATGGTCACCAACAGAGCACAGTTACAGCATCTAAAAAAGTCATGGATAGCGGGACAGATGATCATCATTAGTATGTAATAATGTCACCAACACCACATAATGCGAATGTTCTTAGGGGACTGTGGGGGCAAGAAGTTTAGTATTGTTTCAATAGTTTCCTAGTTTCCTGAGATTTTTTAAAAATCATAAATGGGTGTTGATTATTTGTTTAAATGATGATATCATGTTACCCAAGGAAAAATGCCTATCTCAACTTAGCAGCAAAAGTTGGGTCAAAGGCTTGACATTATGACCCTTCTAAATATTTTGAATATTTCTGATCAAGAACATTATCAAATGGAGTAATTTGTTTTGTTCATTAACCCCAAGAAATGAATATTTAGGAGTTTCATTTGTCAGAGAAAAATCTCACCTACTTGCCTTTATTAAAAGAAGTGACAGCCATAGCCAGAGTAACATTCCCAAAAGCGTGAAATTAAATCCCAAATTCCAAATATATTTTCTTAAACTGAAACTTTATGAAAATAAGCTAGCTTTGTTCAGTTCATCTTCCCCAGCTAGCATTGATAGTGTGAACTGGGAGTTCCAAATAGAAGTTATTGAACTGCAGAGCAATATAATACTAAAAGTGAAGTAATGACATTTATTTATCCTAAATATAAAAACACTGTGCACAGATTCTATCCACTTTCAAATGAACTATCAGTTTATGAAGAGCTTCTTTCTGTTATGAGGCTGAATTTAATTAAGAATCAAAATTAGTTAGAGGATTCAGGGCTTAATTTCACCCTGCACCTCACAATGTGAAATATAAGACCTGACACTTCATGTTTTCATGGAAGTTAAGGTGTCTGCTTTCCAGTTCCAAATCAAAAGAGTAATGAAACATGAAAGAAAACAATTAATAGTTATCTATCTCTATTTTCAATTTGCATTCCCCCTGTATATAGTAAAATATGATCACCATTAGCATATCTGTGTTTATTATGTTATCTCTTTACACTATATTTCAGTAAAAACAAAGAAAGCTTGATTACATTTCTGGTAATTGATTTTCCATACACCTGGCTTGCTTTGCTAATTTATCTGCTTGGTCTGTAGACACACTTGAGTTCATGACTCAATCAGCAAGTATCTGACAAATGATGGTTGAAGTGAATGCATTGCAAACACTCCTGACATTATAGTTTGTTCATTGAATTCTCTTTTGCTTTCTATGTTACCTCAATCCATAAATAGAGTAATAGCAAAAAATTGGGTCCAAAGCTAGCACTCAGTAGAGACATACAACAGAATTGCAAATGTTAGTACAGAACAGTAAAATAATACCAAATCCAGAGGTGACATTCAGAATATTTAGAATGCTAACTCTCAGAAGGCTAATAAAAATATTATCAATTGATTTAAATAAAATAAGTAAAAATACCTAAAAAATCCACGAAAATCTCAAGCAATTAAAAAAAAAAACTAGTCTACTTGAATTGTGGCTTAATCCTTAAGAGCACAAATAAGTTAATTTCCATCATTGTTCTTCTGCAATTGAAATGCTCATATGGCACTTTTTCAAGTCCAAAAAAGCTTCCTATTGCAACCTTCTCTTCTTTCACATTTTAATACAATGACTGGTGGCAAATATTTACTTCACTTTTTAGAACCTTATTTATGCCTTACCCCAATTTACTAATTTTCTCTGACTGTTAGTATACTCTACCACAAATCCTTTTCTAGAATGAAGTAGGATGTAAATATACACATTCTTTCTTAGGATTCTTTAGGTAAGAGAAAGCTTATGCTCTAATAGGGGTTGAGGTAACTTGACTAATGCTAGTACAGTCTTATGTAAGCAATTTCTATAAAGTTTTATTTTTATAAATATATTTCTAGTGGAGACTTTAAAAATAATTTTAATTTGGCATATAGAAAACACAAAGCTATTGTGTAGCCTTGGATTAATAAAGAAGCACAAGTAAAACCATATAAAACAGAAACTAAAACAAAAATCAAAGACCAGAGAGATTCTGCAGCTCAAATGTAGTATTTGTCCAACAGTTTAATGGATACATCAAAAGTCTTTCAAAATAAAATGCCTGCCAATGGATAAAGAGCCACCAGTTGTAGAAAACTTCCCCCAAAGACAGGAGACTGGAAATGCATTTTCTCCTCAGCATGAAATGAAAAAGTTGGATTGAAAGTGAGACAGGAAAACAAGCAGGTGAATTCAATCACTCGTTTAATAAGTATGGCGCAGCTTCCTGGGTCAGTCTCTGATCAAGGAGCTAAAGACACAGTGAACTCATTGAGTCCTTGTCCTCATAGAACATTTACGCCCATGAATGAGACACTGATAGAGAACTGAAAATAAATAAATACATGCATACATATAGTACAGGGTTGGATGTGTCTGTGAAGAAAGTAAGAGAGGGTAAGGAGATAGTGCCGTTGAGAGGGTACTCTTTCAGACAGGGTAGTCAGGGAAGGCTCTATAAGAAGAGAATATTTGAGAAGAGACCTGGAAGAAGTAAGATATGCAAATGTTCATCAACAGATGAATGGATAAATAAAATGTGATATATATAAAATAAAATATATATATATAAATATATACAAATATATATCTATATAAAATATTGTTTGACCATGAAAAGAATGAAATTCTGATACATGCCACAACATGGGTGAACTGTTTGGAAGGTTTTTCTGTAAAGAGTAATAGAGAAGTGGGGCAGAAGAGAGATGGTAGGATTAGGGAGGGCTTTTTGGTAATGAGCCTGTTTGCCATTGGGAAGTAAATGTCAGTTGAACCAGATGTGACTTAATGTCAGATAAAGACCTAATTTCCATAACAAATAAAAGGCTGAGCAGTGCACACTAGAAAGCAACAAAACATTGAAATCATGACTGGTAAGAACTGTGAGCTAATCCTTCCAATTAACCACAAGATTTAACCCCTTTCCAGAAGAGGGGTTCCATTGCCACACTTCATAGTTAAACAAACACATGGAAAAGTTGGAAATTACCCAGGGAAGATCACGAATCTGAGAAGTTTTAATAAACAAGAAATAGAGAAGTGGAAGGAAAAGGAAAGAAGAGAAAATAAAGAAATGATTACTAACTTTTGTCATGTGACTATAGAGCTTTTTCACAAAGAATCTGTGGATATTCTTTACCACACACTCCGAGGAATAATTTAAAAAAGAAACAAACAGTAGTAAATGACATAGTCAACCTTGGGATTGGCAAAACAGATATAATACACATTACATACATATTACATATTATAGCATAAAATTTGAAACATTGGAATGAGTTTCTGGTTATAAAACCTCTTTGCTATTGCTTGCAAAACGAGACCAATTCTATCTAATATTGTTTTGGAATCTCTGGCCAATACAATAAGATGTTAAAATTACAAAAAGACTTGGCAGGCAGAAGAAAGAATTTTTATTATTTTTTATTATTTGCAGACATTAAAATTGCACACCAGTTAAAGCAAGAGAATCAATAGGAAAAATATTAGAATTAATAAAAACATTCAAAAATGGCTGGATGCAGGATAATTATAAAGAAATCTATACTTTATGTAATAAGCAGAAATATAATGAAAATGCAATAACACAGCCTAAAAACATATCCTAGAAGTAATAAGAAATGTTTGATATATATATATATATATATTCTCTTATTAAGAGAAAAAAGACTTGGATACCATGTCCCTGACTAGGCAGACTTAATCTTATAAAAATCACCAATCTTCCAAAAGGAGGGGTAATGCAATCCTGATCATAATCTCAGGAAGATAGATTTAAATTTGACAGTATATTTCTGAAATTTATCTGGAAGAATAAACAGGTGAAAAATATAATACAGGTGAAACAATACAAAAACAGGTGAAAAATACAGGTGAAAAAACTTTTGAAGAGAAATGACAGTTGGTTTGCTCTTCTAGATATTAAAGCTATTTTTACATCTCAAATAGTTGAAATAATGAGTTATTGGGAAAATATTTATAGAGAGAGCAATAAAACAGAAATACAGCAAATAAACAGAACAAAACTCTGGAATCCATGAGTATTTACTATAGGGCTGAGCAGATATTACGAATCAGTTGGGAAAGGATGAATTTTTCCATAAGAAGTATAGAGTAGAAATTGACAGCTATAAAAGAAAATCATATTAAACTATTACCATATTATGCACCAAAATGAACTTTAATAGATTAAACAATTAAACATGATGAAAGCGCATAAAAGCTAGAAAAATAGGTATCTGACTTTTTAGTGGTTTCTTAAACTTAAAAGTATTTTTTTAATGACAAAGAAAAATATATACACAACATGAGAAGTAAATCAACAAATTGAGAAATATATCTGCAAACATGATAAACTAAAATTAATATCCATAATATGTGAGTTCTTGAAAATTGGTAAGATAATCCTAAAACATGATATAAAAATGGCCAAAAGACAACGTAAAAAAGAAATGCAAATAGCTAGAAAATAACCTCATTCACAATTGAAAATAATCAAATTGAATAACATGATAAAGAGTGATAGTAATGGCCCTCCAGTGAATCACACCTCTCTGAGTCTATGCTCCTTTGCAGTGGGACTTTGATACTCCTTTCATAAAGAAATGCAGTCTATTGCTCTACCCCTTGAAGCTGGGATAGCATTATGACCTACTTTGACCAAAAGAATGGGGTAGAAATTACTTTGTTCTAGTTCTGGAGCTTAGGCTTTGTGGGGCCTCCCTTTTCAATCTTGCCACCATAATGGAACCCTGAAACTGTGAAGAAGCTTGATCTAACATATATTTCAAAATAAGAGACCATGATGGGGAGAAAAAAAGGTACAGCGAACAGCTGGAAATCACTTCCAGACATTTGAGTGAGGCCATCTGAGCCCCTTCAGCTCCAGCGAGCTGAACAGGACTACGGAAGCATAAATGACCTAAGACCAGGAGAAGAACCACATAGCCCTGACTTGCCAGCCCATATTATCATAAGAAATACCAAGTCATTGTTTAAGCTTACTAAACTTTGGGGTTGTTTGTTACATACCGATAGGCAACTGATGCAGTAGTCTCCACTTTTATCTACCAAATTAGCAAAGAATTAAAAGGAAAAAAAGACACTAATTGCTCATGAAGGAACAGTCAGCCAAATACCATAATTCTCAGTGTAAGGAAATACAAGATACAAACTAGGAAATGATGTTGCTATATTCATCAAGTTCTTAAATACAATATTTAAGTCCTTTGACCAAGCAATTCTCCTTATAGAGTTTTATCTTACAGAAATGATTAAAATGTGAACAAGATGTATGCCGAAAGATGTTTGTTACCCATAATTTTTGAATCAAGGCAAATTCTTATTTAACAACAGAATAATACATTTTAAAAACGTTAAGTTTATCTATGTGATGGAGTATTATTTCATGGAACCCAGTCCCTAATGTCAAAAAATTGTGGAAAGTGAAGTCGCTGAGTCGTGTCCGACTCTTTGCGACCCCATGGACTGTAGCCTATCAGGCTCTTCCGTCCATGGGATTTCCCAGGCAAGAGTGCTGGAGTGGATTGCCATTTCCTTCTCCAGGGGATCTTCCCGACCCAGGAATAGAACCTGGGTCTCCCACATTGCAGGCAGACGCTTTACCGTCTGAGCCACCAGGAAGATCTAAAAAAAAAAAAAATTGTGGATATAGACCTAAATACACAGTATGAACTGTCTCAGTTTGTGTTTGGAAGAGGCAGGTAACAAAGGTTAAAATGGAAGGAAAGTTATGACCAGCCTAGACAGCATATTAAAAAGCAGAGACATTACTTTGCCAACAAAGGTCTGTCTAGTCAAGGCTATGGTTTTTCCAGTGGTCATGTATGGATGTGAGAGTTGGACTATAAAGAAAGCTGAGTGCTGGAGAATTGATGCTTTTGAACTGTGGTGTTGGAGAAGACTCTTGAGAGTCCCTTGGACTGCAAGGAGATCCAACCAGTCCATCCTAAAGGAGATCAGTCCTGGATGTTCATTGGAAGGACTGATGTTGAAGCCGAAACTCCAATACTTTGGCCACCTGATGCAAAGAGCTGACTCATTGAAAGAGACCCTCATGCTGGGGGGGATTGGGGGCAGGAGGAGAAGGGGACGACCGAGGATGAGATGATTGGATGGCATCACCGACTCAATGGACCTGGGTTTGGGTAGACTCCGGGAGTTGGTGATGGACAGGGAGGCCTGGCCTGTGGCGGTTCATGGGGTCGCAAAGAGTCAGACACGACTGAGCAACTGAACTGAACTGATATCCCCAAAACTTAATAGCCATTATTTCTGAGAGTGTTAATGACTTATTAGGGCTTCCCTGGTAGCTCAGATGGTAAAGAATCCGCCTGAAATGTAGGAGAACCAGGTTCAATCCCTGGGTCCAGAAGATCCCCTGGAGAAGGAAATGGCAATCTACTTCAGTATTCTTGCCTGAAGAGTGGTGGGTTCCAGTCCATGGGGTTGCAAACAGTCAGACATGACTGAGCAACTAAGCATGCATGATATGAGTTACTGTTATTTTCTCCTGTAGTTTTCCATTTATTTCCCAAACTTTCAACAATAGCAATGCATTCTTCTTATAATAAGAAAAATATATATCTTATTTTGAAAGCTAGGTGAGTTTTGGTTGTCTAAGATTCAAGTATGGTCCTGTCTTACAGGGACAATGAACTAACAAACAATTACTGATCACTTTTTATATACAGCTTTCCAGGTGGCGCTAGTGGTAAAGAGCCTGCCTGCCAATGCAGGAGACATAAGAGATGTGGGTTTGATCCCTGGGTTGGGAAGATCCCCTGGAGAAGAAAATGGCAACCCACTCTAGTACTCTTGCCTGGGAAATCCCTTGGACAGAGGAGCCTGGCAGGCTACAGTGCATGGGGTCACAAAGAGTCAGACACAACTGAAATGACTTAGCACATATATTATATACAAACTACTGTATCAAATGTTAAAGTGGGCTTATTGAAAGGGTGTTAAACCACAAGCCTATAACAGATAAGCCTCTAGACGGCACTATTCCTACCATTAGTTTTACAGATTATATTACATCCACCAAAGCAACCAGGAAAATCTGTGACAGCAATTATAATCAGAAGGTAACTTACAGACAAGTTTCACCCATCTGAGAAGATTCAACACCCCAGTTGAAAAGCTGCCTATGGTCTAGGGGGATTGGCATGTCGTAATGACCCTAAGGTAGCCTTTGACCTGCAAGTTCCTTTTTTCTGCCTATTCCTATGCTGGAATTTCCCAGTACTGGAATTGAAGCATGTTTTCTCTTAAATGTCTTCAGCCATCAGCCAGAGTTCAAGCTAGATTCAGATGGACCAATCCAACTGGAGTATTGAAGGGGCTCGATCTAGGGATTGACCGGAGGCTAGGAATTGGGAGAAGATCCCATACATTCTAACGTGATGATTCAGTCTCTGTTCATCAAAAGTAGAAGATTCTAGATTATACAGATTGGGAACAATTACAGTGAGCTGTCATTTGTTTCAGTCCTGGATACATCATAATCAATTAGCCACCACCAAAGATCCTTGGCGTCAAGTCATTGTGACAAACATTTGGGTTTGTCTCCCATTGTGGTAACCACATCCATTGGTGTCTGGGCTATTATTACTCAGCCTCTGCCTCAATCACTCTATTTCAATTGTTACATTTCCTGTCTTTGTCCCCTGTCACCAATACAGTGCTTTACAAAGATGCTGATTTATCTTCACCAATTTATTCTTTATTGCCATCACGAAGGTAATATTTTCTAGGCTCTCTCAGAAGACATGATTGTGGGTGGGACAAGCCAGTTGCATGTGATGAATCCATGTCAACATTTTCATTTGTCTACTATCAGATGTCAGAGAGAAAAATATATTGGTCATAATAATGAGGTAGAGGCCAAATTGACATCCATAGGAAATACTCTCTATGTAATACATAAGACTTCCTTGACATAAATGGCATTTTAAAAATTAGATCAGTTAGACTTGAAAAAAAGTCTTACCTTGAAAAGTGTCAGAAAAAAATTCAATATTAGGTATATAAGAATTTAATAATTTAAACATACAACTTAAAATTTACTTTTTAAAATATTTCTCTATTGTTCAAGTTCTACAACATCATTATAAATTAAATAGGTAATATAGATAAGCAAAAAGAAAACATTTTTTTAAAATCACAGAGTAACATCACCCAGAGAGAATACTGTTATTATTTTATTATTTTTTCTACACAGGTATTACATGCAAGCACATGGTGTTATATTCCACAGTATCTGGAGATCTGTGAGTTGTATCTTCTTTTTCATTTATACATATACATTTTTTCTTCTATGGTTTATGACAGGATATTGAATATAGTTCCCTGTGCTATACATGAACTTCTTGTTTATCCATCCTATATATGTTTGCCTCTGCTAATTCCAAATTCCCAATCCTTCCTTTCCCTACCCCAACCTTGGCAACTACAAGTCTGTTCTCTCTATCCATGAGTCTGTTTTTGTTTAACTGATAAATTGATTTGTGTCATATTTTAGATTCCACAGATAAGTGATATCATATTTTATTTGTCTTTCTCTTTCTGAATTATGTCACTTAGTTGGATAATCTCTAGGTCCATCCATGTTGCTGCAAATTACATTATTTTGTTCTTTTTGATGGCTGAATAATATTCCATTGTATATATGTACCACATCTTCTTTATCCATTAATCTGTTGATGTATATTTAGGTTGCTTCCATGTCTTGGCTATTGTCACTAGTGCTGCTATGAACATAGGTGTGTTAGTCGCTCAGTTGGGTCCAACTCTTTGTGACCTCATGGACTGTAGCCCACCAGGCTCCTCTGTCCATGGGATTCTCCATGCAAGAATACTAGAGTGGGTTATCATTCCCTTCTTCAAGGGATCTCCAGGAATCAAACCCAGGTCTCCTGCATTGTAGGCAGATTCTTTACCACACGAGCCACCAAGGAAGCCCATGAATGTAGAGATGCATGTATGTTTTTGAATTATAGTTTTGTCTGCGTATATGCACAGGAGTGCCATTGCTGGATCATATGGCAACTCTATTTTTAGTTTTTTGAGAAACCTCCATATGGTTCTCCACAGTGGCTGCATCAATTTACATTCCCACCAACAGTGTAGGAGGGTTCTCTTTTCTCTACACCCTCTCCAACATTTGTTATCTGTTGACGTTTTAACAATGGTCATTCTAGAAGACTGGTGTGAGGTGGTATCTTACTGTAGTTTTCATTTGCATTTCTCTAATAATTAGCAATGTTGAGAAGCTTTTCATGTACCTATTGGTCATCTGTATGTCTTCTTTGGAGAAATGTTTATTTAGGTCTTCTGCCCATTTTTTCAATTGGGTTGTTTGATTATTTGTTACTGAGTTGTATGAGCTATTTGTATACTTTGGAAATTAAGCCATTGTCAGTTGCATCATTGGCAAATATTTTCTCCTAGTCTGTAGGCTGCTGCTGATGCTGCTGCCGCTGAGTCGCTTCAGTCATGTCCGTCTCTGTGCAACCCTATAGTGTGAGTTGTATCTTCCACACACACAATCTATAGAAAAATGTTATCACATTGATATGCAGCTTTATTGTTATTATTAATTGCTGCATACTATTCCATTTTAGGCACACTTTTATTTAAGCCATCTCTTATTGTTAGACATTAGATTATTCCCTATTTTTTTCATAAACAGCATAAAAAGAAGCTTTCTTATCTACCCATCTTTATATGTACATGGAGTCATTGTCTTGGCTTAAATGATTAGAAGTGGACTTTTTGAGCTAAATACAATATATATACATGGATATGATGTATATTGTCAAATTTCTCAGCAGAATAAGTCTATCAGTAACAACCAGCAATATTTTAAAAAGTTACTGCTTTCCGACATCTTAGTCAAGACTATGTGTCTGCAGTCTTTTTATCCTTGCTAATCTGACAAAGGATATCTTATTATTATTTTAATTTTCATTGATTTTTCACACTTTTAATGTCTCATGTGTCTCTTCATTAGCAAGTTTACTATTCACAAACATAATCCAGTTTTTATTTGTTTTTATTATTTAATAGATTTATAATAGCTTTTTAAATGCTAAGGGTATTAATCTTTGCTCTGTCATGAATATTACAAATATATTTTTCCAGTTTTAAATCTGTCTTTATGGTGCTTTTTCCACATAGAAACTCTAAACCTCTTTATGGTCAAAAATTTCAGTCTTTTTCTTTCTGATTTCTCCTACCAAAGTATGCTTTGAAAGTCCTTCCCAGCCCAAGACATGTACCTATGGTTTCTCCAACAATATTTTTTATTTCAAATGCTCAAATATTTAATCTATCTAGATTTAAATAGAGCTCCAAATAAAAGTTTTTTCCACATCATTAACCAAGTGTCTTAGCATCATTTGTTAAATTATTTCTTCTTTCACCACAAATTTGAGATGCCGCGTTTCTCATATAGTACTCCAATTCCTGCATACAAAGCAGTCTGTTTCTTGACTCTTCTTTCTTTTTCCGCTGCGTTGTCTGATTTTTTCTGCAACAAGACCCTTGTGTTTTTCTGGGCTGGTCATCTGCCAGCATTGAGCCTCCCTTTACTGAGCAGTCTCAGCACTGGCTGCAGTCCCCAGTGACACTTCCAGTCTTCCCTGGGGTGAGGCAAGGGATGGTTTCTCTCCCTATGATTTTTGCTCTGTTACATGGCAGCCACAGACAGGTCAGGGCTTTCCACGTGGTGCAGTGGTAAAGAATCCACCTACCAATACAGGAGACACCAGAGATGTAGGTTTGATCCCTGAGTTGGGAAGATTTCCTGGAGGAGGAAATGGCTACCCACTCCAATATTCTTGCCTGGGAATCCCATGGACAGAGGAACCTGGCAGACTACAGTCCATGGGGTCGCAAAGAGTTGGCCACAACTGAATATACACACACAGGTTACTTGAGCCCCAACAATTTATATAGCTTAGAGACTGTTTTTTGTTTTGGCTAATAATCATAGTGCCTTGTTCTTCCTAGCGTAGTCTTCATTCATTCATTCATTCAACAGAAGACAAGTATACCTGGATCAGGACCACCATGCCATCTATCCGTGAAACCACTGCTCCTCATCCAGACTTTAGCCCTTCTTGCCGAGTGTGGCTCTCCACGTCTTCCAGTGTGAAAGGCAGCATTCGTACAATGCCCTAAAAGGCTCTTTATGATCTGACCCACCTTTCTTTTCTGTCTTCAGTCTCATATCCCACAACTCCCTTGACAACCTCCACTTCAGCTGCACTGACATCCTCACTATTTCTTGGACATTCCTGTCAGGGCAGGCAGGTTCACCTCAGGACGTTTGTACTCACTGTTTCTTCTTCCTGGAATATTCTTCCCTCAGATAGCCACATGGATGACTTGCTTACTTCCTTCACGGTTTTTGCATCTTTTAAAAGATACCTACCCAAGACACCTGTTATGGACAGAATTGTACCCCCTAAATTCGTATGTTGAAGCCCTAACCAACCCCAAAGTGACTCTATTTGGAAGTAGGGCCTATAAGGAGGCAATAAAGGTTTAATGAGGCCATAATCCTGGGCCTTTAATGTGGTAGGGCCATTGTTCTCATAAGAAGAGGAAGAGACATCAGAACTTGCTCTATCACCACACGGTGCACAGAGGAAAGGTCATATGAGGTAAGAAACAGGACGAGAGCTTTCACCAGAAACCGAATTTTCCAGCAGCTTGATCATGGACTTTTGGCTTTCAGAACTGTGAGAAAATTACTGTCTGTTGCTTAAGCCACCCAGTCTGTGGTATTTTGTTATGGCAGCCCAGGCAGACTAAGAAACCATCCCACTCATATTAACTCCAAGGCCCTTTTCCCTGTCCTGCCAATCTCCCTTACTTACTCTACCCTAGCCATTAACTTGTTCAAAATTAATCTGAAATTTACTTCTTTGTATTTTAATTGTCTATTCTCTATCTTCTTTCACTGGAATATAAACTCATGAGTACAAGTATTTCTCATGCTTTCATTCTAGCATATAGAACTGTACCTGGAACATGCATGCTTCATGCTGAGTCACTTCAGTCATGTCCAACTCTTTGCGACCCCATGGACTGTAGCTCACCAGGCTCCTCTGTCTATGGAATTCTCCAAGCAAGAATACTGGAATGGGCTGCCATCCCTCCTCCAGGAGATCTTCCCAACCCGGTGACTGAACCTGCATCTCTTAGGTCTCCTGCATTGGCAGGAGGGTTTTTACCACTAGCATTACCTGAGAAGCCCATACCTGGAACATAGTAGACTCTCAATAACTGTCTTTTGAACAAATGAATGAATTGCAGCAGACTCCTTTTCCCCTTAAGGTGAATTCTCTCTTAGAAGCCCTAATCCTTACCTTTGTCCATCAGGAAGTGTCTTTGTAAGTCCGTACCACCTTGAGGATACTATTCAGGAGGGTCCTCAGCTCCTATGACAATTAGTACAAGCAACAGATACCAGAGTTGGAATCGGAGGACTCCTTCTCTGGGGCATATCTGAATTTCAGGTCCAACTCAGCCAGGACTCTTGATGTTTTAATTTGGGCTTCCCTTAAACCAGAGTATGAAACAAAGATGTGGATGCAGGTGACTCACTTGGAAGGTGATCTCAGGGATCAGGAAGAAAGGAGCAGGGAGGATGAGGCAGAGAAGGAAGGAAGCCAAGGAAGGGTATGTTAATGAACCGATTACTGCTGTGGGCAACTGGGGCTCATTCCTGCCCACACCCCACTGGGAAACAGTGTAGAATGTACCTTGGAATTCTTCCTTCATCACACAGGAAACTTTTCTTGCCCGTGCCTGTCCCCCTCTATGACATACTCTCAGGCTGCCATATGTACCAGCTAAGTGAGATGCAGCTGTAACTCACGAGAACCCTCTAGAACCCATAGGAAATGGCACCACAACTAACACTGAAATCACAGAGGAGCAAAGGGAATGGGGTTTGGGGCACAAGAGTACCAGCTGCATTTGATTATAATACTACATTTTCATTTCAGTTCAGTTCAATCCCTCGGTCTTGGCCAACTCTTTGTGACCCCAAGGACTGCAGCACACCAGGCTTCCCTGTCCATCACCAACTCTTACAGCCTACTCAAACTCATGTCCATCAAGTCGTTGATGCCATCCAACCATCTCATTCTCTATCATCCCCTTCTCCTCCCACCTTCAATCTTTCCCAGCATCAGGGTCTTTTCAAATGAGTCATTTCTTCCCATCAGGTGGCCAAAATATTGGAGTTTCAGCTTCAGCTTCAGCCCTTCCAATGAATATTCAAGACTGATTTCCTTTAGGATGGACTGGTTGGATAGCTGTGCAGTCTAAGGGACTCTCAAGACTCTTCGCAAACAACACAGTTCAAAAGGATCAATTCTTCAGTGCTCAGCTTTCATTATAATCCAACCCCACTACCATACATGACTACTGGAAAAATCATAGCTTTGAGTAGACAGACCTTTGTTGGCAAAGTAATGTCTCTGCTTTTTAATATGCTAAGTTGGTCATAACTTTTCTTCCAAGGAGCAAGTGTCTTTTAATTTCATGGCTGCAGCCACCATCTGCAGTGATTTTGGAGCCTCCAAAAATAAAGTCTGTCACTGTTTCCATTGTTTCCCCATCTATTTGCCATGAAGTGATGGGACCAGATGCCGTGATCTTAGTTTTCTGAATGTTCAGTTTTAAGCCAACTGTTTCACTCTCCTCTTTCACTTTCATCTAGAGGCTTTTTAGTTATTCACTTTCTGCCATAAGGGTGGTGTCATCTGTGTATCTGAGGTTATTGATGTTTCTCTTGGCAATCTTGATTCCAGCTTGTGCTTCATCCAGCCCAGCATTTCACATGATGTACTCTGCATATAAGTTAAATAAGCAGGGTGACAATATACAGCCTTAACGTACTCTTTTTCCTATTTGGACCCAGTCTGTTGTTCCATGTCCAGTTCTGACTGTTGCTTCCTGACCTGCATACAGATTTCTCAAGAGGCAGGTCAGGTGGTCTGGTATTCCCATCTCTTTCAGAATTGTCCACAGTTTGTTGTGATCCACACAGTCAAAGGCTTTGGCATAGTCAATAAAGCAGAAGTAGATGTTTCTCTGGAACGCTCTTGCTTTTTCCATGATCTAACAGATGCTGGCAATTGATCTCTAGTTACTCTGCCTCTTCTAAATCCAGCTTGAACATCTGAAAGTTCACAGTTCACATACTTTTGAAGCCTGGCTTGGAGAATTTTTTTTTAAGCTCTTTATTTATTTTATTTTTATTTTTTTAATTAATTAATTTATTTATTTTTTATTTTACTTTACAATTCTGTATTGGTTTTGCCATACATTGACATGAATCCATCACAGGTGTACATGCATTCCCAAACATGAACCCCCCTTCCACCCCCCTCCCCACAACATCTCTCTGGGTCATCCCCGTGTACCAGCCCCAAGCGTGCCGTATCCTGCATCGGACATAGACTGGCAATTCGATTCTTACATGATATTATACATGTTTCAATACCTTTCTCCCAAATCATCTCACCCTCTCCTTCTCCCTCTGAGTCCAAAAGTCCGCTATACACATCTGTGTCTTTTTTGCTGTCCTGCATACAGGGTCATCATTGCCATCTTTCTAAATTCCATATATATGTGTTAGTATACTGTATTGGTGTTTTTCTTTCTGGCTTACTTCACTCTGTATAATCGGCTCCAGTTTCATCCATCTCATCAGAACTGATTCACATGTATTCTTTTTAATGGCTGAGTAATACTCCATTGTGTATATGTACCACAGCTTTCTTATCCATTCATCTGCTGATGGACATCTAGGTTGCTTCCATGTCCTGGCTATTATAAACAGTGCTGCGATGAACATTGGGGTACATGTGTCTCTTTCAATTCTGGTTTCTTCAGTGTGTATGCCCAGCAGTGGGATTGCTGGGTCATAAGGCAGTTCTATTTGCAATTTTTAAAGGAATCTCCACACTGTTCTCCATAGTGGCTGTACTAGTTTGCATTCCCACCAACAGTGTAGGAGGGTTCCCTTCTCTCCACACCCTCTCCAGCATTTATTGCTTGCAGATTTTTGGATCGCAGACATTCTGACTGGTGTGAAGTGGTACCTCATTGTGGTTTTGATTTGCATTTCTCTGATAATGAGTGATGTTGAGCATCTTTTCATGTGTTTGTTAGCCATCCATATGTCTTCTTTGGAGAAATGTCTATTTAGTTATTTGGCCCATTTTTTGATTGGGTCATTTATTTTTCTGGAATTGAGCTGCAGGAGTTGCTTGTATATTTTTGAGATTAGTTGTTTGTCAGTTGCTTCATTTGCTATTATTTTCTCCCATTCGGAAGGCTGTCTTTTCACTTTGCTTATGTTTTCCTTTGTTGTGCAGAAGCTTTTAATTTTAATTAGGTCCCATTTGTTTATTTTTGCTTTTATTTCCAGAATTCTGGGAGGAGAATTTTGAGCATTACTTTGCTAGCGTGTGAGATGAATGCAATTGTGTGGTAATTTGAGCATCCTTTGGCATTACCTTTCTTTGGGATTGGAATGAAAACTGACCTTTTCCAGTCCTGTGGCCACTGCTGAGTTTTCTAAGAACTACTTTAGTATCTCATGATCAAAATATTCTATTTCTATACATTCTGTTACTAAGTTTTCTTTTCTTGTGTATGTAAATGAACTTTGCTAGAAGGATGTGATCTACAATGTGGCACACTGAGCCTATGACTGAAAAGAACACAACCACCCCATGGACAGAAAGCTGGCTTGCAATTTTCCACCTTTATTGGCTTCAGCAATGTTGTTTGTTGAATCCTGAGAATTTTCCTTCATCCACTGTAGCTCTTCCTCCCAGTAATCTTTAGTATAGAAGTCGAGATATTACCCATGATCTGTGCTCCTCCCGGAGCAAAGAGTGGGTGGTATTGCAGCACAAACTGCTATCTGTCATATCAGACTCTCCTGACAGCCTCCTCAGATGGCTCATCCGTTTCATGGGTTAATTGAAACTGTTCCACCATGTCACCGGAATGATACAGTCTCCAGGAACCACTATTCTTTGCTCAGAGATAAACATCTTCAAGAGAGGACTTCATCTAAGCACAGTCAGTTTCTCATTTTTCCAGAGAATTACAACTTAAGGATGCAAGAAGCTTAATAGATGCAAGAATGGAAAAATAAAATACCTGAAAAAGCTACAGAAAGAAAAGTTCAAGTATGCCAAAAATTTTTCTAAAGTTCACTTATGGACAGTATTTATGGTTGGAGGAAGGAGAAGATGCTCAGAAAATATCTGTGTCCATAACTGCCTGAAATATCATGTCTCGTATTTTTGGATGCAAGTCTAACCCTTGTATGAGGAATGTCCCTGGCCAGGAGGACATGCCTAGAATGTAGTAGGTATTTAATAGATGTGCATTTATCAAAAGCACAATACATCTTTCAGCTTAATCTCTGATTCCACACCTGAGAAAAATAGCCCTGATTTTAGGCATGATGTTCCCTGAGCATTCTTCAGATTTAGGCTCAAGCAATAGTGAAGACATTTTGTTCTAGAGATTTCTTTAACTTTATCTCATTTAGTCCCTACCCAAGCTGATAAGATGGCACCTATTGTTTGGGGGATGAGAAAAGCAGAGGTCAGAGTAGTTGAGGCCTTTGTCCAAGGTGACATAGCTAGAAAATGTATAGCCAAGACTTCAACTGAAAGTTCAGGGAGTGGGCACTCTGTGTTTGTTTGTTTAAAGGCTTCAAATTCTTTGCCACTACTCCCATCAAGAGAGGACTGCTCTAAAACTCCTTACCTTGAATCTAGGCAGGCTTACAGCTGCTTTGATCACAAGACAGAAGTGAAAACGATGCTCTGTGACTTCTGAGGGTAGGTCATAAAAGGCCATGCAGCTTGCCTTGGCTCTCCAGGAACACTTGCATCATCCGGGGGACTTGGGACTTTCTCTCTCAGAGCCCAGCCATCACACTGTGAGGAGCCTAAGCCACATGGAGAGGCCACGTGTAGGTCCTCTGGTCAGCACTTCTGCTGTGCCCAGTCACTGAGTCATTCCAGCCCAGACCCCAGCCATGTGAGGGAAGAAGCCTCCGGATGATTCCAGCCCCCAGCCACTCGAGTCACCTCAAAACCAGCTGTGGATCCACACAGCATGGGTCAGAAATGAGCCATCCCCTCTGTGCCTTGTCTGAATTCTTGACCCCAGAAGCTGTGAGCATAGGCAAATACTGGCTGTGATTTACACAACCAATTTGGGATGGTTTGTTAGGCTGTGAGACAACCATAACAGGGAGCTTTCCCCAAGCTTTTAATAGTCTGTGCACTTATGATGACATGTAGTCCCATAGGCTGTAGTCCCATAGTCCTGTAGGCTCTTGGAGACCTCATGAGTACAACTTAAACCCCTCAAAGTTACAGGAGAGTAGGAAGTAGGGCCCAAACTCTGACCTGGGCTTGGTTTCTAGAACTCTAGCTTCATATACAAGCAACTCCTACAGCTCAATTCCAGAAAAATAAATGACCCAATCAAAAAATGGGCCAAAGAACTAAACAGACATTTCTCCAAAGAAGACATACAGATGGCTAACAAATACATGAAAAGATCCTCAACATCACTCATTATCAGAGAAATGCAAATCAAAACCACAATGAGGTACCATTTCACACCAATCAAAATGGCTGCTATCCAAAAGTCTACAAGCAATAAATGCTGGAGAGGGTGTGGAGAAAAAGGAACCCTCTTACACTGTTGGTGGGAATGCAAACTAGTACAGCCACTATGGAGAACAGTGTGGAGATTCCTTAAAAAACTGGAAATAGAATTGCCATATGACCCAGCAATCCCACTGCTGGGCATACACACTGAGGAAACCAGAATTGAAAGAGACACATGTACCCCAATGTTCATCGCAGCACTGTTTATAATAGCCAGGACATGGAAGCAACCTAGATGTCCATCAGCAGATGAATGGATAAGAAAGCTGTGGTACATATACACAATGGAGTATTACTCAGCCATTAAAAAGAATACATGTGAATCAGTTCTAATGAGGTGGATGAAACTGGAGCCTATTATACAGAGTGAAGTAAGCCAGAAAGAAAAACACCAATACAGTATACAATGCATATATATGGAATTTAGAAAGATGATAATGATAACCCTGTATGCGAGACAGCAAAAGAGACACAGATGTATAGAACAGTCTTTTGGACTCTGTGGGAGACGGAGAGGGTGGGATGATTTGGGGGAATGGCATGGAAACATGTATAATATCATATGTGAAATGAATCACCAGTCCAGGTTTGATGCATGATAGAGGATGCTTACACAGAGGGATGGTATGGGGAGGGAGGAGGGAGGGGGTTAAGGATGGGGAACACGTGTATACCCGTGGTGGATTCATGTTGATGTATGGCAAAACCAATACAATATTGTAAAGTAAGTAGCCTCCAATTAAAATAAATAAATTTATTAAAAAATAAATAAATAAATAAAATAGAACTCTGGCCTCAACAGTTCCTTACTCTTTCCTCTTAGACCTTTCTAGTAACTTTTTCTGCCTGGTACCTTATTTTGGTCACACAAAGCATCCTTGGCCTCTCTGACACTGCCAAGCCCCTCTGACCTTTCCTGGCACTAAGATTTCTATCTTCATTCTTCACAGCTCTCCATCTGGTTCCTAAAGCAGGGAAAAGTCTCCTTTCCCTTGCTCTCAGTCTCAAGATCTGATCACCAAACCTATTTCAGTTGAAGTCACTATTTTCCATAGCTCTGCAAGCCCACTCACCTCAGAAGCCTGCCTCCCATTCTCTTTCACACTCAACTTTAGAAGCAGAAGGCATCCATTCCTCTCTCTTCTAGGCTGCTGCCCCTAGAGAGAGTGTAAATGCCAGATCAAGGGCCTGTCCAGAAAGGAAAAGCAGAGCATCCTCAATATCATCAAGGTCTAGTAAGAATTTGATTTTATTATGCCCTTACCTTAAACACGTCATTTAAAAAATAAAGCATGTTTAGACTGCATTACAATCTCACTCAGATCAAAATGATTAACTGATCATATAAAACACATTTCAAGATAACTGTTCTAACACCTTCCCACAATAAAAACAGGAATTTGGGAAGGTCTTTCTGTTTTAGAGACTGGTTAGGAACATCACTCCCCAAAGCACAGCTGAGGCTGAGCCAGGGGGACCTAAGCCTCACACTGAAGTCTGTGGTTTCTTCTCTAAGCACACTTCAGTTTACACTCAGAGCAGGCATGTCTTCTGCAGAGGAAGAGCTGAAAGGTAACAGGAATTTCTCATCCTTAGACACAAAGTCTAAGTACACAGTAGCAAAAAAAAAAAAAAAAGTATACAGTAGCTAAGGCTTGAAATTCTACTGTTCAAGGTTTATTCATTTGGCTGAAGGCTTTATTCCCCTTTAAAATCCAAATATCTTTATGAGTGTCTTATTACCTTAGTGACAGTGGCTGGTTTTGCTGACTACCTACCTGATATCCATTCCTCTTCCCTTGTTTTCTGGTTACAGAACTCCAATTTGGGAACTAGGGTACCAATGTTTTCAGATTCTATTTCAGCTAGGGGTGGTCGTGCCACCCAGCTCTTGCTTCTGAGATATAAGTGGAAACCATTGAAAGGGACTACCTGAAAATCTTGTTTACAAAGGCATGCTTCTCTTTTCCATTCTTCCTTCATCGAAGATAACACGTGGAGGCACAGCAGCCATATTGCAAACCTAAGGACATGAGTTACACATCACAAATGGCACAGCTTAATTTGTTGATGGCATCATGGACTCATTGCACTAATGCCACAGTCAGCCTAACCCATCACAGGTTGAGGGGCACTGTGAGTTGAGGATGGAGAGAGAGGTTTCCATCTCTAATGGATGCAATGTTACAGAGGTTTGGGAAATCATCCAGGAAGTGAGTTCTGAAACAAGCAAGCAGGTGCAGAAATGTTAAAGGCTTTAAGAACTCCTGAAGGAGAAAACTGTGAAAGTGGGGGCCGAAAGTCAGCTTATCACGAACAAATTGACTTTGGTTTTACCTTGCATTCTAACCTAACTAAATGGAAGAATAATTCTACGAATTTCCGTAAGTGGGAGAAAAGAAAGCATTTCTTTACAGCGTCTTTATGAAACAATAAATTGAATGTTCAACATGCAAATGCTTAAGGATGATTTTTTCTGGGACAAATCTAGGTGAATCACAATTCTACTCAAGAGGTTTTCATAAGCTACATTTAGAAGGCCAAAGGTTTCCCTGAGCGATGGCTCCATAGGAACTGGCCAAGGGGTATGAGCTCACTGATTAAAATGAACACTGAATTACCGTTTTTGTTCTCCTGAAATAGAGTTGTTACTGGCTGGACTCAGCAGTGCATAAGTTGGTACAAACTTTACCTAGGACCATTTGAATATTTTACCAAGAACTTTGTTATTTAAGAGCTGAGATGTCAAATCACTGTAAAAAGAAAAATATGGTCCAATTTTAACCTTTAATCTAAAATATTCATGCAAACCTTGATTTCTTTCATGAGGACTTCATGCATAAAATCAAAGACAAGCTAAGGTTCAAACTGGTGGAGAGTTTCCTTTAACTTGGAATTAGCTGTACTGGTTACCACTTCTCATTTAGGAAAATGTCACCATAAGTTGTAGGTACATTTTGTGAAATCCCACTAACAGCTCAGTAGGTGGAAATCAAGTAAGTTACAATGTTTTTAGCTTAACCCCACAAAGAATTTCGCCATTGTATAGCACTGGGCTGGAACAGTGCCTCTTGAACTGTTAAGTGCAGGACCACTCATCCAGGGATCTTGTTAAAATACAGGCTCTGATTCAGTAGGTCTAGGGCGAGGCCTGAAACTGCATTTCTCACAAGCTCCCAGGTGATACTGATGCTGGTCCATGAACCACACTTTGAGTAGCCAGAGAGGAGAGCATGGACTAAACTGGCTGCTCTCCAGGATCATTTAAGGATCTTGTTTTTTAAAACAAAACAAAAGACAACCAAGTCTTGGGCCATATCCCAGCTCTACAGCAACAGAATCTCCGGGAATGAAGTGCAAGAGTTTGTATTATTAACCATCTCCCCGGGTGATTCCTATTCAGCCATGAGCTGCACCTGGTCTGCAATGAGGCGAGCAGCAGGCCTCCAAGAGTAGCCGTGCACCCCTAGATCAGAATCGCCGGGGGAGCTTGTGGACTGTGCGGATCCCTCTCTGCAGATACCTCCCTTCTGCTGCCTGGGAAGGAGGCAAAGGGTGGAGGGAGCAGAGAAAATCAGGAGGTACTATAAAAAGAGAGATTGACGTCACTTCAACTCCCACCTGGCAGGAGTGGAGAGGGCCAATTCTCCTGGAAGTGACAGCATGCAACGCATCTCCCGCTGCCTGACCACCTGCACCTCCTTCCTTCTCTTCCTCTTCCTGGCACGTGCTGCAGCCAAGGCTGCCCCTCAGGGACTGCTGGGGGGCCTGGTTAGAAAGGAGGGAAAGGAAAGAAGGGGAGGGCTAGAAAAATAAGGCAAAGGTATAAGGACTATAAATAGCCTTAGGCTTCTGTTCATATGGCAGTTCAATCCAGTGCAAATAAATAAATATCTATTTCAATATCTGTACTTACTGAAATGGTAACAGTATATTATTTGGCCAAGAGTGTATTCCAGTTGCATAAAATTGTGTCTATGTGTAGAAAAGGGTCCAGAAGATCATGAACCATATTAATCTCCAAGTGGTAAAATGTAAGGTATTATTTTCCTGACTTCAGTACCCTGATCTGTATTGTTTGAATGTTTGACACTAACCATGGGTTATTTTTATAATGAGAAATAAATGAAAAAACCATTTTCATTTGGGGAAACAAAAACAAGGGTCACAGTGCTAGCGTACTGTAGGACACAGATTAACGAAGAGGATCCAGGCCCTTCAAGGAGCTCACAAACTCAGCAGTCAGAATCATGGATGTGAGTTGAAGAGATAGGCAGTTAGGTGGCCCCACAACAGATGTCAGGGTTGGACTGTCCTGCAGAGAGTGGCATTTGGCCCAAAAGTCCAAGATGGAATCCAAATGTATGTTATTGAATGCAGATCTGAATAGGAGTTTAATGTATTAAAGGAGAGAAGGTTATCAAGGTTAATTGGTATGAATAAAGCAGCTCAGGAGGAAAATGGATGGGTCAAGGGATCTAGAAACACCGTGATGCTTCAGAAAGATGACATTCTTGTGACTGTAACATGAGATGAGCGAAGAGCTCAGCTAGAGATTAAGCGAAACTCAGACCTCATCAGAGATAGAACCGCTCCTGCTTGCCCTAGGACTTACTCCCCATAGTACTGGTATAATAGAATTGCCACATACGAATGAATTAAATAGCAACTACATGTGGAACCATGATCTCAGTAGAACTTTTGGAAGGCTTTGTACATCAGATAAAAGAAGAGCTCATGAAGGGAGGAAACTGGACTAAACAAGGTCTGCTTACTTGAAAATCTCTTGGGTACTCAGACCTGTGGGATCTCCTACTGATGTTAACTCTGGTCATGGAAAATCATAAACTAAATGTTTTGAGGTCCATGTTACCTCAGTCTCCTGCTTATATCATGAGGAAAAAAAGAAAAACAGATAAAGCACCGTTGAAGGAGGGGAGAAGGTCAAGTGAAATCACCCCGAGGATTTTGAAAGCTGGATCAGCCAAACTCCCTGAAACTCCTCATTTTTGAACGTGTACTGCCATACACAAGTTGAAGAGATTTTTTTCTCTTTTAATTTCCTATATCTATTGCTTTCTATTAGCTTAAGCTTCAGGAAGGAGGACTAGGTCCTTAAAAGGTAAAATCAAACATTAAGTACAGAGACACAAATATTTAAGGGAGTATGACACACCTTCTAACAGTGACAGATGAGCCAAGAAAGAGGGCTGCATAAGTCATTTTGCCTCAGACAATCTCCAGCACCTTTATCATCACAATCTCAGCCTGGCTCCATCAGCACACATTTGGTGAGTTAGTTTCCAGCCACTGTGCTATCTGCAAGGGTAAAGAAGAGATAGGGAGATAGGGATGGGATGAAGAAAGGGGGAGGAGGGAGATGGACATACAGACAACTGCTGATGACACACTGTCATGACCAGTGGGCCCTGCAGCCAGCTCTGGCTCCTAGCCTGCCTTCTCCAGATACTTCTGTTGCCTTCCCCTGGATATGGCATCCAACAGAGTTGCAAGGGCAGTTATCATGCCAAAGGCTAATTTTATTGCTAGGAAAAGGTAGGATTTAAGTTCTCTGCGGTGACTAAAAATTTCTGTGATCCAGCATCAATAGCCAAAATCAAAAGAAGTATCTCAAAGGGGGAAATGAGCGATCAAAAATAGGAGATGAGAAATAGTCACTGACTTGTTTGCCACCAATGTTAATTACACATGAGTGTGTTCACAGTTTGAAAGCATGCTGCATTCAGGAAGGTCTGACTGGTACTGATCAGTTCTGTGCCTCGCAGGTTCTCAGATCTACAACACCTGAACACACCCCCTGAGGAAGCTGTTCCGTTCTAACTCTTCAGGCCACATCAGCCTAAAATGTCCCCGCACACAGAAATGGTTCTGGAGCAACATTCAAATCTTCATTTCTCTTTTCCAGACTCATCAGAGGAGATCGCTAGGAAGATACATGAGGAAAGTTGCCACTTGGCCATTATCTGCCTGTGGCAGGTCCAGAGTTCTACCAGAGTCCTTCCAAAGTAAGATACATTTAGCACACATGCTTGTGGAAAGTGCTGGATCTTAAATGCAACCTCCATTAACCCAATTATTGTTCATTAATCATAGCTGAAAAGTCTGGAATCAAGAGAAACATAAAGCTTTGCGCTGAGGCAGTATGGTAGCCAAAGAGGATTATCTGAGGGGGTGATTATTGCAGGTTGAACTGAGATTATTGCCACTGAGATCCTGGATCCTCAAAATGGGGTTCATGGACCAATGGCAGCAGCAGTATCTGAGGACAGGTTGGAAATGCAGAATTTCAGGGCCCACCCCAGGCTATGGAATCAGAATCTGTATTTTAACAAGACCCCCCCCCAGGTGATCTGTGTGGGTTTTCAAGTTTGAAAAGCCCTGCTGGAGATTCTCTTGAGGTGGTCATTTTCATTCATCTGGTTCTATTCTTAAAAGGAAACCATGTGAAAAGTAAAATGCTCAGTAGGGCTGCAAATGTTAACCCAGAAAATGTGAAATTGTTAGTCAATATTGAAAAGTGAAAGTGAAGTTGCTCAGTCATGTCCGACTCTTTGCGACCCCATGGACTGTAGCCTACCAGGCTTCTCCGTCCATGAGATTTTCCAGGCAAGGGTACCAGAGTGGGTTGCTATTTAAACGAGCCAGCAAAAGACGGGTTGTAAAAGCAAGTATACCCTGTTCTGAGGTCAAAAGGTAGGTGCTACAAGAAGAATGGCTCTAATTATGAAGATGGGTATTTCAACACAGCCAACCACTGAATCCTACACCCTTCCACTTAATCCTCTCAGTTTTACACGAAAATGCCACATGGCTCTTTTGGCAGAGTTAGCTCCCAGATTTGCAGTGGGAATTAGACAAGAATATCTTCTTCCTTTCCTCTGAAATGTGGGGAAGGGGGCTAGAGCAGCCACTTTTGAGGCCAAGAGTGAGCAAAATGGAAACGGGGTACTAAGATCCAAGTGCCAGAGGAAGCACAAGACACAAAGCCACAAGAGGGGAAAGGAGAGTGATGCCTTGCCAGGCAGCTGGGACCAGTTGGCAGGACGAGCTGGAGACTTGATAAGGTAGTAAGGATGGGAGTAGGGGATTGTCTTGGTGTGGCATGGGTGGCTGCTCTAGATTAAAGCCACTATTTTAATTTTTATTAACGAATGCCTGCCACGAGAGCCACCGCGTGCTTTGCCATGTTTTCAGAGGATGGCCGCCCTCAGTCTGAGTCCCAGGGTGTGAATGTTGACAGTGTGGAGCAGAATCCCCAGTCAACCATGAAGAAAGAAAGTGAAAGTGAAGTGGCTCAGTCGTGTCCGACTCTTCGCGACCCCATGGACTGTAGCCTACCAGGCTCCTCCGTCCATGGGATTTTCCAGGCAAGAATACTGGAGTGGGGTGCCATTTCCTTCTCTAGGGGATCTTCCCCACCCAGGGATTGAACCTGGGTCTCCCGCATTGTAGGCAGACGCTTTACTGTCTGAGCCACCGGGGAAGTCCATGAAGACTGAGCGATAAATACACCTCTGTTATTTGAAGTCACTAAGTCTCAAGTGTTGCTGGTTTCCAAAGTATTGCCTGCCTATCCTGAGTGACACCAGCTCTCACACAGTCCAGGATATTCTGACAGGACCCTGTAGTCTTGGCTGATGCTTCGTACCCAATCCTGAAAGTGACTCTAAAATCTATATCTAAACTCTCAAGTTCATGTCTCTCCCTTGATGGGTGGTCCCAGCTAAAGAACTAGAGCGGGGGATCGGATAGATTCAACATGGCAGTGCAATGATAAAAGAGGTTGGAAAAACATACGGAGATTAATGAATCCAACATCTCTGAGCACGTCAGTGGATTTGAAAGTGTAGAGGGGTGTGATCTTGAAGAGCATAAGCCAGGGTGGATGTTAACACATAGAGCCAGACCTCATCAAAAGAGTGAAATCGATATTTTGCTGCCAGCATCCTTGCTCTGCTCTTGCCTTTCTTCATGTTTTCCTGATCCCTCCTCCAACCCACATTGAAACTCCTGGTTTAATGTGTCCACCAATTCCTTTAAGTCTATGGATGTCAACCAAAAGATTTGTTCCCCTTAAAAGGGTTGAATTTGTATACTCTTTAAAGACTCAATCATTTTTCAGACCTTTAACAATGATGACCCCTGAAATCCCTCAAATCCATGTCAACAGGCTCCATCTATCCCAAACTCAGACTTGTGTACATGATATTCTGAAGGGATAAAAGAGAGGAATTCTATATCTAGTTAGTGTGGCTAAAAGAGACAGATGACTCAAAATTTCAGCCCTGAGTTCTTCAGCCATAGATACAGCTGCTAATGAGACTGGGAGCAAGAGAGAGAATGGATCTAACTAAATGGAGGGTTGTTATTTTAAAAAAATTCTTTATCAATACTGTAATTCATTTTAGATCTAATCTCAGATTTCTCTTTCATACTTTTTAGCCTTTTCTTGTTAGGATATTTATAATTTTTCCCAGATAATTATCATAACTCCTTTCATTCTTGAATTTCATACCACTCAAATGCCCACCAATTTTCCCGGTTGGTTCAGATGCCTTGAATTCCAAGAGAATAGAATTGGCAAAAAGCAAACATCCCAGTGTTTGAGAGCAGAGCGTGAATGATTTTTTAAACAATGGTAATGTGAATTCAGTCGTCCTCAAGGATCATGCAGTTTAAGCAATTACATTGAAGTATTAATTTGAGGGGGGAGGCAAAAGAAATACTATTCTTATTATTTTCCTAATATCTGTCATTTTCATAAGGTATTCTTTGGCACACACAGATGACCCTGGGGCAGATCAAAACTGAACTCTGCAGCATGTATTGGCCAAATGGTGCAGTTTCCATTTCATGTGTGCCTTCTACATTACTTGTCAAATTAGACATGCTAGTGATATCTGTAATTACATGTTGCAAGCAGCCTCACTGCAGTTTGAAGCACACCTAGATGCTTATCAGACTTCAGGGATTCCCTGTGAACAATGCATTCAAACCTCTTCTAATCTTGGGCTTGGAGGCTTGGAGTAGGTTCTTTTATAATGCTAACATAATTTCTAATTGTCTCTGATAATTTACAATGCTTTTTCAAAAGGAAAAATAGTGGAAAGCTAATCCCCAGGGGCCCAGGAGAACCAATTTCCAGTTTTACCAAGTTTCTTTTGTGCTAATGGTATCTTCGAAAGCTGTACCAAGCATGGGGCCAGTGGGGGTCAAACAAAGCTTTAGATCTAGGCTATCTAGGCTGTTGTCAGAGTCTTGTGCCTCAGCTTCCCTTCCAGCCTTTCTGAGACTATCCTGCACCCATGCTCCTTGCCCAACCCCAAATACTTCCACTGTGTTGCCGTTAGTCTCCTTCCCTGTGCTTTGAATATATACGCATTTATTGAACACCTATTATGTGTCTGGACTGGACTGCAAAGACAAAAGATTCCCAAGGTGGTCACAGTAAAATGAGGAACACTGATACATGAAGGCATGATTCTAAAACCTGGGGTGACTGCGTTGATGCTGATAGAGCCCGTGTACTGTAGAAGTACTGATGAAGGAACCCAAACCAGCCTGAGGGCGTTGTGTGCAAGTCCACATAGATACCTGTGTGTTTTGAAGACCAGGGGATTTGACAGGCACTGTCAGTGTCCCACCCTTAACTCCTGGAACCCCTTTGCCATTCCCTCAGCTTCAGGCTGCTTTCACTCCCAGCAGCCAATGCTGTCTCTTTGTTGGAGGACAGCTTTCCAGCTGCAGGAGCCCACTTTGTGTGCATGTACAGAGAACTGAAGTCTGGGAATTTACTTCCCCAGAGGCAGCCCTATGACTGACAGCTGTAGGGATCCAGATGCCTCAGCCCCTTTGCCCCTAATCAAGAGGAATCTGATGTGTCTCCTCCTCTGCCTCCTAAATCCCCTAGGCAGATGGAGCCCACGTGGCTGCTGTGGCAGTAATGCATCCTTGCTTGTTCTCCTTCCCTTCCCCATCCCTCTGCCACACTTCCCTCCCTGTTCCTTTTTCCTGGGAACACCTACTAATAAAAGCACATGAACCGCCTCTCGGGGCCGGCTCCCAGTCTAGTCAAATGAAGACGGGGAGAGTGAGAAAGAGACATCTCCCTTGAGGATCCAACTAAGCCAGGTCCTGAAGGAATGGAAGGATTTCTCAAGATGAAGAAGATGAGAGTTTCATGCCAAGAGAGGATGAAAAAGGAGCACTGTGGAAAGCAATTCAGATGGCATGAATGAAAAACAGCCTGGAACACACAGAGGGCTAAGACCACATCCTAGAGCAGAAAGTCTGAGGACAGGACCGGCCAGGGATCAGCTGGTAGGCACCACATCATCAAGAGCTTGATGCATTTGGTGTGCTCGAGCGGCTAGCAGCCACTTGGTAAATATTCAAAAATGGTGAGATCTGGCTGTTAAACTGCTGTAGCTTGAAATGGGCCATGGTGGGAGCAGTTACACTATGGAAATTTGCAAACACTACAAGCTAAGGCCTTATTTTCATACAACTGGTTTACCAGCATGCTACTTTGCCCTGCAGGGGAGCTTGCTTTTTACTTTATAGGCAGCAATGGGGGAGGACACTGACTTTTTAGCAGTGGAGTGATAGAGTCAGATTTGTATTTTTTATCTAACAATTGGATACTCACGTAGAGTTTAGAGAAAGAAAGGGGCCTAAACCAAGGCAGTGGTAGCAGACATGGAGGATGGGGGATAGATAGAATGAGGAATGTCTGATTGAATGTGACAGTTGGACAGCCTGACTGGGCAAATGGCTGAACTAGCCATCAGCCAGAGCTGGAGAGTACAGGAAGAAAAGTGGATTTGGGTGACAAGTTTATTTGTGGAAATGGTGAATTTCAGAATTATAGTTCTCTCTCTCAGGCATTTAAGCTAAGACTCCTAAGGTATCACATAGACTGTTTTTTATGTGACCCCATCTTTTATCCCAATGGGCTTCCAAGGTAGTGCTAGTGGCAAAGAACTCACCTGCCAGTGCAGGAGATGTAAGAGATGTGAGTTCAATCACTGGGTCAGGAAGATCCCCTGGAGAAGGAAATGGCAACCCACTCCAGTATTCTTGCCTGGGAAATCCCATGGACAGAGGAGCCCGGAGAGCTACAGTCCACGGGGTCGCAAAGAGTCGGACACAACTGAAGAGACTTAGCACACACAGCCCTCCTTCTCCACGTGTGACCTGGGATCACAAAGTCACACATTTATCCATTAACTCTTCCCTCTTTTGGGTGACCTCCAAGCTTTCTGGAAAGTTGGTCTGACAGACAGAAGACAATCTTAGCTTCCCTTCCTTGAATGAGGTAGGTGATAATGCCAAGATCTGGAGAATTAACCTCCAGCTCCAAAGTACTCGTCGTGTTTCCTATCAAGGACCTAGGGAATCTAAGAAACATGGGATTCTTAGAGGCCAACCATGGCCTTTGTTTCCTGAGGAAGCTTTGACCTTCACCACACTCCATCTCACAACATAGATTATGAACCTTTGCTTGAAGATGCAGATTTCACTCAAATTCCATAGGTATTTCTAAGTAATTTTTAAATGAAATGATGTGATAGACATGCTTAATTCCCATCAGCTCTGTCACCTCCAGGCCCCTACCTCAACAGAACTGGAAATGACAAACCAAAGAGAGGCATTTTGAGAGTAAACTCTAAATGCAAGCTTCAGTACCTGCCTACTGTAAATATATTCATCAAAGAAACTCTGGAACTTGCCATAAGTTTATGCCATTATACCTATGTATGAAACAGATCAATTTCCCTAAACTAATACAGTCCAGTCATATCATTTGTTAGACACAATAAAAAATGTGAGCTTGCAAAGTATGTAGCTGACCAAACAGATAACTTCAGTAATGGCTTCATTGTAAACTTTGCATTTTATCCTTAATGCTCCTTTTCAGCATAGTGCTGACATTTAGTCACCCTAAGAAAAGCGTTGAGGGAAAAATACTCTAAGAAATGCTTTGTAATCTAGAAGGCTTTCATTTTAAAATCCAAAATCCCTGCACTAAGCAAATTATAGAGAGAATTTTTCCATTTGAATTTCTACATTGTTTATAAACATCTTGGGAAAATATTTAGAAAAAAATCAACACCTAGCTAGCTTTCAAAATGTAAATACTAGTTACTTTCATCTCCATACTTAGCTCAAAAATAACTGGATTATCTTTTGCCAGCATTCCTCAATACTCTTACACGGGAGATAAGATAAATCATGGCACATTTAATATCAAAGAATTCTTTTGGTGTTTAGGAGTAGAGAAGAGATTTATTTATGAAACATTAGCAACATAAATGGAGATTGCTCTTAGGACATAATCATTTACTTTATATAAATAAGATGTGGCGACATGGCAACAAAAACACAGGATTCATTTAGATAAACATGAATACTTTGACATATTTGAGTTTTTCTGTTTAAATACATATCCTGTTAATTTCCAGACTTTTTAACATAAGAAGGTAACTTGGATTGGAATCATTCTGAAAAATATAAGCATTGAATATTCGAATTTGAATTAAGGGAATTTACTGATCACCTACAAACTGCTTTTGGCTTTACTTAATGTTTATAGTAAACAAAGAACAAATTGTTATTTCATAGTTGCATTATATGTGTGTGTGTGTGTGTGTGTGTGTATCAACTTAATGAAGATATATGCTTTCTCTTATTTCAAAATAAAATGAAAAGGCACAGTCCAATCTAATACCTAGAAGGAATCATTGCACATTGGGCAAATTGTATCCCATTTCTTCATATGTAGAGAATTTCAAGAAAAGAGGTTGCTGTGGCATATTGAAAAGATCACTGGCTTCAGAGTCAACACAGCTAGACTTGAAGGCTGGCACAATTCACTTTCTGAATAAATGGAAAATTAATATTAAAATCATGAAAATAATGCTGTGAATATTAATATTTGTGTTATATATTTAAAGTCCTGGGGATTATGCCTAATACATAGTAAATGCTGAATGAATAGTACCTACTCTACTTTTAAAAACCAATGGCAGGCTTCCCTGGTGGCTGGGTGGTAAAGAATCCACCTGCCAATGCAAGAGACACAAGTTCAGTCTCTGACCCAGGAAAATCCCAGAAGCCGTGGAGCAACTAAACCTGTGTGCCATAACTATTGAGCCTGTTCTCTAGAGCCTGGGAGCTGCAAATACTGAGCTCAGTTTCCTAGAGCCCATGCTCCTCAGCAAAAGAAGACACGCACCGCAACTAGAGTGTAGCTTCCACTTACCACAACTAGAGAAAAGGCCATGCAGCAATGAAGACCCAATACAGCCATAAATAAATAAAATTATTTTTAAAATGGCTTCCCATTACACTCACATTAATTAGTGTGGTTCCAAAGATCCTTCAGGATCTGGTGTCCCTGACTTCTGATGGCCTCCTCTTATGTCCCTCTTGTCCTCTCCATCCAAAGTGATGTATGTGGACAGGAGAAGTATAGCAGCCCCTTTTTGTGCCTTGGCTCTATCCTGCAGGCCTTACAACTTCAGCATACATCAACCAATTCTAAATGGCAATGTTTACATCTCTTTGTCTCCAAGCTTTCTCCAAAGTTGCAGAAAGTCACTCAGCCTGTTCAGGCAGAAAGCTGAAAGTGTTGGAGGTTTGACATCTCCTGGGAACAGCCTTCAGCTAAGGACTGAAGACTGTTAAATACCCCAGTTTCATCATCCCTCAGGAGGGATCAGTCTGAGACATCTTTCAAGGACTGTGAAGAGTCTGAGATTCTCCCCTGCCTGTAAGCCAGCAGGTCAGCCTGCCACCCCTTCATGGATGCTGGCAGAAGACGTGAGTCCCCTGGGTCAGAGACAAAGATCTTTATTACTCAGCACAGCAGGAAGCAGGAGCTTCATGTGCCCATTGGTTTCCCTTAACACTCAATCCTGTGGGGGTGCTGTGGAGCAGTCCTAGTGGATGCTGTGCACACAGAGGGTCTGTGTCATAGCTGAAGAGCCTCAAGCTTAGAAATCCCAATCTTACAAGGGGCTGTTAGCAAACTTGCCCAACTTTTGTCCCAGAGAAAAGCACTTTTATTACATGATCGGGAAACAAATCTGCCCTCTCCCCCTAGATGGAGACACTATCTTCCAAAGATGCTTTCATAGCAAACACAGAACAGTACAAAAGCTGTCACAGATGGATCTGTTTTCTGTTCAGTCACTCAGTTGTGTGCGACTTTTTGCAACCCTGTCGACTGCAGCATGCCAGGCTTCCCTGTCCTTACCCCTCTCCCAGAGTTTGTTCAAACTCATGTCTATGAAGTCAGTGATGCTATCCAACCATCTCATCCTCTGTCTTTTCCTTCTCCTCCTGCCCTCAATCTTTCCCAGCATCAGGGTCTTTTCCAATGAGTTGCCTCTTTGCATCAGGTGGCCAAAGTATTGGAGCTTCAGCTTCAGCATCAGTCCTTTCAGTGAATATTCAGGGTTGATTTCCTTTAGGATTGACTGGTTTGATCTCCTTGCAGTCCAAGGGACTCTCAAGAGTCTTCTCCAGCACCACAGCTTGAAAGCTTCAATTTTTTGGCACTCAGCCTTCTTTATGGTCCAACTTTCACATCCATACATGATTACTGGAAAAACCAGTATGACTATACGGAAATTTGTTGGCAAAGTAATGACTCTGCTTTTTAATAATGCTATCTAGGTTGATCATAGCTTTTCTTCCAGGGACCAAGCATCTTTTAATTTCACGGCTGCAGTCACCATCTGCAGTGATTTTGGAGCCCAATAAAATAAAGTCTGTCACTGTTTCCATTATTTCCCCATCTATTTGCCATGAAGTGATGGGACTGGATGCCATGACCTTTGTTTTTTTTTAATGTTGAGTCACAGATGGATAGAAAGCCTATTGAAGATTGTCTGCCAGCAATGTGCCCTATACCCTCATCACACTGCCCCAGGAGCACTGAGCACCATAGTTGTAACTCACTTTATAACGTTTCTTCCCTTCTCTGTCTCTTTCTCTGCTCTCTAACAGTGTTTCCTGAGATCACCTCCCAAATAAATGGCTTGGAGATACCTGAACAAAATTACAGTGTTATTAGGAAGGAAGAAAAGAGAAAATGAATGGTGGATCAGTCACTAACAAAGTCTACTACACTTTAAATTTCTCCTGCAGGAGTTAGAAACATTTACTTTAAGTATTGTGGTTAAGCTAACCTAAGAAAGTAAACAGAACTTACGTTAATTCAAAATACATAGTTTTCGTTGAAATGCTTCTGGCAGTGTTACCTGAGCAACTGATTGAATTACCTCATGGGCACAGTTCAACTGCTAAGAAATTCACCGGTCCCAATCATTATCCAGCAAGATAACTCTGTCGGGGAACAAAATGGACTTTATGACATAGCCTGATTTATATGTTCTGAATAGAATTTAGTGACCCTGTTATTACTCATGAGAAAACAAGATGTATTTCCTCATTTCAAAAAGTAGGATGTTCTTTATTTTTAAGCCACATGTTTTTAAGTGGTAATATTCACTTTAATTGTTCACATATGAAATCTAGAAACACCATCTTTTTAGTGTATGGCTATAGGTCTACCCACAAACAAAAATAAAGATGTTTTCTGTTTGTTTCCCCTGATGGTATCTAGCTTTCTTGACTTCCAATTTTCATCCGTTTTACATCCTTCGGTTGTAGTCATGATGTGCTAAATGGCAAGATCTGTTCTCGGAAGAGTTGTGCTATGTTGTCTATAAAACTACTTGAGGAGAATATTCTTCTAGTCCATTCTTTCTCAAAATGTGGTCTCTGGACCAGCAGCATCAGCATCGCCTGGAGAGGAAAGTCTTAGGCCCCATCCCAGACCTACTGAATCAGAAGCTTTGGGGGTAGGGCTCAGCCTTTCCTTAATAGATGTTCCAGATAATTCTGACAGATATTCATATGTGAGGATCACTGCTATTAGAGTCTACCCCAAAGTCCTAATTCCAGTAAGGAATTCCTTGTGGCTTCTAAGTCAAGGAAACCAGTTATCAGCAACCTGATCATACAGATCGAGGTAGTTTCCAAACCAAACTTTGATTGTGCTGAGGGCAAATTACCTCACAGACTATATCCCAATGTTTGTGAACTACAACATGAACATTAAATCATCCAGTTTTGACCTCTTCCCTTTAATGAGCACTTTGAGTTGTTTTGGTTTTAGTTTTGGTGTTTGGGGCTTTTCTGTTTGTTTTAGAAAGGTGATATTTTCCTCATTTCAGAAAGTGACATTCACATCTTCAAAAAGGTCTTTCTTGATTAACCCCATATTCCTTTGATGTGGCATTTCACTCTGTGATTCAGTGTCCTATTACCATTTGCATATTCACTTTCCATGTTGTTAATCTGCATTCAAACCATTGGCTTTGCAAATGCTCCTGAGTAGGTTACATCCATCTGTCAGACTGGAGCTCATCATGGGCACAGACCAGGATTTTTTTCTCATCTCCTCAGAATCTGTTTGGCCTCCAAGCCTATGGTGGTCAAATGCTATGCCAACCAAACTGTGCTGTGTGTGTGTGTTGTACGTGTGTGTGTTGGCACAAGTCTTTTTTAAAAAAAAAGAAAAAGAGGAAGAATGAAGATAAACTATTCAAATTATCCTTATGCTATGCATTCAGGATCAGATTTTTCTAAATTTCCCACTATCTTGACAATGCCTGGCTCTCACCATCAATGTGAATGAAATACACATAAGAACTCAACAAAGCTGATTTTCTTCCAACTGACTGGCCAGAAGAAAAAGCCAATTCCTCTGTGGTAGCCACAGCTCTGGGTCTCCATCACAGAAGTGAGGCTAGGGTGGCCAGACAGTCCCAGTTTGCCTTGGACTAGGAAGTTTCCTGGGGTGCATGACTTTCAGTACTAAAACCAGGACAGTTCTGGGAGAACTGGGATGGCTGGTCACTCTCACTGAGGTATCTAATTCAGAGAACAATTAAAAACCATTAGTAGGCTCAGCTGTCAACCCACTACTCAGGCCAACTAGCCAATAAGATAGTACAATGATCAGAACCTCCCAAGTGTTTCAATGCTGGCACTCCCCAAGATAGTCCTCAGCAAAGCTGTACAGTATATAAAATATCAGCTCCCCTGCCTTCCCCATTTTACAGCTTTCTTTACATCTCTGTCCTTGGCGTGACCCTTGGTTTTCTGGGTTTTCCACCTTTTGCCTCTCCTCCCTGCCCCAACCCAATCTTGCCCACAGGAGGTTTCATCCACAAAGGCAACTTAGAGCGGTGATGCTCAAACCTCAACACCCATTATAAAACATTCAGGTTGCTTTTTCAAAGCACTAATGCCTAAACCTCACAAGCTAAGGTTTAGATTTACTTGATTTGGGGCAAATATAGGCATTGGTATTTTTTTAAAAGCTCCTTTGATGGTTCTAATCAGCAGCTAGGGTGGAAAACCACTGGTATGAAGCATTTCTTCTCAAATGTGGCTGCACATTGTAATCAACTGTGAAGCTTTACTGATGTCTGGGGCCCACCCCAGGGAGTCTCACTTAATTGGTCAGGGGCACAGTCTGGACTTCTGGATTGGTAACTACTCCTCAGGAGAATCTAATGTGTGGCCACATTCGAGAACCACTGATCTGACTTTGCCACTCAAAGTGTGGTCCACCCACCAGCAACTTCAGTGTCACCAGGAAGCTTATTAGAATATAGACTCATGGACCCCACCCTACACCTACTGAAACCAAATCTACAGTCTAAAAAGATCCCCCAAGTAATTCTTCTGCATGTTCATGTTTGAGAAGCTCTGGTTTAGAGTGTTACCCACCTCCCAGAGCATTTAACAAGAACTAGAACCTTAACCAAAATAAGAGCTCTCTTGCAAGAATTTTAAGCGTCAGACAGAAGGGAGGAAAGCAGTTTGGTAAAAGGAGGGTTTCCCCAGTCCTCTGAGTCATGTCCCCAGAAGCAGTCACCTACTCCTCCTACTCATAAGAACATTCTGGTGTTATTAAATGTCAGCTGCAGATATACAACTGGCTATGAATCAGACAAGGGGAAAATAGACACTGTGGAGGGTTGGAGCTCGTGTATGGGCTTCCTGGAAATGGCTAGCAGAGTTCAGGAACTGGAACTGGTATCAGAGTTATCCACAGCATTGTTATTTTAAAAAGAAAGAAAAAAAGAAAGACAGGTTTGAGCAAAGTGGTCTTTGTCCCACATTGAAAATGAAGAGTATATGTTGGGGGGTGGGGGATGACAAAAGAATAGCATTATAGAGACTGAAATTAATCCAAATTAAAATTGTGCATATAAAGCAATTTTCCTCCAATTAAAAAAAGAAATTATATGTATATCAGCAGGCAAGTTAGCAAATGTGTCTATGTCTAATATATTGAATCTACAAAAGATGCTAAAGTGAGAACCTAGGCAGAAAATGGTAGTGATCTTTACTTACTTTAACAATGATTAAATGCTATTTATTTTGATTCCTTTGCTTTATTCTGAGCAGTCAGAGTTGAAGGGCTCCTGAATGTCTGAGCTGCACCTTCATTATAAGGAGTTCTATTCATCCCTTCTCTGTTTAGACTTATTCAAATTACACTTTATTTCCAAAATAGACTGGTGAGGGATGAAAATGAAAAACACTGTTGTGAATCACCCCCCCACACCAATGGCTTTATTCTAAAAGACCCCACAAAGGAGCAAGTGTAACCAAAGTTCTCTGTGGAACCAGGAAAAAGGAGATGTCTACTGAAGTGAAATGGCCCCCAGTTTGGTTTGGGGGTGCAGCTTCCTGCTGGGTTCTATATGCTAACTCTTGTACCATAGATTGCAACCCCAGGATAGTTATCACAGTGCCTTCCAGGATCTTCAGCAGCTCAGTGGTATCCAAGAGGAAAAGACTGACCCTGAGACAATTAGTCAAATGGGAAGCTAGCATGCTGAACCCCAGGAGTGTGTGCAGTCCCACGTGGATTTTACAGGGAGCAAAAACACAATCAGCTCCACGTATACAAAAACCCAAGGAACCATGCACACCACACTGGAGCTACCAGTGATAAGTTGAAGGTAGAAAGCTTTAAAAATTCGGTTTAGGGGCTACAAGGGAGGGAGTTTGAATTCATCAGTTTGAATATATCTAATGCTTTTGACTACACTCGTCACCTAGGCACTCAGCAATTACTATGAATTCAGACAACTTTGATAGTAATGCAATAATGCAATCGTTTTCTATTAGCATGAACATCTCTAGGGAGCTTATTGGCAATGCAGACTCGAGGTCCCACCCCTAGAATCTGCATTTTACCAAAGTCCCCAGGTGATCCATATGCTCATGGATATTTAAGGAACACTGATATAGAACAGTGATTGTTCAGTTGCCCAGCCATGTCCGACTCTTTATGACCTGATGGACTGCAGTACGCCAGGCCTCCCTGTCCCTCACCATCTACTGGAGTTTGCCCAAGTTCATGTCCTTTGCATCAGTGATGCCATCCAGCCATCTCATCCTCTGACGCCCTCTTGTCCTTCTATGAACAGTGATTACCAATCCTAGATGTGCATTTGAATGACAGGGAGGCTCTCAAAATTGTGTCTATCCAGGCCCCAGCTTAAATTAATGAAAGCAGTCTTTGGGAGGGGGACTTAGTCACCCCTGTGTTTTAAAAGCTCCCCAGGTGTCTCTGATGAGCAGCTAGTTTTGAAAGCTGCTGCCAAGATATGTAAAATAAAGAGCAGGGCTGTTTTTCAGGGTATCATTCTCTCTCTCTCTGTCTCTCTCTCCATGAAATATTGGCACCACAAGTATGTTAATTAAACTCATAATTAAAATTTAAAGTCCTTTTCCATAGGCAGCCACATGGGCATGACATGGACCCATGTCCCTATCCATCACCCCTTCAGGCCTCTTCAATAGATAGAGCCAAAAAAACTATTGACTCTACCCAGAATGCTCTGTGTAACCTTGAATGAGTCACCCTGTCTGAGCCTTGGCTTAGTTTTCTTTCAAGTGAATATAATCTTATAGAGTCTTTTTGCCTCTCAAGATGACTATATGATAAAAGGGAATAAGATGAGCAACTGGCCTGGTTCAGCACTCATATCCCAGAATACCTCTCAGTCACGGATGAAAGAGGGTGGTTGGTCACCAAGAAGGAACCAACGTGAGTCACTAAGACAGACCCAGAGAGCATTGCCAGTGTAAGACTAGACCTGGCTATCAAGACAGGACTTGCTAAGGAAAAATTAAAATTGTCAAGCTGATCTGAGATGCAAAGAATGCAAATGGGGAACCTAGCAATTGCTCCTGAACCAGGAGAGCCCCTAAGAAAGAGGAAACTATATTTGCCAGTCTTGTTAAAATCTGATAAGCCATGTCAGTTGTTATAGACTCAAATCCAGCCTACACAGCAAAGACCAGGAATTAAAGGGTATAAGATCCTGGCTGGTAGGAATGTTAATGATAGAAAGCATCCCCTGTAGCCTGAAGCACCATTAGTAGGAAACTGTAAAGCATTTAGAAAAACCAGACTTTCCTGGTGATCCAGTTGTTAAGACTCTGCACTCCCAGTTCAGGGGGCACTGGTTTGACCCCTGGTCAGGTAACTAAGATCCTGCATGCAGTGAGGCACAGCCAGAAAAGAGAAAAGCATTAGGAAAAACTCATAGAAAAAATTTTCCAGTCTTGCAGAAAAAGAAGTCGTAAGCTTCACATTTGATTCAAGTATGCCTTCAAGGATCATGATCTGAAAATTACAGCTTACTCCCTGAGCTCCTAGGGGTGGTGGTGGTAATGGAGCGTGTGCCTACAAGAAGCAGTGGATCCTCACAACTCCAAAGAAACGGTGTCTTTAGTTGAATCATTATTACAATGAACCACTTTATGAATTTCTACCAAGACCTATTGAAGAAATCTCTCACGGCCAGCTCTACAAAGAATTCTCATGGCCCAGTGGCATTGCTAGGAACATAGTTTTTCATTGTATCCCTGAGAATAAACCAGGCCTTGACTTGTAAAGCAGAAATCCTGGCCTTGCTATGATTATTGCAGTAGGGTCCCAGCTCATCTCCTGAGTTTACTCCTGCCTCCCTTTATTCTCCAATCTTTGAGTCCAGGTGACACATCACCACTCTGTTGCCAGAAACTCTTCAGTGGCCACACATTACCCTCAAGACAAAGACCAAAACTCTGAACAAGGCCCACAGGGCTCTGTGTGAACTGGTCTTTATCTTCCTTCCCAGCCATGTCTCTTACCTTCCTCTCCCACGCACTTGCCATGGTTGCTCAGACACAGAAATCAGTCAGCTCCCTCTTCAACTGTTCAGGGAAGCTCTCCCTGCCTGCCTAACCCCACCAAGGTTCCATCTCTAATACATATTATTACAGCACTGTTCCTTCCCTTCTGGGAATGTCACAGTTGATAATTGCACATCTGTATGTGAAGATTTGATTAATGTTTCTCTTTCTATGGACTATGGGCTATAGTAGCACAGAATTGGTGTTTTCTGATGAGATGGCTGGATGGCATCACTGACTCGATGGACATGAGTCTGAGTGAACTCCGGGAGTTGGTGATGGACAGGGAGGCCTGGCGTGCTGCGATTCATGGGGTCGCAAAGAGTCGGACACGACTGAGCGACTGAACTGAACTGAACTCCCTCTTGTATGCCAGATCTGTAGCAGCATAATGGCACATAGTAGGCACTCCAGAAATATTTATTAAAGTAAGGGAGGAAAATAAGAAAGGGGAGAAGGAGGGGCAGAGGGAGAAAGTTAGGGGTGTTGATATTTTTATCTTTTGTAGGGAAAAATGTACTGCATTGTCTAGAGCAGGGATGGGCAAACTATTCCCATAAAGGCCAAATAGTAAATATCTTCAGCTTTGCTGGCCATGGAGTCTCTGTGGCAACTACTTAACTCTGCCATTGAAGTATGAAGGCAGCCATGGGCAATCCATAAATGAATGTGCTATGTACTAATAAAACTTTGTGGATGCCGAACTCTTGATTATCTAGAAATAGACACAGAGGAGAAATACAAGCAGTTCAAATGTTTTGCCCATTTTTGTTGGGTTATATTATTTTTGAGTTTTAGGCTTCTTTATATGTCCTGGATACGAGTCCCTCATCATATATATGACTTGCAAATATTTTTTCCCATTCTGTGGCTTGTCTTTTCATTCTCTAATAGTGTCTTTCAAAGAACAGAAGTTTTTAATTCTGATTAAGTGCAAGACTTATTATAAAGACACAGTAATCTGATACTGATACTGGTATCAACATAAATAGATAAATAGAACAAAACAGAGTCCATAAATAGACTCACATGTGTATGGACAACTGATTTTAACAAAGGTGCCAAGGGTATTCTGCTGGAATAACCATATATCCATATGCAAACACTGAACTTCAACCCATAATATGCTCCATATGCAAAAATTAACTGACAATAGATCATAGACCTAAATGTAAAACCTGAAATTCTAAAACTTCTATAAAAAACAGAAGAAAATCTTTGTGTCCTTAGGTTAGGCAGATTTTCTACAGACAACACCAAAAGTACAAGCCACAAAAAAAAAAAGATAAATTAGTTTCCAATCTTTAATATTACAAAAAAAAAACCACTGCAGTGCACAACCTTGAATATATGCCACTCTACATATGTGCAATAATACCTAAGGGATAAACAGAGAATTCCAACCAGGCTGAAGTCAAGTATTGAATGATAGCAAGCTAGAGATTGTTCTTCCAGATGAGCTCTTGATGTTGGGGTATCCTATGTGTTGGTTGAATGTAAAACAATATGCTTTAACAATCGGCCAAGTCAATCATAGGGATTCATAATCTTTTATGAACGTTAATTAATGTGACTGGAAGGCCAAGGGACCACCCAAAAGCAGGGCCAACATTCTTCTTGAGGAATAATATTGGGTCACCACTAGCTCACAGAGAGTAGACAGAAAGGTCCCAAATTCTAGACTACGATAAATTAATCCTGAAAAAGTTTAAAGCATGTAACCAAACACTTCCTTGGCTTTAACAAAAGTTCTGAACTATTTAATATGAATGTTTAAGATTGAGCAGCATCATTTCCTACAATAACTTTCAAAATAAATTGGTTTTGAAATGTATGCCCAGAGATCTGAGTAAGCTGATATGCAACATAGGCTTGCTACCTACAAATTATTAAAATATTGGTTAAAATGCAACCCTAAATGATCATTTTGTTTTAAAAGAGTCACCTGTAGTTCTTTGGCTTATTGATAATTAGACACTATGGCTAGGAATTTATCAAAGCCACTTTATGATACTAAATCCAGGGGAATACTTTTCTTTTTCTTTTTTCCTGTCATGGTCCATGATAGTTAAGAATAAGAAAAAGAGATGTGTCTTTTATTTTTTAAGTTTATTGGTTAGTGGATTTTTGTGTAAGCTTTTCATGTGAATTATAGAAAATTTTCTAAATAAGAATAAGAAAAAATTGAAAAGGAAAATGGAAATGAAAAGAAAGCTGGGGTAGTGATATTCATATTCAACAAAATAGTCTTTCAAAGACTATAACAAAAGACAAGGGCATTTCACAATAATAAAGGGGTAAATCCAAGAAGAGGCTATAACATTTGTAAATATTTATGTACCCAACATAGGAGCACCTAAATATATAAACCAAATAGGAGCAGACGTAAAAAAATTCACTGTAATACAATAATAATACAGGACTCTTAATACCTTATTTATATCAATGGGCAAATCATCCAGACAGAAAATCAATAAGGAAAATTTGGCCCTTAACAACACGTTAGGCCAAATGGACTTAATAATATGAAGAACAATTTATAATAAGCATATCTTATTTTAATAATCAGAAATCTCATTTCAAAAGTTAAGGTTATCTTTTCACAAAGGACAGAGAGGCAAAGATGGAAGGCAAGAAGAGAAACAGATATAAAGCTACCCCAGAAGTGATAATAGCAACTATTGGCTAGACCTAAACTGTCATCTTTCTCTTGTTAAAATTAAAATATTCATAAATATCCAAAGGACTTGTACCAACAACTCATGTTTTTAGTTGAATTAACATGGAATAAAAGTTCATTCCCACTTCCCAAAATAATCTTAAAAAACATTAAATCATTGATTGTTTTCACAATTCCAAAACATAAAATCTGTATGTAGAGTTGTTTAAAAGAATGATAGAAGCACAAGAGGGTGTGTTTTAGGAACTACTCCTCAGTTCTGCCTGTGTGACTTCTCTGGCCTGTGCTGAAATCAGCAGGAAGACTCTTGTGTCAACTCAGGACCCAGACCTGTTAGGTTTTTTAATTTTAAAACACCTGTATGGAAAAAATAAAATAAAATAAAATTCAAGCACCTTAATTAAGATTACATTTTCAAAACTCCCTTGTTGGTTTTCCATTTAAGGACCTTGTGAAATTATTTTGAGTCATGTACAAAATGAAAAGAACTAGGAGGCTAATTAGCATAAAATTCCACTTTCTCTCTAGGGTGAATACAAGGTGACTTGTTTTAAAGTAACTCTAAAGAAGGTTATCCAGTGTTAAACCCCCTATCTTTATGAGATCATTTTATTTCAGAAAGATGTTTTATAAAATAATCATAAAAGGATGGTACCTAGGGAAACGATATTGCATCTGTGTTGTTATTTTTTTAATTTGAAAATGAGCAAACTCATTTCAATTACTTTGGAGTAGAAATACATTGAAATTATATTCATGTAAGTTTGACTTTAAAACCATGCAAATATTCTGTAAAGCAAAATTAAATCTAAAAGCAATTCCTAAAATATTCAAAAGTAAAATTACACAAGTGAACATAACCATATATCTAGCTTGTGTCATAACTAGGCAAAGAGAAACTATTCCAAGTGATTTTAAAACAATAGTTTGACTCCCTCATCCTTGGTGAGATACAGCCTAATGAAAAAAAAAAAAAAGTTAAATTTGAATTTCAGATAAGCAACAAAGCACTTTCTTAGTAGAAGTAAATCCCAAATATTGGAAGGTATATACTCAAACTACTACAAGTACTTATTTTTTTAAAGTATTCCTTGTTCCTTTAGTTTCTGATTTAACTGCATGGTGGTGGTGGTGTTTTCAATCTGGAAACCCTCCATTGGGGAAAACTAGATAAAGAATAAAAGAAGCTTCACTCTTTCATTTTTTCAGTCTTCTATGAATCTATAATGATTTCAAAATGATTTCTTTAATTGAGAGAATAGAGTTTGAAGAGTAGTTGGTTCACGAAATGGGACTCTCAATCATCTCAAACTACCTATAGCTGAAGAAGAAAAATGATACCTAGAATATTTTTGCAATAGTAAATGCAAAGAGTCAGTAGTCCTGAGGTAAGACCTGACATGAAATGATTTAATATAAGGGCAAGATGAACTTAACAAACTGTTCTTTACAAATGAAATGCTAGAAGGTGGGAAGAGAAATGGACAGGAAGACATTTCTCTGTCCATGGTACTGGACTGACAACGAAGAGATTCTATTTCAATCCAATACAGATGTATCTTATTTTAAATCACAGCTTGGATCATTGTAAAAAGCATGACTTGATCACTTTTTTCTTTATAAAATCCTTCTGCAGACCTGGAGTTGCATAGAAGGCAATAACAGCAGAAAGAATTTTAAAATGAGAGTTGGGAATGTAAGAAAATCTCTTCCAGAAAAACAAACATTGTTTCTTATCATTGATATAATTTTTTTCTTCAATTGAGGAATTGTTTTTACAGAATATCAAGCTGTTTACTCTGAGTCATTTCAACACCAGTCTGAAGTGGGGAAATAAAAATAGCAGTGCCCTCCTTCCTAATCTCAGCCACATTTTCAATTGGGGGGAAAAATTGAAGAATCAACTTTCTTTTTCCCAGCTTTGGGGGAGGGAAGTAAGATAAGGAGAGAGTACTATGAGAGTGGACAAAAATATCACAGCGCCAGAACACATGGTGAGTGGGTAGAGTGGGAGAACACTACAGAAATGGATATGCATGACCTCACCATGAGCATCCCTAAAATATCCTGTAAAGATGGAAGGATTAACAGCTTATTCAACACTGTGTGTACAGATGCACTGAGCAGACCAAGAGCTCAATAATCATTCCTTGCCTGACAGATTTTTCATTGAAAACTGGTGCTTAAAACTCAAAATAGTTTTGCTCAGATAATTAAATGTTTTAAAAGTATATTTTCCACTTAGCAACATGCTTTAAGCAAGTTTCTCCTCTTAAAACCAGTGTAACTAAATCCCCTACCCAATATATGGATACTACTTTTCAGAGAATCACCAGAAAGGGGAAGTGAAAGGTTTTCATGGTTAACATTGTACAAAAATTTCAACCATAAAAGATTATCTAGTGCCTGCTTTCTGCTTAGCACTGAGATAGATAGTAGGGATTTATAAAGATGAAATAATACACAAATTACACCTACAACAAGCTTATATCCAACTTGGAAAGAAGACAAAAATCATGCAAAGGTGAAAACTTCATTTAAAAACTTTAAGGATTTGAAAGTTGACATCTTCATAAATATTTGCTTTACACTTTCTAATTTACAGAGTACTTCCACATATTCTACCATCTGATATGCACAATAGCCCTGTGAGGTAAGAGGTTTTGTTAAGCCCCTGAAATCTGCAGGAATTCAGCTTTGGAGAAGAAACCAAAATATTCCTAAATAATTCTTCAAGTGGTATTAATTGATTTGATCTAGGGACTCACAGAGACATGGAAAGTAATTGACCTCCTTGGATGCATATTCATATCTCCAACAATACACTGCCCAATCTCTGATACCAAGTTGATGCTCAATAAATGCCATTGAAGACAAGCTGCATTAATAATAAATGTTACATTTGAGAAAATTATGAGAACAGCATATTCCTCAGTATGGTATCTATCTGTGCTTGACTCAGTGAGCAGTTTATATTGAATTAAGTTAAACTCGTAGGAGACTGACCCTAATAATAGAGTGCTCACCACATGCCAGATACTGTTCCAAGTCTTCTGTACGTATTATCTCATCTTAACCTCATGACAATTTTTTAGTTATAAGCTGCTATTATGCCTATTTTTCAGAAAAAGTAAAGTGACCTCAGGCAAGTTAAGTAACTTATCCAAAGCAATACAGGTATTAAGAGCTTGTGATCATTTCATTATTCACCTAGTAGACCATAAAGCTAATAATCACTTTAGAAATTTGGTGAGAGATATTGCCTCAGGATGAGATGGTCAGAATACATACTATGCCAAAAAAAAAAAAAAAAAAAAAAAGAAAACAGGTCATCAAATTAGCTGTCAAATTTGATAAAGTGAGAAACAGGCCCTCCAGGAGAGTAAAGAAGAATGACCAAATTCACAGATAGAAAAATCAAGCAAGGGAAGTGTATTTGTTAAGGTCAGTAACATCAGCAACCGTTAACAACCAGACCCCAAAACCTCAATGGCTTAGTAAGTTTATTTCTTGTTCATATGAAGCCCAAAGAGTATATTCCTAGGTGTAAAATTGCCTTCCATATTGTCTTCTGATACGCAGATTCCTTCCATCTTGTGGCTTTACCAGCTTCAAAATCTTGGTGTTTACTGCGAGGTCCTCTGCACCTTGCTGGGAGGCAAGGGAAGAGAAAGCATGGAGAGGCATTCTAGAAATTTTTATAGAGAAAGCCTAGAAGTTGCTCACTTCACTTCTACATTTATTCCACTGGCCTGAACTCAATGATATGGCCACATATAACTGCAAGTGAAGCTTAGAAATGTAATTTAGCAGTGTACCTGGAAAGAAGAGAAAGCACGATAATCTAAACTAAAGGATGCAAAATGGGCCTTTTTCCACATTCCATAGAAAGCTCTTATTCTTCTCTTACTATTCTGGTCTAGTCTGAGGTGTCATTTATCACTGACCATAATGGTAAGAGTTGACTGAAAGGGTAGTAATCAAACATAATACCTACCCTACAGTTAGCAACCACCTACAGTCTGTTCCCTGAATATCTCCTTTCTTCCAAAGTTGTGTTCTCATTTGGGAAAATGTGACTTCTTTCTGCAACATAATGGACATACAAATGTTACCTAGTCGAGGGAACTCTGCCCAAAACCCAAGAGGAAAAAAGCTAGAAGAGGAAACGTTATGAGCACATGGAAACTAACCATATGAAAGAGAATTTCATTTAAATTAATGAAGTGAAAGTGTTAGTCCCTAACTCATATCCAACTCTTTCCAACCTCACAGAGCCCGCCAGGCTCTTCTGTCCATGGGACTTTTTCAGGCAAGAATACTGGAGTGGGTTGCCATTTCCTAATTCAGGGGATCTTCCTGACCCAGGGATCGAACACATGTCTCCTGCATTGTAGGCAGAATCTTTACTGTCTGAGCCATCAGGGAAGCCCAAAATTAATTGAAGAACTAAAAGACAATCAAGAATGTTTGTAATAGGTATAGCGTGGGTGCGTGCTGAGTCACTTAAGTCATGTCTGACTCTTTGCAACCCTATGGACTGTAGCCCGCCAGGCTCCTCTGTCCATAGGATTCTCGAGGCAAGAATACTGGACTGGGTTGCCATGCCCTCCTCCAGATGTTCTTCCCAACCCAGGGATCGAACCCGCATCTCTTAGTCTCCCGCTGTGGGACACAGCACCACCTGGGAAACCCCAGAGTCTATGCCAGATGTGTACATAGCACATACAGAGTGCTGTTCACATACAGAGAACATGCCAAAATATTCTACTCAAGGGATAAGTGGGAAAAAATCTGCAAAGAGAGAGGACAGAGAATTAAAGATTCACCTGTCACCCTAAAAATAAGGTAATGAGAGATTCTAATACAAATATGGTTGACCAAGACACTGGAATCAGTATTCTATGACAAATATAGCTCGAGTGGGGAATAGAAATTCTTCCTCTTTACCATATCATTACCCATTCCCAAGGATTGCTCAAGGCATCACAACAAGCTTTGAAAAGATAACAACACTAAGTCTGGGAAAGCCAAAGCTGGTGTCTTAATTGGTTGACCTCATTTCTTCCCATCTCATTCACTCTTTCGCAATGTGGCTTCTCTCCCCACCACATCACAGAAGCCACTTTATTCAGGTTCACAAGTGAGCTCCATCTTGCCAGATCCAGTGGTCTCTCTGTCCTCAAGCTTAGTATCCTCTGAGTGACACAACACAATTGATCCCTTCCTTCTTGTTGAACTAACTTCCTTTCTCGGTTTCAGGGACATCACACTTTCCCTGATCGGTCCCTCCTTTGCCAACTGATCTCCAAATGTTTATAAGCCCCAGATACCTCTTCTCTGTCTTACCTTGATGGACTCATGCAGTCTCATAGCTTTAAATGCCACTGATATTCTATATGCCCAAACGGTATTTTCTGCTGCTATGACATCTTCCCTGGGAAGTCAGGCAGACTGCTCTATAAATTCCTCTGAATTAGTGACTTAGACCAAAGACTCATAGACACCCTCCCTTTACAAAATCCATTTCTGTATCTGACTTTCTCATTTTGGTAGATGGCACTAGCAATCACCTAATTGGTCAAGCCCAACCCTGGGATCACCCAAGTTTCTTTTTTCTTCTTCAACCCCCACAACCAATCTGACAGCTCCTCCTTCCAACTCTACCTCTAAAACACCCCAAATCTGTCCACTGGCATAGTTTTCCCCTGGCTCATGCCACCAGCATCCTCACCACCAACATCTCCTAGCAGATCTCTCTGCTCTTGCCCCTTTCTAATTTCCACTCCAAAGTCAGAATGATCTTTAAACCATAAATCAGATAATGTTATTACCCCCATTTAAAAGCCCCCCATGGCTTCCCTGGTAGCTCAGACATTAAAGCGTCTGCTTACAATGTGGGAGACCTGGGTTCGATCCCTGGGTCAGGAAGATCCCCTGGTGAAGGGAATGGCAACTCACTCCAGTATTCATGCCTGGAAAATCCCATGGACCAAGGAGCCTGGTGGGCTACAGTCCATGGGGTCACAAAGAGTCAGACACAACTGAGTGACTTCACTTCACTTCACTTCATGACTTCCCATTGTTCTTAAAATCCAAGCTCCTAAGCATCACTGAAAAGAGCATCTACCTTCCTAAACTCATCTCATAAAACTTTTCCCCACCTCACTGTGTTCCGACCATACTAGCCTTCCTTATATTCCTCAGCCAGATCAATTCTGCAAACTAGTCACCTTTTCCAAACTAGCTCCTACTGCATTCTATCTCATTACCCTGCTTATTTCAATACTTCAACAACCTGAACTGTCTAATGTACATGTTGGTTTCCTTGTTTATTATTTGTCTCTTTCACTATAAGAGCAGAAGCTATAGAGTTAGTGCTATAACTTTAGTATCCAGCCCTGATAGCTTATTGAAGTGATCCTCAGTAAGAAACTGTTAAATGAATGATTCAAAATAAGTAGCAATTTGAACACAATAAGAATGGAAGAAATGTGTCTCCTTGGCCACCTGAATCTTCCACCAGTACTGTCTTTTGACCAAGGTTTGAAATCTGCTGAAATCTCATGACAGAGAGAACTCTGAACTGCTGTCAGGCAGTGGTGACCCAAATAAAAGTTTAAATCGAGCTATTCTGCTGTGGAGGAGGGTCATCAGAGAAAAGAGTATGGAGTCAGGAAATTGTTGATATGTGCCACTGGGGCTCAGAGAAGCCAGAGCGGGTGAGGCATGGAAATCACAAAGTAAAAGTTTGAGAACCACCACTCTTGGCTTGCACTTCCCAGCCCACAATAACCACCAAAGTGCAGTCTTTCTATTTCCAGGGTTCTATTTCTAGGTCGTAAGAATGGAGCAAATTTTAGAGCATTACAGACTTTCACAGGAAAAAGAAAAGATTACCTAAAAATATTTTCACCTTTGCCAAGAACTGCTTCCAAACACAAACCTGCCCCATTTCCCCCTTTTCCCTTCTTCACTATACCTCTTCCCTCGTTGCACCAGACACATCTGGTGCCACAAGAATTAGTTACCATGTCCCAAGTAATCTGAGCTCTTCAAGCGGAAACCGTTCCAGAAATAAAAATAAAGTGCTAAACAGTTCCAAGTCGTTTCTACCGGAATTATTGTTGAGATTTTCTATTTGTCTATTTTTAAGTTTTCACCCTTATGTTTTATGGAAGAGAATGCCAAAGCATGTGATATTTCACCATATGATTCATTCTCAAATAAGAGACACAAAGCTAGTATTACCTGGAGCCACATATTCAATTTTCTCTTGAAAATATGCACTAACCTAAAAGAAGGACAAAAACTTCTTCTCTGTCCAAAGAGTCTTGCAAGTTAGATTCAAACTCTCTTTGGCATACAGGTTGTAGGTATTACATTTCCATTTCCATTCAGCTAGCATGTACTAAGTACCTACTGTGTGCCAGGTTCAATGTTAAATGCCTTTACACTCTCTTTATTAAATCTTCATAACCATCCTCTGAGTGGGATATTATTACTCCGTTTCAGAGGTGGAAAATTTGAAGAGTAAACTGTAAGTAATGACCATGTTTATATAGGCCATGGAAGTTAGGTAGATAGACAAATAAAGACTATGGCAATTGTGTGCTTACAATATGTAGTAGGCAGAATAATTGCCCCCCCAAATGTCCTCATGTTAATCCCCAATATTCTGAGGGTGTTGCCTCAGTAGTAAGAGAGATTTTGCATATTTGACTAATAAAAGATAGCCCATATCATGCAGGTGATCCCAATGTATTCATAATAGTCCTCATATAAAAGTGAGATAGGTGAGTTTATCAAGAAGGAGTTGTGATGATAGAAGCAGAGATGGTGGTGATACAATTGCTGAAGGGAGCCACAAACCAAGGAATGCAGAAAGCCTCTAGAAGCTAGAAAAGGCAAGAAACAGATTAAACCTCCAGAAGGAATGCAGCCATGCGAACACCTAGATTTTATCACGTGAGACTCATTCTAGACTTCTGACATCCAGAAATCTAAGGGAATAATTATGTGTTTGAAGCCACCAAGTTTTAGGTTATTTGTTGCAGCAGCAATAAGAAAAGGATACACTGTACATTCTTTCAATATCTAACCCATGTTCTTAGATGTTTAACTATGGGACTGTAGGCTCCATGTGTCCTGATCATTTCCACATCTTCAGTATCTGTCACAGTACCATCTGCCCGTTCTTTGTGCTGGTGGTGGTTCCTAATGATAATTCAGACCCTACAGAAAACCCAACAGCAATCCAAACCATACCTGGCATCATTCATTTTCACAGCAAGGGAAGGAAATTATGATTTAAATCAAATTAGTTGCTTTCTTTAATCACCTGTGTAAATATTTCTACTCCTTTTTCCAAAAATGGATGTCTAAAATAGCTTTCATTTTTTAAAAATATCAGATTATTTAACTGAAATTAGAAACTGATAGAGAGATGTCAGTAGGCCTTCCTCAAGGCTTGTCCAGATCCCTCCTCGGGTTAGGCTACATCATGAGAAGGCTACTTCCTTGGCCTACCTGTCCCTCACTCTACAACTGTCTTTATAGCATATTTTAACAGTAAACACAGGCTTTCAGTGAGGGCTAAGGAAGAGATAAATTTTTTAAATACTATTTTTTAAATAAAATGTTTAAACAAATCTTCTAATGATACTAAAAACACTTTAACACAAAGAACCCGGTGATAAATTTCTCTCAGGTGTCCTCATAAAAATATTGGTATTTTCTCTGGAGAAGGTGAGTTAGTTCTAACTAGAGAAAATGCAAGTTTGAAAGTCTATTGGGTTTCTCTCTCTCTTTCTTTTTCTCCCCTAGCCACCAGGAGACACAGAGCTAAATTGGGTATACAGAATCTATAGGTTCTTATAGCAAGGAGTTCTTGTTAGAGTTCTTCTCCTTTTCTTATTTTGAAAATTCTCTTTTTATCCTGTCATCATTTTATAATATTACCTAGCATGTCTCAGACCAGTTTTTGAAGGTTGGAAGAATATAACTGAGTCAATATAAATATATTACACCACATTCTAACATAAATATTTATTACTGTCTTTAATGAACATGCAAGTTATTTGAAAGCCATGTTGCTCACATGCCATGAAAGAATGAACTAACAAATCCTCAGACACATCCGGGCTGGAGAGATATAGAGGGGACACATTTAACAGGATCCTAGGGATAGTTCAGTTCACTCAGTCATGTCTGACTCTTTGTGACCCCATGAATCGCAGCACGCCAGGCCTCCCTGTCCATCACCAACTCCCGGAGTTCACTCAGACTCACGTCCATCGCATCAGTGATGCCATCCAGCCATCTCATCCTCTGTCGTCCCCTTCTCCTCCTGCCCCCAATCTCTCCCAGCATCAGAGTCTTTTCCAGTGAGTCAACTCTTCGCATGAGGTGGCCAAAGTACTGGAGTTTCAGCTTTAGCATCATTCCTTCCAAAGAACACCCAGGGCTGATCTCCTTCAGAATGGACTGGTTGGATCTCCTTGCAGTCCAAGGGACTCTCAAGAGTCTTCTCCAACACCACAGTTCAAAAGCATCAATTCTTTGGTGCTCAGCTTTCTTCACAGTCCAACTTTCACATCCATACATGACTACTGGAACAACCATAGCCTTGACTAGATGGACCTTAGTTGGCAAAGTAATGTCTCTGCTTTTGAATATGCTATCTAGGTTGGTCATAACTTTTCTTCCAAGGAGTAAGCCTCTTTTAATTTCATGGCTGCAGTCACCATCTGCAGTGATTTTGGAGCCCAAAAAAAATAAAGTCTGACACTGTTTCCACTGTTTCCCCATCTATTTCCCATGAAGTGATGGAACCGGTCTCCATGATCTTCATTTTCTGAATGTTGAGCTTTAAGCCAACTTTTTCACTCTCCTCTTTCACTTTCATCAAGAGGCTTTTTAGTTCCTCTTCACTTTCTGCCATAAGGGTGGTGTCATCTGCATATCTGAGTTTATTGATATTTTTCCCAGCAATCTTGATTCCAGCTTGTGCTTCTTCCAGCCCAGCGTTTCTCATGATGTACTCTGCATATAAGTTAAATAAGCAGGGTGACAATATATAGCCTTTGGAACCAGTCTGTTGTTCCATGTCCAGTTCTAATTATTGCTTCCTGACCTGCATACAGATTTCTCAAGAGGCCGGTCAGGTGGTCTGGTATTCCCATCTCTTTCAGAATTTTCCACAGTTGATTGTGATTCACACAGTCAAAGGCTTTGGCATAGTCAATAAAGCAGAAATCGATGTTTTTCTGGAACTCTCTTGCTTTTTCCATGATCCAGTGGATGTTGGCAATTTGATCTCTGGTTCCTCTGTCTTTTCTAAAACCAGCTGAACATCAGGAAATTCACGGTTCACGTATTGCTGAAGCCTGGCTTGGAGAATTTTGAGCATTACTTTACTAGCATGTGAGATGAGTGCAATTGTGCAGTAGTTTGAGCATTCTTTGGCATTGCCTTTCTTTGGGATTGGAATGAAAACTGACTTTTTCCAGTCCTGTGGCCACTGCTGAGTTTTCCAAATTTGCTGGCATATTGAGTGCAGCACTTTCACAGCATCATCTTTCAGGATTTGAAATAGCTCAACTGGAATTCCATCACCTCCATTAGCTTTGTTCATAGTGATGCTCTCCAAGGCCTACTTGACCTCACACTCCAGGATGTCTGGCTCTAGGTGAGTGATCACACCATCGTGATTATCTGGGTCATGAAGATCTTTTTTGTACAGTTCTTCTGTGTATTCTTGCCACCTCTTCTTAATATCTTCTGCTTCTGTTAGGTCCATACCATTTTTGTCCTTTATCGAGCCCATCTTTGCATGAAATGTTCCCTTGGTATCTCTAATTTTCTTGAAGAGATCTCTAGTCTTTCCCATTCTGTTCTTTTCCTCTATTTCTTTGCATTGATTGCTGAGGAAGGCTTTGTTATCTCTTCTTGCTCTTCTTTGGAACTCTGCATTCAGATGCTTATATCTTTCCTTTTCTCCTTTGCTTTTCGCCTCTCTTCTTTTCACAGCTATTTGTAAGGCCTCCTCAGACAGCCATTTTGCTTTTTTGCACTTCTTTTCCATGGGGATGATCTTGATCCCTGTCTCCTGTACAATGTCACGAACCTCATTCCATAGTTCATCAGGCACTCTATCTATCAGATCTAGGCCCTTAAATCTATTTCTCACTTCCACTGTATAATCATAAGGGATTTGATTTAGGTCATACCTGAATGGTCTAGTGGTTTTCCCTGCTTTCTTCAATTTCAGTCTGAATTTGGTAATAAGGAGTTCATGATCTGAGCCACAGTCAGCTCTTGGTCTTGTTTTTGTTGACTGTATAGAGCTTCTCCATCTTTGGCTGCAAAGAATATAATCAATCTGATTTCAGTGTTGACCATCTGGTGATGTCCATGTGTAGAGGGATAAGCACAGGGATAAGCACAGAGTAAATTACTTCTACAGAGTAGGTAACACTCAACATAGATGTCCATTTTCTAATGAAAACCCGGATGGGCTAAAAGTATTTCTGGAGAACTGTGGAGATCCAATAAAAACAAATGGCTTGAAACAGAAATTATCTACTCTTTACTTTAACTTGTAAACTTTGAACAATTCCAACAGAAGCTGAGAGGTCACTAGAGTTAATACCAGGCCTAGTATAAGGGACTGACCAGTCTGTGATATCATTAGACACAATAGACAAAAAAAAAAGAGTAATTAACCAGTTCTGTAAGAGAAGACCATCAACCAGGCAGGAAGAAGCCTGAGGCATTGCCATTGGTCATCCCTATATAAAGCCTTTACCAATTCCTGAGACAGAACAGACTGGGAGGTAACCTCAGAACCAAATCAAACTTAGATTTGAATTTGGCACCCAATTCATTTCAGTCCAAGAAATATTCATTTGATACCTCTTTGGTGCTAAATACTGCACTAGGCACTTAGAAATAAAATAATGAATCATACATGGCCTGGGCCGAAAGAAAACAAAACTCACATTCTAGTGAGGAAGACAGACATATGAACAAATGGAAGGCTGCATGAGAGTTACAGCTAGAATATGTGTGTGCGCACGCTCAGCCACTCAATCATGTCTGATTCTTTGAGGCCCCATGGAGTGTATCCCACCAGTCTCCTCTGTCCATGGGATTTTCCCAACAAGAATACTGGAGTGGGTTGCCAGTTCCTCCTCCAGGGATCTTCCCAACCCAGAGATTGAACCCATGTCTCTTGTGCCTCCTGCATTAGCAGGCGGGTTCTTTACCACTGAGCCACTTGGGAAGCCCCTATATCATGAATAGTATGTATGAAATAAGAGGCCAAACAGAGAAGGGAATCTGAGGAAGGATACAAAATAGAACATGGGTTGTGAAAAAGAGACCGTTTTTCAGGCAGCGAAGGGACAGAAGAGAACGCCAGGGAGAGGACAAAATATCAGAAAAGCCATAGAAGTGTAAAATAGTATGTCTGCTTTAGGGAAAAAATGCAAAAATAAAGGTGGGAATGGGTGGGAATTGGGACATTTTAAAGGTTTCTGAGGAGAGAAGGCATGATCAGATTTTTACTTTTAAAAGTTTCCTCTGGAACAATAACTGCCTAGTTGTTTCAAACCAACAACCCTGCTGACAACAATTAGAAAAGCTTGAACAAATGATTAAAAAAAAAAAAAAAAAACCTTAGCTTGAATGAATCAAAGAACTACCAAGGCAGTGAGAATTTTCAGAATCAAATTTCAGAAGAAGACGGAAGCCAAGACTCTCGAGACAGACATTTCAGAATACTTTTCCCATCGAGATGATTGCCAATTACAAAAGTGAAAGCAGCAGCTGAGAGGCTGAAAAGCTAAGCATAACAGAGCGTAAAGGGACACAAATGGGAGCTCAGACTGCTTAAGAGAAGGCACCCTGGTAAATATCTCAAGCCATCAAGACCACAAAGGGCTATGTTCTAGGAGGAAGGGTGAACTGGAAATAAAACAGTCCTCAGAAGGATTAAAGTCATCTCAGTTTTAAGTCATCAGCTTTCAGTCATCTCAGTTTCAGGATGGTAAAAGGTGATCATCCCCAAAGCTAGTTACCTAACAAATGAAAAAATAAATCCGCTCTGGAGAAAGTTTGTATTATAGAGCATCAAAACAGCTATCAAATTTTGGGTGAAAATATCTGGCACTCAGTCAAAAATAATCAGACATTTAAGGAAATGAGATGTAACCAAAAATCAGAATTTTTAAAAAGACAATAGAAAAAGACCCACAGGAAATCCACAGAATGGAGTTATAAAACTTTAAATGGCCCTGATAATATGTTCAAAAAATTAAATTACAAGTGGAGAATTTTATCAAAGAACTGGAAACCAGAGATAAGACACTGTACTACACTATTTATAAATTGGACTGACTATGTTACAGTTAAGAGCTTCTACATCATTAAAAGAGTGAAAAGAAATCCACATGCCAGGAGAAAATACTGTTCAATGCATAGAAATGGTAAAGGATTTATACCCACAGCATATGTTTTAAAGAAGAAGAAACAAGGAAGAAAAAGGGTGAGGGGGAGCAGGGGTGTTGGAGAAATAGGGAGAGAAAGAAAGACTACCTCTTTTTAAGTTTAATTATTTCTCTTAATTGGAGGATAATTACTTTACAATATTGTGATGGTTTTGCCAAACATCACCAAAATCAGCCATAGGTATACACGTGTCCCCACCATCCTGTACCCCCCTGCCACCTCCCTCCCCACTGTGTCCCTCTAGGTTGTCCCAGAGCACTGGCTTTGGGTTTCCTGCGTCATACATCAGATTCCTGCTGGCTATCTATTTTACATATAGTAATGTATATGTTTCTCCTGGCATATCAATAACCTCAGATATGCAGATGACACCACCCTTATGGCAGAAAGCAAAGAAGAACTAAAGAACCTCTTGATGAAAGTGAAAGAGGAGAGTGGGAAAAGTTGGCTTAAAACTCAACATTCAGAAAAGTAAGATCGTGGCATCCAGTCCCATCACTTCATGGCAAATAGGTGGGGAAACAGTGACTTTACTGTTTTGGGCTCCAAAATCACTGCAGATGGTAACTACAGCCATGAAATTAAAAGATGCTTGCTCCTTGGAAGAAAAGCTATGACCAACCTAGACAACATATTAAAAAGCAGAGACATTACTTTGCCAACAAAGGTCCGTCTAGTCAAAGCTATGGTTTTTCCAGTGGTCATGTATGGATATGAGAGTTGGACTATAAAGAAAGCTGAGTGCCAAAGAACTGATGCTTTTGAACTGTGGTGTTGGAGAAGATTCTTGAGAGTCCCTTGGACTGCAAGGAGATCCAACCAGTCCATCCTAAAGGAAATCAGTCCTGAATATTTATTGGAAGGCCTGATGCTAAAGCTGACACTCCAATACTTTGGCCACCTGATGCAAAGAACCAACTCATTGGAAAAGACCCTGATGCTGGGCAAGACTGAAGGCAGGAGGAGAAGGGGACGACAGAGGATGAGATGGTTGGATGTCATCACCAACTCGATGGACATGAGTTCGAGCAAACTCTGGGAGATGGTGTTGGACAGGGAGGCCTGGCGTGCTGCACTCAATGGACATGAGTTCGAGCAAACTCTGGGAGTTGGTGTTGGACAGGGAGGCCTGGCGTGCTGCAGTCCATGGGGTCGCAAAGAGTTGGACGTGACTGAGCGACTCAACTTAATGTATATGTTTTAATGCTATTTTCTCTCAAAACATCCCACCCTCTCCTCCCACTGAGTCCAAAAGTCTGTTCTTTATGTCTGTGTCTTATTTGCTGCCCTGCCTGTAGGATCGTCGATTATCTTTCTAAATTCCATATATATGTGTTAATATACGGTATTTGTCGTTCCCTGACTTACTTCACTCTATAATAAGCTATAGTTTCATCCACCTAATTAGAACTGACTCAAATGAGTTCCTTTTTATAGCTGAGTAATATTCCATTGTGTATATGTACCACAACTTACTTATGCATTCATCTACCAATGGACTTCTAGGTTGCTTCCATGTCTTAGCTATTGTAAATAGTGCTGCAATGAACTTTGGGCTACATGTGTCTCTTTCAATTCTAGTTTGTCAGGGTATATGCCCAGCAGTGGGATTGCTGGGTCATATGCAGTTCTATTTCCAGTTTTTTAAGGAATCTCCACACTGTTCTCCATAGTGGCTGTACCAGTTTGCATTCCCACCTACAGTGTAAGAGAGTTCCCTTTTCTCCACATCCTCTCCAGCATTTATTGTTTGTAGACATTTTGATGATGGCCACTCTGACCAGTGTGAGATGATACCTTATTGTGGTTTTGATTTGCATTTCTCTAATAATGAGTGATGTTGAGCATCTTTTCATGTGTTTATTAGCCATCTATATGGCTTCTTTGGAGAAATGTCTGTTTAGTTCTTTTGCCCACTTTTTGATTGAGTTGTTCATTTTTCTAGTATTGAGCTACATGAGCTGCTTGTATATTTTGGAGAGAAAGACTGCTACAAATCCATTTTAAAAAGACAATCCAATGGAAAATGGGCCATAAAATTTAAATGCACATTTCCAAGAGTGGATATCGAAATAATCAAGAGACATAAAAATGTACTAAATCATATTGATCACCAAGAAAATGCAAATTAAAACCACAATGGGATATGACTCCATGCCTCATAAAAGGGCTAAAATTTGACAGACTAATAATATCAAGTATTGGCAAGGATGTGAGTAACTGAAACTCTCATGCAATGCTGGTGGTAATGTCAATTGGGACAAGCACTTTGGGAAAGCGGTACCTGCAGTTGCTGAACGTAAGTATCCCCTACAACCCAGAACTTTCACTTTCAGGTACATAACCCAAAAAAGTGAGCATATAGGTGCATGAAGAAACATCTCAAGAACATTTACAGCAGCACTGTTTTTAATAATCCCAAACTGAAAACAATCCAAGTATTCAATGTGAGAAGGATAAATGAACCGTGGCTTACTCATACAGTGGAATACTGTATAGCAACAGAAAATTAATCATCTACATCTTACTTCTACACACACTGACATGGATGAATTTCACATACATATGTCGAGTGAAAGAAACCAGACAAAATATGCATTCTTCAGTTCCATTTTTTTAAAGTTGAAAAACAGGCAAAGCAAATATATGGTTTTAGAAGTTAGGATGTGAGCTACCTTGACTGGCAATTTGCATGAAAGGCCCTTTTAGGCTGTGGGTAAAGTCTATTTCTGGATATATTTGGTGATTACACATGGTTCTGTTTACTCTAAAAATTCATCAAGCTGTGTACTTATGATTTGTGCACTTTTTAAAATGCTATATTTTAATTTTAAAAGTTAATTTCAAGAAGTACATTTCCAAGCACAGTAGCAATAAGATTAAAATAATCAACAAGTTTAGGACATTCTTGGAATTTAAAGAAGTATAAGAGGTGTCAATATTAGCATTTAATGCATAAATAAATCACTGCTTTTATGCATTTTGCTTTCTTTTCTTTATTGATTTATGAATTTAATTTCACTTCAAGTGCTAAAGCAATTTTAAGATAGCTCCATGCTCTCAAATTTGCACCCAGGATGTTCAGCGTGAGGGCATATTAAAAACCCACAAATAGTAGATCTGTCTAAACTTGTTGGAATTCTGAGTTTAAAGCAATTTTCTCAGAAGCCAAGCTTAAAATACTTAAGAAAGCTATTTCAACAACCCTAGGTTTGAAATTTAGATTAGGAGTGTTGAAGCACAAAATTAAAAAGTAAATAATAAATCTTTTAGACTTCTGATTTGAGATAATTGAGTGAACACAGATATTTTACCTCTCCTTCTTACAAAAACCATTGAAGAAGAAATATAAAAATAATAGTTCCACAGTCTATTGGGAGTCTGTGATGGGTGTCAGCAATAAATCAGAAAAGAAAGAAATACCTGGCAGTTATAAATTCAATTGGATCAGACAGACAGTCACACCCAAAAAGCTGGGAAGCAGAGGAAATCCTAACCTTTTACAGTACAGGCAAAAGGGAAGATTTTTCAAGGAGACTTTTCCCAGTAAAAGCTCAGTATAACAGCAAAGTTAGAGGCAGTGGGCCGAAGAGCAGTTGGCAGTGGGCATTCAGCTAAGGACAATGGCTAGGGGGAGATTGAGTTCATTTTATTCCTCTGTACATCTGTCATCGTTGGTCCATGCAAGGTCCAGCTCTAGTATATATTTTTTATTTTATTCATTTGTTTATTTGGCCACACTGTGCAGCTTGTGGGATCTTAGTTCCCCAACCAGGGATTGAACTCCAGGCCCATGGCAGTGAAAGCACGGAGTCTTAACAACTGGACCGCCAAGGAATTCTTTATTGCATTTATTTAGCTTCATTCCTTACTCTCATTTACACACCCTGCTTAATTTTTACCCATTCAGCACTATGTTTTAAAGATATCCATGTGACTGTGTACAAGTGGTCAGATGCTTCCAATTATGGCACAGAATTCCATGAGTTGCACCCTTGACATTTTCTTAACTCATTTCTTCAGTGGTCAGTCAGTTCAGTCGCTCAGTCATGTCCAACTCTTTGCAATCCCATGGACTGCAGCACGCAAGGCCTTCCTGTCCATCACCAACTCCCAGAGCTTGCTCAAACTCATGTCCATCGAGTCGGTGATTCCATCCAACCATCTGGATTGGAATGAAAACTAACCTTTTCCAGTCCTGTGGCCACTGCTGAGGTTTCCAGATTTGCTGGCATATTAAGTGCCCGAGGTATGTATCTCGATCGCCCCTTACTCCCCACTACCACACATGCATGTGATGTGTGTATGTGCTCAGTCGCTCAGTCCTGTCTGACTCTCTGTGACCCCGTGGACTGCAGCCCACCAAACTCCTCTATCCGTGGGATTTCCCAGGCCAGAATACTGGAGTGGGTTTGCCATTTCCTCCTCCAGGCATCTTCCCCAGGGACCATACCCACATCTCCTGTATTGGCAGGTGGTTTCTTTGCCACGGAGCCACCTGGGAAACTGTAATATGTGATGGGCATGTTTGAATATAGCCACTCTACAGACCTCTAGGAGAATTCTCTGAGATATATAACCCAAAGTGAAATTCCTGGGTTATAATGTATACAGATGTTTTTAATTTGGCTAAGATATGCCATATTGCTCTCTAGAATGGTTGCAATAGTCTCCACCCCTACAATCCCTCCAGCAGTGTATGATAATTCCTATTTCCCCACAGGCTTAGTTAGTGTTCCCACCCTTCAGATGTTTGCCAACCTGATAAGAGCAAAATGATATCCCTTGTTTTATTTTGCATTTCTCTGATTACTAAAGGTTTAGAGCATATCTTCGTATACTTGATGTAGTCATTTTCTTTCTTCTTCTATGAATTGCTACCTCTTTTTCTTTTGCTCATTTTTCTACTAGAGTATCATTTTCTTATTTATTTGATGGAGTTTCTTGTTAGTTTGACATTGGAAATATTTTCTCCCAGTCTATCATCTGACTGCTTTTTTTGTTCATATTTTCTTTATTGGAGAGGAATGAATTATGCAGCTTCCCAGGTGGCTCAGTTGGTAAAGAATCTGCCTGCATTGCAGGAGACCCAGGTTCAATACCTGGGTTGGGAAGATCCCCTGAAGAAGGAAATGGCAACCCACTCCAGCCTGAGAAATCCCATAGACATACCAGCCTGGTGGGCTATAGCCCCGGGGATCATGAAAGCTGGACACAACTTAGCAACTAAATTACCACCACCTTTAATTTTGACATAGTCAAGTTCCTCTTTTTGTTTTTTCTTTTCTTTCTTTTATTATTATTATTATTTTTTGCTTTGGAGCTTTATTTAAGAGTCTCATTCCCTTTGGCCACAAGCAAATATCCAGCATTACCTTCTATTAATTTGATAACTTCATCTTTCACATTTAATTCTTTCATGCATCTGGAAACCACTTTTGAACATGGTTATTAAGTAGAATCCCAGTTTTCTTTTTCTCCATAAAGTGAGTTAGTTTATTCAATACCATCTGCTAAACAATCCATCCTTTTCCATTGATTTCTAGCGCTACTTTGATCACATATTAAATTCTCATATATACAAGGTCTGTCTCTGAGTTTTCTGTTCCATTGCTTTGATCTGTTTGCTCTCACACCAGTACCACATGTTTTTCTTGTTGTGGCTTTGTGCTGTATCTTAATACCTGAATAGATAAATCCCCTCTTAGTTCTTCCTTTTAAAAATTGATTTAGGTATTTGCAGAAGGTTATTCTTCCATAGTAAATTTAAAATAAAGCTTTTGAGTGCCTCAAAAATCTAGATTAATTCTGGATTTGAGTTACATTTAGTAATAATGAATATAAACAATTATTTCACATCAATTAAAAAATTGATTTCAATTAACTTGGAGGTGACAGAATACTTTAATAAAATCTAGTCATTCAATCTAAGATCATGGAATATCTCCTCATTTATTCTGATTTTCTTTTCTATCCTTTAATAGAACTTTAAAAATTTTTCCCACATAGGTGTTTATTTGAGGTTATGTTCGTTCCTGTATGCATTAGAGCAGAAATCAGCAATCTTTTTTTTTCTGTAAAGGGCTAGATTGTAAATATTTTAGGCTTTGCAGGTCATACATTCTCTGTTCAAACTCAGCTCTCTCATTGTCACATGAAAGTAGACATAGACTGTTGTATCTGTGCTTCAAAACACATTTATTTACAAAAACAGGTTGTTGGCTGGATTATCCCAAAGGTCACAATTTGTCAACAGCAACTTTGCAGGTATTTATTTTTTGGTTGGTTGGTTGCATATTTTTTTGTATTTTATTTTTGAGTTTTGTTTTTTCTTTCTTTCTTTCTTTCTTTCTTTGTTCTTTCTTTGCTATTATAGGGCTTCCCTGGTGGCCCAGATAGTAAAGAATCTCCCCACAATGCAGGAGACCTGGGTTGGGAAGATCCCCCTGGAATAGGGGATGAAACCCACTCCAGTATTCCAACCTGGAGAATTCCATGGACTGTATATAGTCCATGGGGTCGCAAAGAGTCAGACACGACTGAGTGACTTTCACTTTTACTTTGCTATTATAAGTGTTATCTTTTTAAAAACCATCATTTCTAGGCCCTTGTTGCTAGTGTACACAAATGCTATTAATTTCATAAGTTGATCTTGTGTTTGCCCAGCTTGTTTCTTGATTTTATTAGTTTTTCCAGGTAGATTTGATATCATCTACAAATAATGAGAGCTTTATTGCTTGCCTTCCAATTTATATAAACTTAGTTTGTTTTTCTTTCTATAACTTTATATGTCCCAATACTATATTCAACAGTAGTAATGATAGAGGTATTCTTGCCTCATTCCTGATAATAAAAATTTCTCCAAGATTTCTCAATTAAATGTAATATTTGCTCTAGAAATTTGATGTATAATCTTTCCCATAATAAAGAAAATTCTTTTATTCCCAGTTTGTGAAGATTTAATCATAAAAAGGTCTTGATTCATTAAATCCATCTTCTGCATCAATTGAGAGAGTAATATTCTTTTCCTCCGTTACAATTTTGGCATCTACATTCATACATGAGAGATCTATGAATAATATTTCTTTTTCTATATTGTCCATGTCTAGTTTTGGAAACCAGAGTTCATTAGTCTAACAACATAAAATAGACTTATTTTCTATCTTCCAGAACAACTTATCTAAGGTAAAAATTAATTATTCGTTTAAGATTTAGTAGAAATTACCTGTAAAAACATATGGTCCTGGAAAGTAAAAAGGAGTTTTTAACTGTTGTGAATTTTTTTTGATGCTCCCTGTCCTTTTTCATCAACTTCTTAGGTATATTTTAGCATTTAATTTTTTTTTTCCAGAAAAGAATCTAGTCATCTAGGTTTTCAAATTTAATTACTTAGAGTTATTCATTATGCTCATTTATTATTTTTAGTCTCTATTTTATTCATAGTTTTAAAACTCCTTGACTCGAAAGGAGCTCATTTCAACATTTCTTGTTTCTTGATAAATGTATTAAAAGTTATAAATTTCCCTCTATATGAGGACGTTGCTCTGTGTCACACAAAGCTTGACAAGTAGTGTTTTAATTGTAATTCACTTGAATTTCATTTTAATACTTTACTTCTTAATCAAAGGGGGTTTTAGTAGACTACTCAGTTTCTAATCTCACAGGAATTTTTAGCAATTCTTTAATTTTATGTTCTCATTTTATTATATTACTGTAGGAGACCATAGGTTTTTAATATTGACACTTTGGAATTTATTGAGGCTTCCTTTGTGGTCTATTGCATCATCAGGTTTTGAAAATATACTCAAAAAGAATGTGTTGATTTGGATTTAATTAATAGCTAATGGCTAAAGATTATTAATTCATATATTTAGACCTCCCATGTCTCAGTTTGTTTTTGATTTCTTGATCTGTCAGTCTTAGAAAGACGTGGATTTAAACATCTAAATAAGTTATTGTTGAATAATTAATTTTCCCCATATTATGAATAATTGCTTTATATATTTTGAAGTTACATTGTTAGATACATACATATTCATGATTCCTTTTTCCTTCTGATTCTATTATACTTTTACTTGTATACAAAGACTTGTTTATCTCTTAGATTTTTGGTTTAATTCTATTTTATCAGATATTAAGATGCTATCCCAGATTCTGTCGGCTTGTATCTGTTCGTTACATCTTTTCATTCTTTTTGTTTTCTATCTTTCTGTATCCTTTTGTTTCATTTGTTGTAGGTAGATTGTATATTGTTTAATCATATTTTTAAACTCAATTTAATGTTCTCTGGCTTTTAACAGTGAGTTTAGAATGCTTAAATTTATTACTCATATTAATACTTACTTCTGCTCATATTTTATGTTAGCCATTTATTGTCTTTCTTTTCTTTTTTCCTGTTTCTCCTTTCCTGCTTACCAATGTAAGTCAGTGTAACTGTCACACAACCCTTAATTATTTGGCCAAGCAAGTCTTAAGATGAATATAAAAGATATCTTCATGGAGTTTTTGATTCTTGACAAGGTGGAGAACTAACAGAGGTTGCTAGCTCCCTTCTCTCAAAATCAACCATGGAGAAACTTCACAAGTGAGAGGAAAAGAGGGAACCAAGAATTAACAATGAATGAAAAACTCTTCAGACTTTTGGGAACCCATAGGAAGTCATGAATTTGTGCCTCTAGGGATGGTGGCAGTCTGGGGCAATGGACAGACAAATACAGCAGGTATTAGATAGATGAAGGGAGAGCCTTTAAGTTCTCCTTTTACCCTTTCCCCACATTCTCTCAACATGAACATGTCCCTTCACATATAAAAGGGAGAGATAGCCTAGAATGCCAGTGTTAGCAAGGTTCTCTCAAGGTAGCATGAAAGCATCAGCAGAAGGAGTTGATAAGGAGGTATAGTTTGTCCTGGGCCACACGGGCAATCACTTCTCCCCTATTACTATCTGAATTCCCAGAGCTGATAGATTACAATTTAAGGAGACCACCACCTCACAATATGGCTTCTTCAAGTATTTATAGAAATGATTTAGAAGGATTAGAAGAGTTGCCTGTGGCATGGCAGCGAGTGAAGGTGGTTCTCTGGTTTGTGAGGTATTCTGGACTTGGATTAATCTACTTGTCTCTCCTTAAAAATCATCCGCAGGATATAAACAACTACAGCCTGAAATTCATCCATTCCAAAATTATATTACTAGAGAGAGTAGCTGGTACCCAAGGAACAGGACCATGCTAGCCAAAAGATTTTATCTCTGAGTAATACAACATCTACCAAAAAAGCAAATTAAATAATGCATACCACATGAAACAGGGTTACTGGAACAGATGGCATATTAAATACCCTCAAAGAGATAAGGAAGGTTATTTGAATCATGAAGCAGTAAAAGGAAGATTTTAAAGGAACCAAGTGAAAATGTTAAGTATCAAAAATATAATCATAGCCATAAAGATCTTAATAGCTAGGATACGTACATAGAGGAATGGACACAGCCAAAGACCGCATTGCTGCTGCTACTGCTGCTAAGTCGCCTCAGTCGTGTCCAACTCTGTCCGACCCCATAGATGGCAGCCCACCAGGCTCCCCTGTCCCTGGGATTCTCCAGGCAAAAGTACTGGAGTGGGTTGCCATTGCCTTCTCCAAAGACCACATTACTATGCTAGAAATCTGATTGGAGTGCTTTGCCATAAAACAATAGCAAAGGATAAGAAAAAACAAATTGTAAAATAAAAGCCCAGTGATATAGAGGTTTAAAGTGACAAATTCTTGATAATAAGGAGTCTCACAATGAAAGGGATAATGTATGTGGAAGCAGCAACTACAGCCTGCAGGACGAATCCAGCCAGTATTTTGTAAAATTTTACTGGAATACAACCACACCCATTAACATTTTCTATGGCTGCTTTCATGCTCCCATGGCCAGTTGAGTTGTTGCTGCAGAGAGCATAAGGCCCACAAAGCCTGACATATCTACTATCTGCCCTTTACGGAAAAGTTGGCTGATCCCTGCTATAACAAGTGTAGAAATAGGTGGAATGAGACAGGGTAACCATAATAGGCAATCCCAAGCAGAGTGAGGTAGAATAACAAATATGTGACATTCACTGGTCCATAGCAGTCCTAAAACCCCCTGGGACCATGTGGATTGACTGTTTCAGACATCTTCATGGCAGGGAATGGATTTCAGTCTCATCTAAATCTTTGTGTTTTTTTTAATTTATTTTTTAATTGAAGGATTATTGCTTTACAGAATTTTGTTGTTTTCTATCAGACCTCAACCATGAATCAGCCATGGTTATACATATACCCCCGCCCTTTTGAACCTTCCTCCCATCTCCCTCCCCATCCCACCCCTCTAGGTTGATACAGAGCCCTGTTTGAGTTTCCTGAGCCATACAGCAAATTCCCCTTGACTATCTATTTTACATATGGTAATATAAGTTTCCATGTTACTCTTTCCATACATCTCACCCTCTTCTCCCCTCTCCCCATGTCCATAAGTCTATTCTCTATGTCTGTTTCTCCATTGCTGCCCTGTAAATAAGTTCTTCAGTACCATTCTTCTAGATTCTGTATATATGTGTTAGAAGACAATTTTTATCTTTCTCTTTCTGACTCTGTTCACTCTGTATAATAGGCTCTAGGTTCATCCACCTCATTGGAACTGACTCAAATGTGTTCCTTTTTATGGCTGAGTAATATTCCATTGTGTGTATGTACCACAACTTCTTTATCCATTCATCTGTCGATGGACATCTAGGTTGCTTCCATGTTCTAGCTATTGTAAATAGTGCTGCAGTGAACAATGGTATACATATGTCTCTTTCAACTTTGGTTTACTCAGGGTATGCTGAGGAGTGGGATTGCTGGGTCATATGGTGGTTTTATTCCTAGTTTTTTAAGGAATTGCCATACTGTCTTCCATAGTGGCTGTATCAATTTACAGCCCCACCAACAGTGCAAAGCATTCCTCCACACCCTCTCCATCATTTATTGTTTGTAGACTTTTGACCTGACCAAACTTAAAAGCTTTTGCACAGCAAAGGAAATCACCTAAATCTTAAAGGTAGCATCAACAACTCATATAATGTAGCAGTTATTTTAAGAGACATCTCTGTGGCATCTGACTTCATAATCAAGGAAACTAGATGGTCAAATTATCTAAGTGGTTCCGAAGCTGCTACATGCTTGAATACTCAATGAGGATGATGGGTGTGAGGCAGATAAGCTTGAAAAGAAACAAGGACTAGGAAAGAGGGGGCTTTAGAAGAAAAGTATGGCAGGAAGCAAAAACAGAGGCAGAATATGCAAGGGAACTAGAGCTGACTAGTTTCCTTCTGATGATATGGGGGAGGAAGTTGAAAGCAGACGTGGTACCAGTAGATTCCGGACTGTTCCATACAGGCTTTCATGAAATGTGCAGTAGATATCTTGTGGCTCTCAGATATTATCAGGGTAAATTACCCTTTATCCTAATAATTACAGGAGCCCTCTGTCCCACACCCCACCTCAAGAGCTCTTGGACGTAAAGAAAAACCTGCCACCACCTCCACCCTAAAACGTATGCTCTAGTCTCGGTTTTTCACCTACCCTGTTGTTGTTCAGTGGCTAAGCATGTCCAACTCTTTGCAACCCCATGAACTGCAGCACACCAGGTTTTCCTGTCCTTCACTATCACCCAGAGTTTGCTCAAACTCATGTCCATTGAGTTGGTGATGCCATCCAACCATCTCAACCTCTGTCGTCACCTTCTCCTCCTGCCCTCAATCTTTCCCAACCTTAGGATCTTTTCCAATGAGTTGGCTCTTTGCATCAGGTGGCCAAAATATTGGAGCTTCAGCTTCAGCATCAGTCCTTCCAATGAATATTCAGAGTTGATTTCCTTTAGGATTGACTTGTTTGATCTCCTTGCAGTCCAAGGGACTCTCAAACATCTACAGAACCACAATTCGAAAGCATCAGTTCTTTGCTGCTCGCCTTCTTTATGGTCCAACTCTCACACCTGTACATGAGATCACCTGCATTGAGACCCACAAAACCAGAAATTCATTACTAACTCCTGAATATTCAGAGTCCTAGCTGTCTAAACTGGTGAATTTGTCTTCTTTTTTGCTTTATCTATATAATGCTCTTTATTTTTTGTGGGGGGGAATGAATTATTTTATTTTATTTTATTTTTTACTTTACAATACTGTATTGGTTTTGTCATACAATGACATGACTCCACCACAGGTGTACATGAGTTCCCATCCCTGAACCCCCCTCCCACCACCCTCCCCATATCATCTCTCTGGGTCATTCCAGTGCACCAGCCCCAAGCATCCTGTATCCTGTATCAAACCTAGACTAGTGATTCGTTTCTTATATGATAGTATACATGTTTCAATGCCATTCTCCTAAATCATCCCACCCTCTCCCTCTCCCAGAGTCCAAAAGTCTGTTCTTTACACCTGTGTCTCTTTTGCTGTCTCGCATACAGGGTTATCATTACCATCTTTCTAAATTCCATATATATGCATCAGTATACTGTATTGGTATTTTTCTTTCTGGCTTGTGATCCCAAGGTCTACAAGCAATAAATGCTGGAGAGGGTGTGGAGAAAAGGGAACCCTCTTACACTGTTGGTGGGAATGCAAACTAGTACAGCCACTATGGAGAACAGTGTGGAGATTCCTTAAAAAACTGGAAATAGAACTGCCTTATGACCCAGCAATCCCACTGCTGGGCATACACACCGAGGAAACCAGAATTGAAAGAGACATGTGTACCCCAATGTTCATCGCAGCACCGTTTACAATAGCCAGGACATGGAAGCAACCTAGATGTCCATCAGCAGATGAATGGATAAGAAAGCTGTGGTAGATATACACAATGGATTATTACATAGCCATTAAAAATAATACATTTGAATCAGTTCTAATGAGGTGGATGAAACTGGAGCCGATTATACAATGCTCTTCAAATAACTATTCATCATTGAATTATTTATTCAACTATTCAGAACACACAACCACCCCATTCATAAGCATTTGAGACTACAGAGATGACAATAAGCCATCTTGAAAGATGGCTTTCAAAATTCTAGCTCCTTAATATGTGATTCAGTTCAGTTCAGTTCAGTTCAGTCGCTCAGTTGTGTCCGACTCTTTGTGACCCCATGAATCGCAGCACGCCAGGCCTCCCTGTCCATCACTAACTCCCGGAGTTCACTCAGACTCACGTCCATCGAGTCAGTGATGCCATCCAGCCATCTCATCCTCTGTCGTCCCCTTCTCCTCCTGCCCCCCATCCCTCCCAGCATCAGAGTCTTTTCCAATGAGTCAACTCTTCGCATGAGGTGGCCAAAGTACTGGAGCTTCAGCTTTAGCATCATTCCTTCCAAAGAAATCCCAGGGCTGATCTCCTTCAGAATGGACTGGTTGGATCTCCTTGCAGTCCAAGGGACTCTCAAGAGTCTTCTCCAACACCACAGTTCAAACTCATGAATTCTTTGGCGCTCAGCCTTCTTCACAGTCCAACTCTCACATCCATACATGACTACTGGAAAAACCATAGCCTTGACTAGATGCACCTTAGTCGGCAAAGTAATGTCTCTGCTTTTGAATATACTATCTAAGTTGGTTATAACTTTTCTTCCTAGGAGTAAGCTTCTTTTAATTTGATGGCTGCAGTCACCATCTGCAGTGATTTTGGAGCCCAAAAAATAAAGTCTGACACTGTTTCCACTGTTTCCCCATCTATTTCCCATGAAGTGATGGGACCAGATGCCATGATCTTCGTTTTCTGAATGTTGAGCTTTAAGCCAACTTTTTCACTCTCCACTTTCACTTTCATCAAGAGGCTTTTTAGCTCCTTTTCACTTTCTGCCATAAGGGTGGTGTCATCTGCATATCTGAGGTTATTGATATTTCTCCCAGCAATCTGGATTCCAGCTTGTGCTTCTTCCAGCCCAGCGTTTCTCATGATGTACTCTGCATATAATTTAAATAAGCAGGGTGACAATATACAGCCTTGACGTACTCCTTTTCCTATTTGGAACCAGTCTGTTGTTCCATGTCCAGTTCTAACTGGTGCTTCCTGACCTGCATACACATATTTCAAGAGGCAGGTCAGGTGGTCTGGTATTCCCATCTCTTGAAGAATTTTCCACAGTTGATTGTGATCCACACAGTCAAAGGCTTTGGCATAGTCAAGAAAGCAGAAATAGATGTTTTTCTGGAACTCTCTTGCTTTTTCCATGTGATTCAGACTAACAATAAAATACAAAGGTCTACATTTGGGCACACGTCTGGTAAGCTTTGGAAGTTTCAGGAAAGAGTCAAGAAACAATGAAAACTCTCATACTTTCCCCAAAAAGAATAAATCAATGTAAGATCAGAAGCATTTCCAAATTAGCTGAAATTTCCCTTTTTTCTGATTGAAGGACCAGTTACCTTCAATCAACTTTGATGCCTTGGCACTTTCTGGGTGTGAAAGAAGAGAAAGGACATGAAAAGACAATGTCGATTAACTGCTCACACTTGCAGATGAGCTCTCACTACACTTGTAAGGCTTCTGTTTTCTTCTAATGGCTTCCAGAATTATTCAGACTCCCAGAAGTGTGTTCAAGAATTTGGCTCTCTACAAATTCTTCTCAGATCCCAAATAAAGGAAGTCCAACTTCCACAGAATTCTTACTGAGATTAATTCTGCCTTCAAGGGGGTGCATATGTGTGCTTTCAAGAAAGGGAAAGGGAATAGTAAATTGTGAGGGAAGTTCCGAACCCTCAAAAGCAATGTACATGAAACTAAGAAATCAATGTAGCATCCTACAGAAACACTGGGGCTACCATTCTTTTTCTTTCTGCTGCTCTTATAAGCTGACTACAAAAGCAGCCAGAATTAACTCCGAGTTTCCAAGTGGAAAAATATTATACCAGAGAATCACAATAGCATCCCAAATTGGAATCAGTTAAATTATTGGTTTCAGAAAAATATGTTTTTGTCTGCATTTTTTTTCAGCGTGTTTAGTAACCTAGGGTCTGAAAGGATTCTTCCACATGTCACTTTAAAAAGAATCAACCATTTGATTTTCAGAGCCAAGTCAAAAAAAAAGCAGAGGGAGATTTCAAACAATTCTTACCTATAGATCTCCACAGTTTTGAAGTATTACTCTGTGCATTATTTATGATGTAAAATTTCCCACCAAGGGCTGTTTTTACTTTAAGGAGGAAGATGAGTGCTTGTTCTCAGTTTCGGATGGATTTTCGCTGCAGTTACAGCTAACTTGTGGAGATTTTGACCTCTGGCTGAGCTGACATGCTGACTCATTTCACTAACAGTGTCTTAAGCCAGCACCATTTCCCGCTGTGACTGAGGCCCTGGAGTTGCTGTGTGTTCTCTCTCTGTGCTTCTTCCTCTATCTCTCCAGACCCTGCAGAGCCAGAGAGAATTTACCCAAGGCACAGTAAGTTAACGAGATAGTCAAGCAAAGTTCAAAGCAAGTTTTCCCACCCACAGCTGGCAGTCAGCCACTCCATTTTCTGCCAGCACTCAAAGTTGGCTCCTCAGAAAATCTATTCCGAAGCTGGCACTTTATCTCAGGAGATTTTAGTCAAAGCATTTGGCACATCAGATTGTCTAAAACACAAGGTTAAGCGCTCAAAATAGCCACTCTATTCTAAGACTGTCTTAAATTAGTGAACATAATTATTAAAAGATTCTGCTGCAATTGGACATGAAAACCATACCCTTCCACGAGGTAGCTAGGCAAGACTGCTTCTCCTCCTGATAAATGAACAAGTATTTAATGAGCATGCACACTGTTTGTCCGCTGTGGGAATACAAAGAAAAACAAGACACAGGCATCCCCGTCAAAGAGCTTAAAATTTAATTAGAGAAACAAGACATAAACACATGAAAACAAAAACAGTTTACAAAATTAGAACACAGGGTTTAGATTACAGCAGCATTAATAACTCCAGATGCTCAGTGCCCCGTTTGCAGGATGTGAAAACATTACCTTTAAGATATTTGTTGAAATCTAATATATACACAGAAAAGCGCACATACCATAAGTATATAGCTCCAAGAATTTGTATAAAGTGATCACACCAGGTAACCAACATCCAGATCAAGAATAAGAGCAGTACCAGCATCCTGGAAGCCCCTCCTTGGCCCCCTTTCCAGTCAGTCAGTAGTCTTCTCCAAGGGTAATCTTGTCTTGACTCATATCACCATAGATTTGTTTTGCCTATCTTGATATAAATGGAATTATGCACTTTGTATTCTTTTGTGCCTGGCTTCTTTCGCTCAACATTGTTTGAAAGAGTTACACATATGTTGTGCAGAGTTGCAGTTCATTCTCATTGCTGTAGAGTATTCCCTTTGGTATATATTACAAAATGTATTTGTCCATTTCCCAGTTGATGGGCGTCTGGATATGATGAGTGGTATTATGAACATTTAAGTTCATGACTTTTGGTGAACGCATGTATACGTTTCTGTTGGGACTATACTCATGTGTGAGGTTGCTGGCTTATAGGGTGGGCATATGCTCAGTTTTAGCAGATATCGCCCAACTGATTTCCAAAGCAGTTGTGCCATTTGACCCTACCTCCAGCAGTTTACGGAGTCGGACACAACTGAAGCGACTTAGCAGCAGCAGCAGCCAACAGTTTACGAATGCTTGGCCACCCCACATCCTTCCCAACATATTTTCCACTGGACAAGCTATTGACAACACACCAGTAGGATAGAGCATGGCTTTGGGCAGAAGCTAACAGGGATTTAAGGTACAGTCTCCAGATGTGAAAGTCGCTCAGTTGTGTCCAACTCATTGTGACCCCAAGGACTATACAGTCCATGGAATTCTCCAGGCCAGAATACTGGAGTGGGTAGCCTTTCCCTTCTCCAGGGGATCTTCCCAACTCAGGGATCGGACCCAGGTCTCCCGCATTGCAGGTGGATTCTTTACCAGCTGAGCCAAGGGAAGCCCAATAGCTAAAAGATCTCTTCCTTCAAAGAGAACACCCTAGAGCTGTGAGGACTCAAGTCTGACCCCAGAAACACAGTTCCCCTCCTTACCCCCATATCCAGTCTTGTATTGTCATGAGACACAGGCACATACTCAATCTTCTCCACTACAAAATAAGTTGCCTTAGTTTTCCTAAAGCAAATAAACAAATGTACATATCTTTAACAGAGAGATCAGATTGAAGTATAAATTCTTTCTGGAAACACATCTCAACCAGTCTAATGTTTTCCTTCTTGTTTTCCCCTTAATATACCAGAGAGAAAATTCTGCTCCCCATCAAAATTGGAGCCAGTGTAAATAATAAACTTGTAGAGCCATAGATTAAGTAGTCAAATGTCTACTTTTAATATTGTACTTTTTAATCAATATTTTATTGATTAAATAAAATAAGTTAGAGTGTTAATTTCTGCTATATAGCAAAATGATTCAGTTATATATATATTCAGTTATACATATAATATACACATATATTATATGTATATGTACTTTCTTTTTTTAAGGGGCTTCCCTCATAGCTCAGTTGGTAAAGAATCCTCCTGCAATGCAGGAGACCCCGGTTCAATTCCTGGGTCGGGAAGATCCACTGGAGAAGAGATAGGCTACCCACTCCAGTATTCTTGGGCTTCCCTGGTGGTTCAGCTGGTAAAGAATCCACCTGCAATGTGAGAGACCTGGGTTTGATCCCTGGATTGGGAAGATCCCCAGGAGAGGGGAATGGCTACCACTTCAGTATTCTGGCCTGGAGAATTCCATGGACTACATAGTCCTCGGGGTCACAAAGAGTCAGACACAACTGAGCTACTTTCACATCTGAAAGCTATGCCTTAAATCCCTATCCATGGGGTCGCAAAGAGTCAGACTTTTTAAACAAAATTTTCTTTTCTGTTATGGTTTATCATAGGATATTAAATAGAGCTCTCTGGGCTATACAGTAGAACCTTGTTTATCCATTCCATACATAAAAGCTTACATCTGCTAACCTCAACCTCCCACTCCATCCCTCTCTCAACCCCCTTCCTCTTGGCAACCACAGTCTGTCCTCTGTGTCCATGATTCTGATTCATGGGTAGGTTCGCTTGCATCTTGTTTGAGACTTCACATCAAGGTGATATATGGTATTTGTCTTTCTTTTCCTGACTTACTGCCTTTAGGTCCGTCCGTGTTGCTGCAACTGGCATTATTTTGCTCTTTTCTGTGAGTAGTGTTCCATTGTAAATGTGTACCACATCTTCTTTATCCATGCACCCATCAGTGGACATTTAAATTGTTTCCATGTCTTGGCTGTTGTGAATAGCGTTGCTATGAACATAGGGGTGCATGCATATTTTCAAATTATACTTTTGTCTGGGTATATGCCCAGAACTGGGATTGCCGGATCGTATGGTAATTGTATTTGTAGTTTCCGGAGGAACATCCATACTATTTTCAACTGTGGCTGCACTGACTTACTATAATATTGTACTTTTAAATTTTCATACATGTGTATAATATCACAAATTAAATAAAGCCATGTATTGTTAAAATAGTGCTTTTTTCCAAAATCATGGGTCAGGAGACATTTTATTCATCTTGGTCAGGTTTCTATAGCTATGCCTCAATATCTTCATGGTCACTATAGTTATTTTTAACAGCATCAGCTTCAATTCATTCTGAGCTGTTGACATACAGCATCTTTTGATTTCATATATGATGAGAGTATTGGGAATTCTATCTGAAATTAAAGCATTCCTTTGCACATTTTTTTATAAATTTATGTTATGGGTATTATAATCACCATCTCTTCAATGGAGCATCTTAATATATTGCTTTATAAAGCAATGGCTAAAAGATTTGTTTACAATATCAAATGATACAGTGGAGTCATGATCCCAGTTATAATTACTAAATCTGTTGTATTTCTTTTCTTTCATTTTACCTAATCTGTAAAGAGACCTGTATAACCTTCCCAAATTAATATTGATTCAGGTTCTTTTAATGTTCCTCCCCAAATGGTACTTTTCATTCAACAAAATTAATCAGACTTTATAAAGATTCAAATGGATGGCAATTCCTACTTTCCTGGAGAGAACTTCGCCTCTGAGTTTGCTCTCCCTGGCTAAATCAGAATCCACGATGCTACTGAACACTTTTTTAAAAAATTAACTTTTCACTTAAATTTGTCTTTACCCTCTCCACTTCCCCAAACTCTCCTCCATCTCTAGAACTAACATCTGTATATTTGGCTCTTTGCACAGACACCCTTCTCAACCTTAAAGTCATTGTCTAGATACCAAAGAAATAACAAAAATAATAGTGGAGAATAACATTTAAACCCACATGTTAGGCACCATGCCATACCCTGTAATCCTTGCAAAAGTAATGCACTGAATTACTATCTCCATTTTATTTAACTTCAGAAAAATTAAGTAATTTGTCCAAGGCCACAGATCTATTACATTGTATGTATTAACTAGATCTGTCTGATTCCCAAGCTTATATTCTAAACCCTATCATCTTCTGCAGTTGCATTTTTAGACAAGATACGGTGATGATAACATTTTAAATTCATTCTATAAGCCAAAGTGTGCAGAATACATCACAGATTGAAGTGCAGATTATGGGAGACAGTTTTTCACAAAGGAAGTACTCTATGTCTTGCTAATTCTGTACTCAGTGAGATACAGACAGATTTCCAGAGCCTGGACACTGTGAGCAGGCCAAACTTATGTTTCTCCTGAGCAGTGAGCCTATCATGGCCCCAAGACAATTTTGGAAAATCCACATCTAAAGTGTGAGTTATGTGTGCACAATGGCTAAGCACTTATACAGAACTTCTGGAGACTTCTGTTCAAAGAGCCAGAGTTCCTAATGAAACAGCATTTGAAGAACTTATGAAAAGCAGAAAAGTTAGAAAAAGGATGCCCTTCTAAATCTGTTGCATCTCCTCATCAGAACTCCTAAAATCTAGAAAGGAAAGGCTAAGAGGCATATGGGGTTGAAGTGAAGAGCAAAGGCTTTAGAGTTAGAAACCTGACCCTGCCACTGACCCCCCAGCACTGCACAATCTTCTTCTTCAAGTCTGTAAGATGTAAAATAACAACGTTAATATAATAATACATTCATATAGGAGTCACGAGGGGCAAATTCACCTATGCCTGTAAAATACAGGAATTTTATTTTTATGTGCATGTGGGAAAATGTGCATTTAAAAAATGTGCATTTATGTGCACTTAAAAAATGATGAGATGATGATGATTTCAATTCTATTTTATAAACATCTTCAACCCAAGCTTAAAGTGACTAGAGTATCCCTTCTCACTGCATTTAAAGTATCTAATGTTTGCCCAGGAAAATGGGGGGAGGGGGGAAGAAACTTAGGGAATGTGAGGGCAAAGCATCCCTATTTTTTCCCCATACTCCTTGTTTCTGAGTTTGTTTTGCCACACAGTAACACTCCTCTCAGCCCACTCAATGCCAAGACTCACATCACCATCTGAAGTAACATCTTCAAGATGAAAGGAAAAACAGATAAAAGGATGCCAGTGATGTCTCAATTCAAGCCATGGGAAATACAGCTAAATCTGTCATTCTTCCCATCCCATGTGAACAAAACTGCCTTGTACCTGCCACACAGTAGCCCTATAACTAGTACACAGGTTGGGAAAAAAGAACATCTAATTTTAATTCTTAATCATCTTGAATGATCCTAGACCTATTTTTGCCAGCTTTTTAGAACTTTCTATTATGGAAATTTTAAAATAAACAAAGTGAAAAGGGACTCCCCTTGTACCCATAACCCAGTTGAAAAAGTTATCAATTCATGGCAAGTGCATTTCTCGCATCCTCCTATCCACTTCCCCCTTCTTTTTAGTTTATTTTGAAATGAATCCTAGATTTCAAATCATTATAACCTTAGGTATTTCAGCAGGTGACTCTAAATAATGATTCTTTTTCTAAGGCATAACCATATTATTATCATTCCCACCAAAAAGTTAATAATTACTCCTTAATAACATTAAATATCCAATAAGTATCCAAATTCCCCTAATATCATACTCTTTACACTTTGTGTTAGAATCAAAATAAGGTCCAAATTTTGCAATTAATAAATCAGTAGATGTCTCTTAAGACTCAATTTTACATTTGAAAGCACTCTCTCTCTCTCTCACTCTCATTTTCCAATGCAGTTTGGCCATTGAGAAAAGCTTGTTCCTTGCCCTTAAAGCCTGACAGTCTAGATTTTGCTAATTGCATCCCTATGGTATCATTTAATATGATCCTCTGTTCCCTATAAATTGATAGCTTAGTCTAGAGGCTTGATCAGATTCTAGTTTGGTATTTTAACAAGAAAAACTTCATATACGGTATTTTGCACTTTCACAAGGAGGCATATAGTATCTAGTTGCATCTCTTTTTGATGTGGTATCCATTGATGATCATTGTCCAGATTCAGTTTCTTTTTAAAATAAGCTTTAACTATAGTTTATTCCAATATTTTTTATAAACTAGATTTGACTTGATTAGGTGCTAGTCATCTTGGGCAGAGATCTAGCCATTTTAGAAAAGAGATTAATCTCATTCTTCTTTATGCCCTCAGTGGTGAGAGCATGATGCCTGTGACATCACAGGCACTCCAAAACTGTTAACCAAATTAAATTGGAAAACCAATATTTCCTCTAAAATATAATTTGTGCAAATAGGTGCATGCTTTTTCCCTCTCATCATTAGTTCTTATAGAGTCAAGGACCTCACCACTACCCTAACACCTAGGCTGCCTATTCCTTCTAATTTAGTCATCAAATTCTCCTCACATACATAAAGAAGAAATTGCTATGCCTGGAATTGAATGGCTGCAAAGGCCAACATTAGTTTTAATTCTTCCATCACATCTGCTTACATTTCCTCATTAAGACTTCAGGTACAGTTTTCTCTATAGCATTACCTGGGTTGTGTATGCAAATTATATCCCTGCTTACACAATCGAGCATTTAGAGCGAGAGTATATTTTCTTCCCTGCTGTGATAAGGAACAAAAGGAAATTTGGTTCACACAAAGTAGGAAACACCTTTCAATTGTCTTATTCTACTTTTTAAACAATTCATTGTAACAGTATCTGGCAGGACCCCGTGGCCCTGGGGGTTAATGACCCACCTTTGCCACACCCCAGCCTCTCTCTTGATCTTTCGACAGACTTAGAAAATAGGACCAAATCAGCATTTAGCAGAGGTCTCCATAGAAGCTGGTTCAACATATAGAAATGATCCTGATGCACAGTCTCTGGTTTTGGTTCAGCTGCGACCCTTCGGTGTCAGAAGTCTTTGGAGAAGCTGTTTACCTCCACTCTGTCCCCTTCTCCCATCTCACAGCTTCTTCAGCCTCGTGCAATCCCATTGTTATACCTACCTCTCTCTAGCAACTGTTTTTGGTGGCCAACATATCAAACCAAATCAATTTTCCTCAGTTCTCATCTCACATGATGGTTTTGCAGGTTTCATGTTGAGCAGGTCTTCCTTTTGAAACACCTCTCTCAACATCTGTCTACACACCAATTCCCCTTCTACTTCTCACACTTCTGTTCATTCTCACTTGCTGTTTTCTCTTCCCTTATTAACCTTTAAAATACTGGATGTTCCTATTGCTTTTACTGACGACAGCTTCTTTTCTTACCCTTTTCCAATATTTCATTAGGTAGTCTTTTTCCAAAACTTGATCTGTCTTTGTCTAGGAGTTCATGTTAGCACATGTCTGTGTACCCAATGCACAATGAGGCTAAACAAATTGAAACATCAGAGTTTGGAGCAAAGAGAGTTTATAGCAGGGGCATGCAAAGAGACAGGTGGTTCATGCTCTAAAACACTCTGAGCTCCCTGAAGGGTTTAGTCAAAACATTTTTATTATTTAAAAAATTTTATTTATAGTTGCTTTACAGTGTTGTGTTAGTTTCTGCTGTACAGCGAAGTGAATCAGTTCTACGTATACATATGCCCCCTCTATTTTGGGTTTCCTTCCCATTTAGGTCACCACAGAGCACTGAATAGAGTTCCCTGTGCTCTACAGCAGGTTCTCATCAGTTAGCTATTTTATACATGGTAGTGTATGTATGCCAATCCCAGTCTCCCAATTCATCCCTCCCCTACTTCCTTCCCTCATTATCCATAAGTTCATTCTCAATAGATGTATCTCTATTTCTGCTTTGCAAAAAAGTTCATCTGTACCATTTTTCTAGATTCCACATATAAGCAATATTATATGATAATTTGTTTTTTCTCTTTCTGACTTACTTCACTCTGTCTAACAGTCTCTAGGTATATCCATGTCTCTGCAAATGGCACTATTTCATTCCCTTTTATGGCAGAATAATATGCCATTGTATATGTGCACCACATCTTTATCTACTCCTCTGCTAATGGACATCTAGGTTGCTTCCATGTCTTGGCTACTGTAAATAATACTGCGATGAACATCGGGGTACATGCATCTTTTTTGAATTACGGTTTTCTCCAGGTATATCCCCAGGAGTGGAACTGCTGGGTCATAGGGTAGCTCTATGTTTAGTTTTTTGAGGCACTTTCATACTGTTCTCCTTAGTGTCTGCACCAATTTACATTCCCACCAACAGTGTAGGAGAGTTCCCTTTTTTCCATTTCCTTTCCAGCATTTATTGTTTGTAGATTCTTTGATGAAGGCCATTCTGAAAGGTGTGAGGTGATACCTCACTGTAGTCTTGATTTGCATTTCTCTAATAATGAGTGATGTTGAGCATCTTTTCATGTGTTTGATGGCCATCTGTTTGTCTTCTTTGCAGAAATGTCAGCAAAGTATTTTTAAAACCCAGGTGACAGAGCGGGGTTGCAGGGTACATGATCAACTTGTGCACAATTCGCTGATTGGCTGATGGTGAGGTAGGAGGGTGATGTCACAGGGGTTAACATTATCAGTCCTTAGGCTCCAGGAGGCCTGGGGCTATGTGCTCACGGTCATCAAGTCATCTTCCATTTGATGGGGGATTTTCACATTTGCAAAACAACTCAGAAAATTTGCATTAAATATTGTCATCCAGGTACTTCCGAGAGGAACTGAAGCAGAGGATGTCGGGGAAGGGCCTGTTCCTGGAAGGCCCATAGGGTCCTGCTGGGTTATATTCAAACTCACATCTCTGGTTGCACACTGGCAGAGCTGCAGAGGAATGTGCAATCGGCACGTATCCAAATAAAGTTCTTAGCTCTTCCACATCTATTTCTTGCCCTCTATCACTGCCTTTCACAAATCTGTGGAAACTTCAACCCCTCCATAGTAACCTTTACTCTCTCTTCTTCCCATTCTCCACATCTAACTGGTCAGCGGATTTTTTAAAAATCAGTTCACCAGAGGTCTATTACAAAAGTGTCATCCCTTCTGCCCTTTGGCTCTATTTTGCCTAGTTTATATCCCAACCTCCTTGCACCTAAGCCTTCACAGTGGCCTTCCAAACGTGTGCCAGTCTGTGCCTCTCTGCAGCTGTCATTCACACCACTGCCACATTTATTCATACCTTCCTAAGAGGCACATTGGCTTCCACTGGCTGCCAACGCCCTTCATGACGTGGACCCAATTTCTCTTTCTAGCCCTGTAAGTCAAAGCAAAGAGTCTCTGGGGCTTCCAGAAGCAGAGGGAATTTGAAGAAAGCTAGAACTCCTATCAGAGGAAAGCAAGCAACACAAACCAAAGCACTGAACTTGAAAACACTGTTATTTAAGGGAAGCCAAAGAAGAGATAAGCTAATTGGCAAGGAAGGCTGGTGTCATGTAGAGAGAAATATGGTCAATCAATAGGATGGAGAAAAATCATTAGCAAGAGTCTTATAATCAGACATGAATTTAATAACAAAGTTATGTTCATTGCCATGTATATTACCTATTGCTGCATACAACTAACTGCTCCAAACCTAATATTCTACAGCAGACCCAATAAAATACTCACAAGTTTGTTAAGTGTTCTTGTTTCTATTTTAGGCTGTCAATCCCAATTGTTAACAACTCCATTAAATATAAAGCTTCCTTTCCGAGCTACTTGCAAACATGTTACATAAATGCTGCATATTTCCCCCTTACTTCTTCCCAGCTTCTCTAGCTTCTAAAAATAACCCCTCAGATGCTGCTCTGTTCACTGTTCTAGCTCCCGCTTGCACACCTATCATGTTCAGAGCCCAGCTGGGACACATCGCTTTCATTGGCATTTCTTTTTTGTGTCTCCATTCTTCCTGCTTATATAGCATTTTTTTAAAAAATGAAGCTTAATGCTACTGAGGAAATTATGTTCTGCCATGGGAATGAAAAAGCTACAAGTCATTTTTCTCTTCTGATTGCCCTAGTAGCCCCAGAAGATATCCTTTGTGGCCAATAGCAGAGGTCTCTTATGTACATTAGGGGGGTAAGAAGGACAGTAATAGTCAATGACTGACGATACTTATTTAAAAGCTTAGACTATGAGCCAGACCAGGGGTGGTGGAGCCTGGAGGGCTGCCGTCTATGGGGCCGCACAGAGTCGGACACGACTGAAGCGACTTAGCAGCATGAGCCAGACACTGTGCCAGGCACTTCATATGTATAACCATTCAATCATCACATCACTCCAATAACTAGGTATTATTACACCTTTTTCAGATAAGCGAATCAAAACTGGGAGGGTTTAAAAAACTTGACCCAAGGTCACACATCTATGTGGCAGGACCCACTTTCAGACCTAAATACACATGGTACCATAAGTCATGTTCTGCATGCAGATAAGCACATATAAATTTTGAAATAGAAGCCTGTGTCCATATCTTAGGTTGGGTTCTCCCAAAGCAGGCCCAGAAACAAGGATTAGAGTTCCAGTCCTCTATACACACCAGGAGAGGAGTGAAGGAGTGGTATAAGGGAGGGAAGAAAGCCAGTGAAGAGCGTGCATCCTCTGGAACTCTGGAAGCCAGCCTACAGCTCTAGAGCATGCCTCAGAGGCCATCCAACCAGTAGATAAGGAAACTGAGAAAGTTCTCCAGCAACTCCTATGGTTGAGAGCTACATTGGGGGCAGTAGAAGCTTCCTCTGAGCACAGACTGAGCACACTCCCCAATCAGAAAAAGACCTCAGACACAGAGTCCCAGACATTCAATAGAAAGCAGCCTGCAGCAAGTCGAGTTGAGCTCTGAGGGGTGCAGCCAGGGCACCAGGAGTGTCTGCTCTATACACAGATGGCCCGAGAACTCAAAAAGGAAAGACAGAAAACCCCAGTCCCTGGGCACACACACACTGCTTCACACGCCAGCCTCTGGACTCAGCTTAGCAACTGGGAGTTCTCAGCACCATCTTCCACCATCTTTCTTAAATAATGCTCTGTTTGCTATCTCTAGCTGAGCAATATGAACTGTCAAGGAGTCACAGGAATGACTGTGAGGCTGCTACCACGGTAAACAGCAGGACCCCAACCTACCCTTCCACCACTGCACACCAGGACTGTCTTCTCGCCAGCACTACCCTCTATTGTGGAAATCGCACCTTCCATGATAAAAGATTTCTCACATGTCTCCTTAGGCTGCAAAGACTGGATACTCTAATAGCCCCCAAAGTCCAACTTTTGGAGACCAAGATGAGGTCATTTTGAAAGACAGGATCCCATTTCTGAAAAAAACACCTGCCTTAAGTTTATTTTTTTTAATGTATCTTATTGGAGTATAGTTGATTTTCAATGTGTTAGGTTCTGGTGTACAGCAAAGTGATTCACTCATACATATATATAATAGTTTGCATTTGCTAAATCCCAAATTCCCAATCCTGCCCTTCCTTGCTCCTCCTTGTGAAAGTCACTCAGTCATGTCCAACTCTTTGCAACCCAGAGACTGCAGCTCACCAAGCTCCTCTGTCCATGGGGAATTCTCCAGGCAAGAATACTGGAGTAGGTTGCCATGCCCTCCTCCAGGGGATCTTCTCAACCCAGGGATGGAACCCAGGTCTCCCGCATTGCATGCGAATTCTTTACCATCTGAGCCACCAGGAAAGCCTGTTGGCCTTCCTTAAATTTCTTCATTCAAGATTATATAACTCTAAAGTTTATAAGTTTAAACCTAATCAAGAGAGCTATACATTACATAGTTTTGGGGGGTTAAATAACTCTCTAAATAATTTTATCAGTTGGGCATTTTAGTAGTAATGACAAATGTTAATACAGTTGATGGTTCTTTATGTGCCCAGCCATCTGGTTAACCCATTATTTCCAATTATAATCTTAAGAGATTCTTGCAGTTTAAAAACCAAAGACCTGTGGGTATGTTCACTGGCACTTCCAGAGCACCCATTCCTATGTGCCCCAAGCTTTACAGGCTTTAGATGCCGAACACACAGAGGAGTGCAAAGTGGCTCAGTTAGATTATAATAGCGAGGTCTGGGAGAGAGGGCTCTAGGCTGGCCCAAGCAGGGAAGGGAGACTAAAATCCATCTTATTCTCTTTCTTGTGTGTCCCAGATTAGTGTTACATCCACTTGCATAATTTTCCTCAAACTTTCCTTCCAACATTTTTCATCCTCTCATCACTTTGCCCCTTCCCAGAAAAAGAAGAAAAAGATCAGAGTCCAGGTGGTTAAACAACCTGTTCAAGGGCACATAACAAAGGTAGATTCAGGGTGCAAACCAAAGTTGTTTTTTTTCCTTGCCATCACAGTGCTTTTCTAGCATTCCCTGGACTGAAATGCCCCAGGGTCGATTGCCATTAAAACACTAAAGAAATGATTACTAAGTAATGAGCTATTTTCATAAAAAAGAAATATAGAGTACTTCAGAAAGTTTGAAATATTATAATATCCTGCAAAATGCTTGATTTATTCATGAATGCTGCTATATTCTCCATGAGGAGTCCAATTAACAACGTCATCTACTTTTGTTCTTGGAAGAAGAAAAACTTGTTAGAATGGAAAGAATTCTGAGATCATCTAATCATGGGCTCCCAGACCTGAGGCCCAGAGAAGTTAAGTAACCAACTAAAAGAGGCTCAGCTAGCTAGTTAGCCCTCTGCTCCGGTTAGATCCAGGGTTTCCCAACTTCAGATCTGTAGCTTTGCCATCCATCCCACCAAACTGCTTCTTTTCATTCAAACTGCCCCCTTGGACAACTGTAGATGGTCACAGTTTTTAGCACTGATGCAAATTTTGATCAATTCCACTGCCTCATATTTATAACCATTCTCAGAAACGTTTATCCCACAGGCATCTAAGATAGTGCTGTAATAACAGGATTTTTTAAAATGTCTTTTCTCAGAAAGAAATAACCAGCCAGAGCTCCAGGCTTCTGCTTCATGGTTATATAATACTTGTCTGGGATTGCAAATCACTTGCAAAAGGACAAGGCCTGGGGGAGGCGAGGGTGGGTGTGAATCTTTTGTGGTTTCTTGAGTAACGTGAGACGATCTGTCATTTGAGAGAGGCCGGAGCCTGTGCTCTCACGTCCCTACGCGATCGGGCTCTTTTCTATCATCTTTGGAAACAGTTTCTGAGGCTGTCACTGAATTGGGGTGGAATACAACAGTTGCAGACAGAGCTGTTTTTCTCTCTTCCCTTCCACCCAAGTAAGAGAACAGGCTAATAATAAACCAAAGTTCTAGAACTTGCATTTGAACTGAAAATACCTCCGAAGAAAACCTGTTTCTTCCATCCAGCAAATGGGAGGAGACGCGATCAGCCAGAGCAGGGAACTGCCTTATTTTCTGTGAAAGTCCGCCCTCTAGTGACGTATTTCGGTAACGACTGGCTCTCGGGAGAAGTAAACAAAATTACCATACCAAAAAGAATTTTTTATGGGGGAGGGAGATCTATAGCGAACTCATTAATGTTCAACTTTACAGGCCCAAGTTAGCGGTTATGGAGGATCCACTGAGAGATTTGCACAAGGGAAATTCAAAACACTTCTGTTACTTGGGGAGTTTTCCAAATACCTTGTTGCCGGGCGTATTTATAGAGAAGTGAAAATACTGCAACTCCGAAGGGGCAACAGTGGAAAGATTTTGGTTATTTGCATTAAACCGTCAGCAAAATAGTCGGAAGCAGTGTGAGGTCGCTTCAGATGGGCAGATGGACAAGAATACCAGAGCAAGTCGAAATACTTTTTACAAAATGTTTTGACTAAATCCTCCACTGATGACTCTTGTCTTTCTACTCTTTTGCCTCCTTGTAAAAGCCCTGCAAGCTGCTGCTTATCTTTACTTCAGTATTTAGATTGAAAGGGCAGTGAGAGAAAGCCTTTATTAAGCATTCCACTCAGCCATATTCCATTCCGTGGTTCCTGCTTACATTTGATAAGGAACGAATTCCAATGATCTACGGTTAGCCCTTCCCCGCTTCTCCTTTTTCACTCTCCGCACCCTCCCCCACCTAATTCAGACCCCCTAAACTGCCTCCATTATTCATCCCAGTCATTCTTCACCAAGCCATACACAGGCATCCACGTTTATTTCCTTAAAGATTCTCAGTTTAACCTCTTGGTGCCTGAGTCTAGCACTCACTGGGACTGAGCACAAGTTTTCCAGTACCCACTCTTGAGCCGATTGAACGGGAGCCCATCAACAAACAGACTACGTTACATAAGCCAAGATCCAGGCTAGCTATGATCACACCGCCACAGCTTCACCCACGTGCTTGGAGAATCTCCACCAGCCCCTGGTGAGAAGCAAACCCAGACGTCTGTAGCTGTGTGTACATTTTGTGCGAGGCAGCAAGCACAGGGGTATAGAATAGACTCTACATTGTGTATTCTGCAATGGAACTACTTAGCAGAATTCATGTTGCCCCAAGGGGAATACAGAAACATGCTTTCCTCCTTTGAAATTCCTTCAGCTTTTTATTAAGAATAGCAGTGTGCTGGGGGTGGCTTTAGCTCATTTGCTTTACTACCTCGTCAGCATGGGTTTGGTGACTAGGGTGAACAGAGCAGCAGGGACTCCTTCTTCCTGCTTCTTGCCTGAGCTTTCTCAGTTGGATGCTCTGTGAGAAGAAAAGAGGGCATCGCGAGAAATTGAATTCCCTCTATGATAACCTGAATCATAGCTGCTCAGGTTCCAAACCCCATTTAAAGAAGTCTCAATCTCAGATGGAGATTCGCTTTGAGAAACGAGTAGGCAAGTAAAACCTCTCTCCACTTGGACAGAGACTGTCATTAGAAAAAGGAGACTGGAATTGTAGTCATTTTTCATCTGCATGATTTCAGTTGATCCTAAATAGGTCGTTGCACTTCGCCTCTGCTCCTCTGTTTAGCTGATGCTCATTCAGATATGGGCAGATGACAGCAATGATTGAGCATTGCTTTTAAGTGGAAATAATATTTTTCCTACCAAGATACCATACACACAGTATGCAAGAAAACTCCCTTCTAACATTTTTTAGATCAAATTTATATTATATGGATATTCTCTCATTGTTATAGGTTTAACATTACATTGTAGAAGGGAGATCATTAGAATTCTAAAAGGGAGAGCAAAGAAGAAGGAGATGGAGAATAGAAAATGGAAAGGGGGAGAAAAGAAAAGAGAGGAAAAAAGAGAAGTAGAAAGTGAAAGGGTCCAGGAATATTTAAAGGTATGAAAGAGACCAAGTCCCACTCTAAGAGTGAGGGTCAGTTCATTGTTGCTAATTTGAGAACACTAATGGCTTTTGAAAGCTCATCAGACTCTAAGGTTAGAGGTATCCCAGCTATACACAGCCCCCTCCCCACTGAGAATCATTCCTGACAATAATGTAATAATAATACTGAGAGTGATATAGTGGGAAATGTCACTGATATGAGAAGTTATACATGAGAATCACGTGGAGAAAGAATAGGCTGAGGACCTGGAAATAAGGGAGAAAGAAATGAACTCCTTCATTGCAAATGAAAGACACCGAAAACACATTTGAAAATAAGCTATAGAAACTCTCAAAGAGGAAAGTAAACCCGGAAATTGAGTCATTGAATACCTACAATACCCCCATTCCAAACAATATAGGAAAACAACAACTCCTTGTTAATAAGTGAAGAGGAGTGTGTCATTCTCAGTGACAATTGGTCACTATGTGGCAGCCACTTTGCAGAGAGCTGGAGTCTACATTTTTCTCATGACTGTCAGAGATTCTTATTATGTAAATGTGGGTGGGTGGCAACTAGTTTTGGGTTCAGTGAGGATATTTTCAGCATTTTTGGATTAATAATTTCTAAATTCTTCAGCAAAGGCTTTCCAAAACCTTAAGTCTGAATTGTCTTCAGTTACAAAGTTCTGAACTTCTTTATGAGTTGCCTTCCTTCTAGCTTTTGTTGTTGATGATGGTGGTGGTGGTGCAGGTGGTATTTTGTTGTGACAACGATGAAGTTGTACAAATAAGACGATGAGGTTGTACAAATAAAGGAGACAAAAGGGATAGGTCTTTTACACTGCAGCAGTTTCTGGTAAGAATTGATTCTTATGAAGGGTTTTGCTGCCATCTAGCGGCTATTATGTAGAACTCCCTTATTCTGACGTAAAATTCATTGAACTAGATTTTTTAATGCACCTACACTATGCCTAAAGTTAGTCATTTAAAACACTAATACTACATGGGAAAATTATTTGGTAAAGAACGAATATATGTACTTGTATAGCTGAACCACTTTGCTGTACACATGAAACTAACAAAACATTGTAAATCAGCTGTACCTCAATATAAAATAAAAATTAATAAAAACTAAAAACAGTTTTAAGAAAAGTAGAGTTTTAAAAAACACTCATACTAATGTTTTTAAAATACTGCTAATGATGATTTACCCTGCCACTGATATGTTCCTAGTATACTAGAAGAATCAGCTAGTTTGAGGTAAACTAAACCAAGAATAATAAAGAGTCAGACACAACTGAGCAACTGGGCACACACACTCACCTAATAGTCTCAATAACCCTTTAAGGTACTATGTTTAGCCTCATTTTCCTAAAGAGGGAGCTAAGGCTCAGAAGGATTATATAATTCCCCTAGTCACACAGAGTAAATGCTGGAGCCAGGCTGTGAACCAGGCCAACTGGCTGGAGCCTGCTCTACTATGGTATAGTCGTATGACAAATATAATCAAAGGAATATATAGTAACTTTAGGAAATAAGTCATGGCAAGAATTTGGAGTAGGGGAAAGATCTAAAATATATTTAGGGGGTAGATTTAATAGGACTTGGTGGACAATTGGATGAGGAGCAAAGGAGGAAGGAAGTTGTTAGTTTCTGGGTAAGCAAAATGGGAGATGATAATCAATCAAGAAAGTGCATTTTGAAGTAAGCATAAATGGGAAGAGAATGGGTGAAGGTCAGACTCTCATTTCTTGTGTAGAGGCTTAGAAGTGATGAGAAGTAAACATATTTCAATGAAAAATTTTAACATTAGGAAAAGATCTCTGCATGATTAGGCAAACTATTCCTTAATATTGTGAATCATTGACTTGAAGGCATATAAGATTATACTAATCTAATAGAACTTTGTAACACCTTTGATATTTCTGACATGGAAGATGTTTATCACGAGCTATACCTATAACTAAATGTTCAAATGTTTTATTATAGAGTATATACCAAAAGTGTGCAATGTGGGGTCCCCTATATGTTCTTATGAAATTCTTCACAATTTTATTAAAGCTGGAGAGGCCTTGGAGTTCATGTATTCCAACCTCCTCATTTTGCAAATATAGAAAGCTATGTCAAGGGAAATTAATATTTTTGAGCACCTACATTATAATAAGGAACTGAAGGAGTCATTCTGTGGGATTAAAAGAAGTGTAATACAGAAATCTTATTCTCAAGTTTATGCATTAGTTGGAGAGATGACAATATAGTATACAAAACAGTTGTTCTGATCTGCTCAGAATCCATTCCCTTCTTTTGGTCACAGCACCATATATTTCTTTGGAGAAGCCATTCCTTCTCCACTCTCAGTGATTTACCTGGAGCTGACATCACCCCTGGTTCCAGGTGATACAACCTAGCCAATAAAACTAGTAGCCTGTTTCCATGGTGGTTAGTTGATCCAGGGATGGGCTCATTGCATAGCCCAGTCAATAAATGAAAATTATTTTTAACACTTTTTAGAAAAAAATGCCCTCTTTCCACTCACTGAGGTTGCCAAACTGAAAGGAAGTCAGTCTAGAGCTGCTGGAGGCAACCATGTGAAGAGTGTCCTGAGAATAAGGCTGCCAGTGGAAAGAAGACCAAGCGAGAAAAAGACTTTGAAAGTTGCTGGCCTTGTCTCACTCTTCAAATCAGATGACCCTAGAACTTTCTAGATTCAGCATCCTCGTTACCATGAGGTCTCCATTCCTGAGGTCTTTATTTAATCATTCACATGGTTAACAGAATTCCCTTGCTGAGAAGTTACATTCCTTGATTCTCTCATGTCTCCCTGTTGCCTTTTTAATTGAATGATTGGTTAGCTGGGTATAATACTCTTGAGTCCCATTTTCTTTCCCACCTGAATTTGCAGATATTATTCCATTGCTTTCTGACCTTAAATGTGGCTTAGGGACTGCCAGATAAAATACAGGATGCCCAGTGAATTTTTTATTTTTTATTTTTACTTTATTTTACTTTACAATACTGTATTGGTTTTGCCATACATTGACATGAATCTGCCACGGGTGTACATGAGTTCCCAATCCTGAACCCCACTCCCACCTCCCACCCCATATCATCTCTCTGGATCATCCCCGTGCACCAGCCCCAAGCATCCTGTATCCTGTATCGAACATAGACTGGCAAAAATTTCGGATGAATGATGACTGTTTTTAGTATAGGGCTGTTCCAAATGTTGCATCTAAATTTTAAAATTTAACTGGGGAGCCTATATTTTTATTTGCTGCACTGAGAAACCTTAATGATGCTTTGGAAAAGTTACAGCAAAGTCTGATTACCCTTCCACCTCCTTACCTTGTAGATGATTTGCTTTTCTATTTTCTAATTACCTGCACACCAAAATTTCTTTTTAAAGTTGAAGGTCAATAATAAATATCACTTGTTTTCTTTCTTTTTTTCCATGGTACAAAGGATACCTTTTTGATATTAATATTTCCTTTTACCTTCATTTCAGTAACACAGTTGTCTACTATGTTGGATTGCCTATTTTCCATTTCATCTTTCCTATTTACCTTTTTGCCTCCACATATATGTACTAAGACTATCTCAAATATTTTCCTATGCCTATTTTCAACCTTGAAATAGTCTTCTCCTTGCTGTCTCAAATTAATTTTTATAAGTGTAATGGTAAACAAATTTCTTAACCTCTGCAGTCTCCCTTTTCTCACTTTGTTGTTTTATCATCTGTCTACTACTACTTGTTTTATTGAATTTATATTCTTACAAAGTCTTTTGTAATTTGTAGTACACAAATTATGTGTATAAGGATAAATCTTATTCTTCCAATTCTAGAAAGAGGCCTTCTGTCTTTTGTTTATTCATTTATTACTGTTCATTTGCTTAAACCTACGTTTCTATTATTGATTTATCTTCTATTATTCCTCTATTATTGATTTATCTGTCTGTCTCTCTAGCCATTATTTACCTGTAATACAGTTCCGTTCCCTGACATTTTATTTCATCTTGCTAATGCTGAATGTGAGTAGTAGCTTTGTGCAAATCTGTCTGCTCAGAAATTGTATGGGTAAATTTTAATTGATACTTTTCACACTTTATACAGGGTGAGTCTGTCCTCCCTGTTGGAGGGCTGGATATTACATTCTTTTGTGTAGGTGGAAGCCATGTAAAGAAGGCAAGGGAGATAATTCCCTGGGAACTGAGATCACCCCTTGCTAGGGAATCTGAAATCCGCTTTTTCCTCTGAGGCCTTATTAAATTTCCAAGCTGGAATCCATTTTACCATCGTGTTTGAAAGGAATTTAGAGGTAACAAAGCCTTCTATACTTTGGGGAATTAATTTAAGGAGATAACATAAAGCCCTTTTTTTGCAAAAAAAATAAAAAGACTGCTTAGCACCAGTCTAATCCTGGCACAACTACAAGTTTCACGGAATTTCTCTTTCATTCAGATTTCAACCTGAAATCTTTTGAAATATACCTCTGTGTGGATGGAGGGAAGGCAAGGGGCAGAGTGACTTCAAGACCCCTCCATTTTAAGTAGGTGCATGCTCATTGGAAGGAGGCTGGTCAAGCTGGAGTGTTGTGTATCAAAAGGACCATAATATCAGTATAACAGACATTATGTGTCTGCTTTGTTTTAAAACCACATTTATTTTACGTAATTTTTACTGCATTTCATATGTGGCTTTAGGGATAGGCCCTAACATTCATAATCAGCCTTTATCTCTCTACTTCTCTACACAAGCTCTCCATTTCAGCCAAAGTGACCAACTCATTATGACCTAGTTTTTAATTTAGTCTCTGAAATTGGGCTTCTGTAATGCTACTCCTCTGAAATACCTTCTTTCACCCATTCTTACACAACCTTTAAGATTCAAAGTCCACCTCCTTCACAATGCTTCCTCTGATTGTGCCAGTCTAAAGTGATTGCTCCCACAGCCCCAGAATGTGTTACTCTCTGAGTAAATTCTTCAGCTCTATCTTCCATTTCAGCAGTTCACTCTTTAGCTCTGTCTAATCTGTGGTTTATCTACCGAGTTTGTGTTTTAATGACTATTTTTTTCATTTCAAAGAAAATCAGTTGGTTCTTTTCCAAGCCTGCTTGGTCTCTTTGGTGGTCCTGTGATATTTATCACATTGCGTCATGTGTGTGTGCTTAGTCTCCCAGTCATGTCAGTCATACTTCATAGCACAAGCACATATTTAACAATCTCATCATCTAAACGACTTGAGGGCCTGATCTAACTGTTGGTTGTGTTGGCTAACAGTGTATCTTAAAAAGAATGTTTTTTTCAGATGGTAAGCTCATGTTTAGTGAGGCTTTATCTGCAGGAGTCTTTTGTGGTCTGGGTTGAGGGTGTGACTGACACTCCAGACAAGATTGGTGTTTACTTCTACCAGGGGAATCACTGGATGGGGACTACTTTTTCTGTTCATTTCATGAGTTGGAGTATACTGGATCGTAAAGGGAGTAGATATTTGAACAGAAATACAACCAGCTGCAAGATTTAGGTTCCAACTTTTTGAGTGAAGGACCTGGGGAACAGGGTGGTTGTCTTGCTGGCAGTAGGTAGATTTTGCTTCTGTTCCACCCTTTCACTGTGGCATAGCTTATAACCTAATCCCCTTTGTTACAGAAATGAGCAAAACCCGCCATTCCAAAACCCTGAGCAGCAAGAGCTTGAACTTCCCCCTCTTACAACTCTCCTCTTCCCGTTTTCCTCTCCATTTTTGGTTTTTGAAGGGAATTCCTTTAGTTTCCTCTTATCTCAGCTTTGTATAAAAAGGATGTTTATTATGTTTCATTAATTATTTCCTGGTGTTTTGTGTTGGAATGATTAATATTACCTAATACACTACTTTAGAAGAAATGAAAAGTTACAATTGGTTCAATAATTAATCACAGAGAACCTTGTGACATATCCCCTATTGTTGTCTTGATCTATTATTTAAATCTTAAGGAATTTCTCACACATTTTCTGCTCAAATAAATTACCCCCCCCAAAAAAGGAAACCAGAAATTGTATCTCACAGCCCTTTTGGTTTATGATAGTGTTTTGCCTAGCATGGATCCAGGTTGATTAATAGAAAATAAATTGGTTGAAAATGTTTGGTTGAACACAACTAGTCAGAGAAACAAATTGAAAATTAAACTGAATATTCCAAGTTTTTTTCAAATATTGATACACCATTAATAGAGAACTATTTATAGAAAAAGGAGATAGCATGTTGAGCAAGCAGATGTGGTATCTTCCCTTATAGAGATTCCAGCACAGGGTAGATTTACGATCCTTTAAATGTTTTAAAGCATATGTATCCATTTCTTGTCCAGAAGTTTGTGTCTTCTCACACACACACTAATTTTTTTGTTTTTTATTTATAATTCATTCTCGTCCACTTATTCCAGCTATGCCAGTTTGCAAATGCTTTAATAAATTGTTACATCTGCCTCTAGCTCTAAATGAATCATCTATAAGCAAATTAGTATAAGAATTAACATTTACAATATTCAGTTCATGTATTTATCATTTCTGTGCAACCTAGAATAATTGCACAAATTTTAAACACAGTCATAAAAGTTAATTTTGTCTACCTTCTCATTAACCTTTTCATCCTTTTAATTTTCAACCATCACCATTAACCTAATTTATTTAACATGTTTTTACTCTCTTTGCATAAACATTTATTTTTTTAAGTATTCTTAGCTGAATTTGATGTTTTGTGGCCAGCATTCATACAGTGTTTGCTGTCAGGATTGAAGCTGTAATGCAAAGCATGTGCAACCACAGTGTGAATGCAAGGACAAGCTTAAGGTTGCTTACACTGCTGGCCTGAAGGCAGATCGATCTGATGTTTGCCTTGCTGCTAGACAGGAGACAGAAATCTCTTTCTGGATTTTAAGAAAGAAAAACTGTATCTAAACATTGATCTTTATATGGTTTCCATGGGCTTTGGGCCATCATTAATCAATGCAGCTAGTTATAGTTTGAGGTCAATGACAAATAAACCTCAATTTTCTTTGATGGAAGGCCACTTTTCCAGCTGACAGCTGATACCTCTACACACAGGCTCTCAAAGAATTAGAAATTAAAAAAAATTTTTTTTTTAATGAATAGAGTGAAAATTAGAATTCTAAAGAAATGAACAAAAAATTTTAAAGACACAGAAAAGGTTGCAAAAATCATCCCAGATTACTCAAAAATGTTCAGTAAGTGAAAATCAATTATTGGGAATAATTATTTCAACAATTTGCATTCAACAAAATGGTCTGGGACTCCCTAATAACAGTTAGCATTTATGACTGCCCATTCCACCTACTCTTTTTATGACAGGCCTTTGACACTCCTCTCATAGAGAGGCAGGGAATCCATGTCCCCTTCCTTTGAATCTGGGCAGGCTTAGTACTATGGTAGAAGTGATGCTGTGTGACCACTGAGGCTAAGTAATGAACAGCGATGCAGCTTCTACCTGATTCTCTTGAGTTGCTCGTGCTGTGAGTCTCCTCACTAGCTCACTCAGAGAGACCACCTGCAGAAGCCTAGTGTAGATGTTCTAGCTGATCACCTGGATGAGGTCCCACCAAAGCCAGCAGGAACCACCAAACACTTTATAAAGGAAGATGCCCCAAAGTGATTCCAGACCCTAGCTGTGGGATCAGTCCCAACCTTTGAGTGTTCCAGCTGAGGTCCCAGATATTGTGCTACCATCTCTGCTGTGCCTATCTGAATTCCCGACCAGCGAATCCATGAACATCATAAAATGGTTGTTTTAGACCACTATGTTTGAGGTGGTTTGTTATGCATTGGTAGATAACCAGAACACAGCCTCTCTCAATATGGTCCAAAAGGATAGTGAAGAAGAGAAATCCTCTCACAAGAGAATATCAAGCAGTTCATCTCTCTACCTACTTTGTGTGGAAAGGGAGATGGCCTGAGGTCAGCATCTACGTAAATGCCTTGGCACTGAGTAAAGATCTGAATAACTGCACGTGACTTAAGTGTTAAGTCTCTCAGTTGTGCCCGATTCTTTGTGACCCCATGGGCTGGAGCCCTCCAGGCTCCTCTGTGCATGGAATTCTCCAGGCAAGAATACTGGTGTAGGTTGCCATTCCCTTCTCCAGGGGATCCTCCTGCCCCTGGGGTTGAACCGGGGTCTCCCACATTGCAGGAAGATTCTTTACCATCTGAGCCACAAGGGAGTCCTAAAGGACCTAAAAGACATGACCCAAAGGAAACAAAATCGGAAGATTGGTGACCAGGATTGGGAAAAGGCTGTGTGGGTGAATTTCTATGAGTGGACTAGGAGACTGAGAATATTTCTATCCAGTGCAAATGGCCACCAGAAAGCCCCACAGCCTTCTTTATCAATGTTGTCAGCTAGACTTTATTACCAGCCCAGAGCTTGCTCAGAGGACTCAGGTTGGTCAGGATGAAGCCTATGCATGGGGAAGAGAACAAGCCTGTTCTCGCTTTAACAAGGCTAAATGCTCTATTTTCCAGAAATCTTCTTGTTTTGAAGCCCACAAGTCTTGCTTCTTTTTTAAGGAATTGATTGTTCCCTGAAGAAAAGAAACTCTGCCAATTATATTTAGTTTGAACCAACTGAAATTCCTATTTTTCTAAGTCAAAATGGTTGAATGTTAGCAATGTCATGTGGCTCAAACTAATATTCAAGAGATTATTTTGTTGAGGGTGGATAAGTAGACTATCCAATTTTTTTAAGGCAATTTGTTGGTCTTTATGCGTACTGTCCAAGATCAGTTCAAGAGCTTTATCAGTGGAGAAGTTATCTTATGTCTTTATTCTGTGATATAATCTTCTTAGTTATATAAAAATGCTGACTGTAATGTCAGTCAAACAATGCTTCGTGAAAGCTTAGTAATGTAGGAGGATTGAGAAAAATGAAGGGAGAAGGAGGATGAAATGACTGGTAGAATTAAAAGGGAATCAGCTTCTGCCATCATAAAAGACACACCTGACTGCTTTACTAAATTTGAAGACGATGAAGTACAGAAGAAGCACTTACCTGTCTGAGTCATGGGGAAGACGGAAGACAGTAATTGCACTGTTCTTTACTTCTTTCCTGAAATTTGTCTCTGAAGATAATGGGAAGTTTATTAGAAGCAGATAACGTTTCTTCCAGAAGAAGTCATCTGGAAATAAAGGAAAACATGAAATGTCTCAAGCACAACGTGCTTTGCTGTGTCTTGCCCAAGAAAAGCCTTAAGAATGTGCCAAGCAGTATCTCACTTCATTATGCCAGGCACCCAGCAAAATGCACTTGGAGAAAATACACTCAGTGGAGGACGCACAGTCACACCACATCATCTTTATTTCTCTTTCTCATTCACCCACAACATTCAAATTCAAATAGTATTTGTTGGCAGCTGTCCTAGACCCTTGGGGGGGGGGCATCAGTGAACACAGCACACAAAGTGGGAACTCCTCGGGAACGGGTTTTGCAGAATTGGGGGTGGGGAGAGCAAGCTAGAGAACAAAATCAGGACTAGAATACAGAAGTAAATTTATAACATGGGTTAAAAGGTCATACGAGCTATGCAGAAAAAAAAAAAAAAAGAATAGAAGAGCAAGAGAGGGTTCAGGAACACAAAGACCAGAGTGCAGAGGGCAGGTTGCAATTTTAAATCAGGTGGTCACGGTGGAGCTCGTTGAAAAGGTGAGATGTGAGCAAAGGTGTGAAAAAAGTGAGCGTTAGCCAAGTAGATCTGGGGCAAGGCTGTTCCAGGGAAAAGGAATAGCTGGTGCACAGGCCCAGAGACAAGAGGACATTTCTTGTGTGGTCTGTGAATAGTAGGGAGTCCTGTAGGGCTGGAGTGGAGAGAGCAAGGAGAATAGGACAGGCAATCAGAGGAAATGGGAAGCCTTACTACTCAGAGCAGGCATCAAATACAAGCAGTACCCGGCTTCTCCTGGGAGTTGGTTAGAAATGCAGAGCCTCAAGCCCCACTCCAGACCTACTGTGTCAGAGTCTGCATTTTAATAAGATCCCTGGGTAACTCGTATCACACGAAAACTTGAGAAGCGGCGATGTCAAGTCTGAAAGGCCCTTGTTCGCACTTGGATTTTGACTGTGAGGGAGATGGGAGTCATTGCAGAGTTGTGAGCACAGGAGCCCCAAGCTCTACCTTCTGTTTCAAAGGATCAGTGTGGCCCATCCCATTGGGAAGAGCTTCTAGGATCAAAGCAGAGGGAACAATCAGGAGGAGATGACCATGATCCAGGGGGAAGATGTGCAGTGGGGTCCAGAGTCCCAAGCAAATTGCCTGATCCTGCTCCCTCTCCAACCCATCTCCTCTTCTCCAGCTCCCCTTCCTCAGCTTTGATTCAGACACACAGGTCAGTTAGACATGGAAGGGTTAGAAGATGCTTTGGAAGAAAGTGACCTTTCCAATCAACTCCCTTAAAGAGGGCCCTGGGTGCTCTGGGAGCAAACACGGGTGGCCTAACCAAGTCCCATCATAGCCAGAAGAGTCTTCACAAGTAGATGCTTGGGCTGAGCTTAGGAGAAGTGAGAATTAAACTAGAAGGTGGGGGGAGAGGAGGGAAATAACATCCTGGGAAGAAACAGTAACATATGTGAAGACACAGATGTGAGGAACTGTCTGACACACCTTGCCTGAGCAGAGTAGGGGGCTGCGTGGACTGGTAGGAAATAAGACTAGAGGACTAATCAGATGCCAAAGTGCCTCGTGCACTGCAATGAGAAGTTTGAAATATCTAGAAAGCTCTGAAGACATAATGTCAGATTTCAAGGTGGGAGTAAATTGTACATTTTAGAAAGAGCATTTAGGAAGCAATGCAGAGGATAGATAAACTGGGGATGAGCCTAGAAACAGGAAGAATAGTGCTCAGACGATAAAGGATGAGCGTCATTCATCCCAGGATGCAAAGCCCAGGATTAGGGATCTGAAATGCCTGAGCCAGACCCGGCTGCCATCTCCAAACTTCATAATCTCGGCAAGTTCCCGAACTTCTCAAACTTCAGTTTTTCTTCCATGAGATTAGGTATCCCTCATTTCCATGATATCTCAGGCTACTGTTGGATCAAATGAGATACTATATATAAAGCCCTTGGCATGCAGTAAATATTAAACAAGTTGCCTTATAAAAGCAATCCAAGAGATCCTAATTTGCAGCCAAGGACAAACCACCAATGGAGTCCAACTACTTCATTTCTGTGTGAAAACACAAAAGCACACAGAAGAGAAATTATTTGTTCAAGGACACACTTCTAGCCAGGAAAATGTCAGGAGCTGAGTCCAGCATATTTTGACATTGTGGTGTCATCTTTCTCAGCCACATCTCTAAGATGTGGATAATGACAACAGGCTCTACCTCATAGGGTTTTCGAAAGGATGAAATTGATTAAGGCACACAGAACACTCAGCACAGTTCCAGGCACCATCTGAAGCATGAATGAAATGCTGGCTATTGTTATTAGTTATGTTCCAACTTATGGACCAGCATTCTTTCCAAATTTCTGCCACTTTGTATAAGCCTCTCATGAATTTTAATTGTTGTTTGTCTCATCCCTCATGGCTGCACTCACGGGAATAGATTTTTAGATATTGAACTGAAAGAAAAAAATAACAAGCTGACTAGTTCTAATTCTTCCTGCCGGCTGGTGATACCCAGACTTTTAATCAAATGAACCAAATATAACTGTGTACCAAACATCCGTGCTCATGCACAGGCCTGGCCAGGTGCTGCTTGTGCTGTCACTGGTTTTTTATGTCACCATTTCCTGTGTGTAGTCAGTAATCGACACCAAAGTGCTAACAAAATGACCGGTTTTAGAGTGCCATTAGCTGTCTCCCTGGGTTTGGCTGTAAATGTAACATAAGTAGGATCTTTAATACATCAATTTCTTATTGCAGGCATGTGTATCTTCCTGAAGTAAAGAGCTCTGGGAGGAGCTGAGTGGGTGAGTATTTTGGCTTGTTTTTCAGCTACAAGATGACTTTGATGTTCTTCTACTATTACCTGAAATGTGTGTGCTGTTGCAGAAAGCATCCTTCTCAAGGGAAGGACATGGGTATTGCTGGAGCTCAAGGACTGTTTTTGTTATGTGTACAAATGAGGCAAGAGGTTTGTAAGCGCGCTTCTTACAGAAAAGCTGCCCTGGTAGTACGTCTAAATATCCTAACCCCTAATTAACCACTATAGGCCATCTTCTGCTTGTTTCGTGTAGAGCACAGAGCTTTCAAATTTGAGCAATTAGAGAAAATGTTTTCTTTGGCATATATAAAAGTTATAATTGCCACTAGAAGCAAGGTAGCTCTATAATTGCCAGAGCCAAGACAACAAGATGTTTCCAAAGGTGCCTTAATTAGAGTTTTTTCCCTGTTCCATCTTATTATGAAATTGAAAATACCAACCATGAAAACTCTGTGGATAAGCTTACTTTTTATTTTGTTACATGCTTCTGTAAAGATTCTTGTTTCTTAGAATTGTAGATTCAATAGAATGGTAGATTCATGAAACATAAACTTGTTAATTTGAATGACCATGAGGAAAAGTGACTTAATTAAGGAACAAATCAATAAAAACATTTCAAGGGTTATCATGGGTTTCTGATTAAACAAATTTTGAAGTCTATTAAAAAAGTCACTATAGATAATTTATCAGTTGGAATTTGTACAAGGTTTGGGATTTCAAGCTTAACCCATCTCTCTGGACAAGTAAGCTAATTTTGCGTTTCCTAGTACATGGGGTGAGATGGGAGGGAATGCAGTGCAAAACCAGTACCTCATTGCTCTTTTACAAGACACATTTACTTGAACACGGCAATTTTTAGTTTCAACCATTGTGACCCTCCTGGAAGTAGGAAGAACTTAGAATAAGCATCTGGAAGAAATGAGTACCTTGCAACTGATGTCATCCAAAACTCATTCTTAATTTTAACATCATGAAAGTATGCCTTACAGTCAAATTTCCCACGTTCTCAGAAATTGTAAATGTGATAAAGTGCCTTGTTGGCTCTAATTTTTCATCCCTGCCTGTATCATAGCTTTTGTCATGTAACTTTGGAGATCCTTCTTAAAGGCAGAGTTTTTATTGCCACCCTTTGTCTTTGAGCTAGGCTATGTGATATCCTTTGGTCAAACGAATGTGGGTACAAGGGTAGAAGGACCGTCAAAGCCTTGGCCTTGGAGGTTTGCATGTTTCTGCTTACTCTCTTGTGGCTCTGCCATCGCATTAGAAGATCATGCCTGAGGATGAGAGACATGCGGACTTGAGCCTCCCACCCAGAGCCCAGCCTAGACCAGCCAATCCTAGGCAACCACACACTTGCAAGCAATTAGAAATAATTGCTGTTTAAACTACCAACATTTGGGGTGGCTTGTGATGCAGAATTAGTTAACTCACATGATCCCATAACCAGTGACTGACTTGAGCTTGTCTAGGTTGTGACCTATAAATACATATACTGGTTGAGTTTCTATAATAGAGAAGTTATTATCCAACTCTAATCTCCAGGAGAGATTATTTCTCTATGATATGAATACATCAAAAAATAAGTTGTCATCTATCAGTTCTGGGCTCTGTGCTCTAGTGGGTTCTGATACACAGGATCAGTTCAGTTCAGTTCAGTCACTCAGTTGTGTCCAACTCTTTGCGACCCCATGAACTGCAGCACACCAGGCTTCCCTGTCCATCACCAATTCCCAGAGCTTGCTCAAACTCATGATATACAGGATGGAATACACAAAAGTGGTTCTCAAAGTCTCAGACATAGGTATATGCTTTCTACTACTACTACTACTACTACTACTAAAGTCGCTTCAGTCGTGTCCGACTCTGTGCGACCCCATAGACGGCTAGTAACTGAAAAACTGGAACCATAACTGCAAAGGTCATTCAAACCGGAGGCTGTAAAACCTTCTTTTTTCAGGGTTCCATTTCCTATAGCCAGGTATTGTAATATCTTGGCCTGTGTTTGAACACTGAAACCAGTGTGGCAAGCACTGTCTCTTGCCTGATTCAGTGAAGGTTCAAGAGTACTTCTTGTCCTGATTTTCTGGAATTTCCCAGGCAAGAATACTGGAGCGAGTTGCCATTTCCTCCTCCAGGGTATCTTCCCCACCCAGCGATCACACCCATCTCTCTTGCATCTCCTGCACTGGCAGGAGGATTATTTAGTAACTGCGCCACTGGGAAGTCTGATTTTCTGTAGCGATGACTAGTTAAGTTAGGTGTGTGGCCCATGGAGGAATGGGAAATTCTCATAGGCCACAAGCCTTTCAGTATAAACAGATGTGTAAGAGAGGCTGGCCTAATGTGTGGTCAGATGGTGGGCAAGAAGTAGAACTTGGAATTACTCACCATTAGAATAGACAGAAAGATGATCCCTGAGAACAGGGCCCCTGGGCAGAGGTAGGAGGGCTCGACTGTGATATAGAGGAGAGCAAGGGGAAAGGAAGAAGATGGGTAGAACACCGAGCTAGAATCTGAGACAACTAAACTCTTTCCCATAGGACCTTTATGTTAGTTATTTTTGCTTGTGTGGATGTGTTTCAGTACCACATGGGATACAGAACCTTAGGGTCTTTCAGTTTCGGGGTCTTGGGTGTTCTTTGTTCTGCACTTCCTTTTCTCTGACATCAAGAACAAGGACCATTTGGAGACAAGATTGGTCCTCTAGTTTGGAAGTGATATCTTTCTCTGCCCATGAAGCCTCCACATTTGTCAAAGGACTCATTCATCCTTTGGGCATGTGGAAGCAATTGTCTCATTCAGGAGACAATTGGAAGCTGAGTTCTCTGAAAGCAAGGACGTTGCTTGTTGAGTCCTTCTGTTGGATCTTGGTCCCTAGGTTCTGCTGCTAAGTCACTTCAGTCATGTCGGACTGTGTGTGACCCCATAGACGGCAGCCCACCAGGCTCCCCCATCCCTAGGATTCTCCAGGCAAGAACACTGGAGTGGGTTGCCATTTGCTTCTCCAGTGCATGAAAGTGAAAAGTGAAAGTGAACTCACTCAGTCATGTCTGACTCTTCACGACCCCATGGACTGCAGCCTACCAGACTCCTCCATCCATGGGATTTTCCAGGCAAGAGTACTGGAGTGGGGTGCCATTGCCTTCTCCATAGGTTCTGCTATGCCACACCAAGGAAGCTCTTGGACTCTCTGCCTCCCCCCTCTCAACCCACGCAGGGCAGTCTGACCCATCTAGATATCAGCAGGGGATGACTCATCAGTGGGCTGCCTCTGAGTCATGGCTTGGGCCTGATGTGAAAAGGTAGAGTGAATGCAGCACTTGAAAATTAATGTGAATTGGTATTCATTTGGGGTTTGTACTTAATATTAATGTAAATTGACTCAATGTTAGTCCTCCTTTTAGTTTAATAAGAATAATGATGGCAAGATATTCAAAGTCGTTCTGATGACTTCATTCCTGATTCAGAATCAGGCTGAATATCCATCATTTTTGATATTGAAACCTAATATCAAAGTAATTGCTGATATCAAATAATGACTGAGTTGATGAGATGCCATAATTATTTTTTATTAAAGTATAGTTGATTTATAGTGCTATTAGTTTCAGGTGTACAGCAAAGTGATTCAGTTTTATAGATATATTCTTTTCAGCTTCTTTTCCATTATAGATTATCACAAGATATTGAATATAGTTCCCTGTACTATACAGTAGGTCCTTGCTTTTTACCTGTTATATATATAGTAGTGTGTATATGTTAAACCCTAACTCCTATTGATAATTTAGCTTTCCCCCCTTTGCCCCTTTGCTAACCATGAATTTGTTTTCTATATCTATGAATCTATTTCTGTTTTATAAATAGGTGATATCATATGGTATTTGTCTTTCTCTTTCTGACTTCACTAGAATGATCATCTCAATTCCATCTATGTTCCTGCAAATGACATTATTTCATTCTTTTTATGGCTGAGTAATATTCCATTGTGTATATACCACATCTTCTTTATCCATTCATCTGTTGGTAGATATTTATGTTGCTTCCATGTCCTGGCTATTGTCAATAATGCTGTTATGAACATTTGGATGCATATATCATTTCAAATTAGTGTTTCCTCTGAATATATACCCAGGAAGGGGATTGCTGGATCATATGGCAACTCTATTTTTAGTTTTAGAGGAACCTCTATACTGTTCTCCATAGGTGAGTCCATAATTCTTGATACAAAATAACTTCAAAATCAGTGCAATTGACCATTTTCCTTTGGAGAGAGGAGCAGATTTTCCCATGGAATCAGCATCTTGAACTGTTGCTGTTGTTCAGTCGCTCAGTTGTGCCCAACTCTTTGTGACCCCATGGACTGCAACACGCCAGGCTTCCCTGTCCTTCACCATCTCCCAGAGCTTTCTCAAACTCATGTCCATTGAGTTGGTGAAGCCATCCAACCATCTCATCCTCTGTCTTTCCCTACTCCTCCTGCCTTCAATCTTTCTCAGCATCAGGGTCTCTTCTAATGAGTTGGCTCTTCACATCAGGTGGCCAAAGTACTGGAGCTTCAGCCACACCATCAGTCCTTCCAATGAATATTCAGGATTTATTTTCTTTAGGATTGACTGGTTTGACCTCCTTGCAGTCCAAGGAACTCTCAAGAGTCTTCTCCAACATTGCAACTCATAAGCATCAATTATTCGGCATTTAGCCTTCTTGATGGTCCAACTCTCACATCCATACATGACTACTGGAAAAACCATAGCTTTGACTATACATGGTGTGATCACTCACCTAGAGCCAGATATCTTAGAGTGTAAAGTCAAGTGGGCCTTAGGAAGCATCACTATGAACAAAGCTAGTGGAGGTGATGGAATTCCAGCTGAGCTATTTCAAATCCTAAAAGATGATGCTGTTAAAGTGCTGTGCTCAGAACTGTTGCTAGTTTTGTTCTATTGATAATTCTGATTAATCTCTCTCATTCTGCTTGTTTGTCAGCTACTCTTCTATTCCCCAACATGGACCACAAATTATTTAAGGTGACAAAATAATAATTTTACCCTATGAACAACTAAGTAGCCAACTCTTTAAGTTGTTGTAGTTCTTTCCTTTCTGGATTATGTCCTTTCTTGAGGCTCTGAAGTCACTTTATCTAAGTTATTAATTTTCTTTAATTCTCTCAACAACCCCCTCTTGCCATACTTCTTTCTCACATGAGGAATTTGAGTCAACCTTTCAGAGAGATCCAATAAGTGGACAGCAATGATACAGTTATAAAGTCATGGAGCCAGACTTTGAACCCAAGCAGAGTGACTCAAAAGTCCTTCCTCTTAACCTTTATGTTACTAACCTCACCAGATGCCTGAGTCTAAGTTATCTATTCCCATATCCTAGCCAACATTTGCAAATGACACTTAATAGAGATATAGTTTAGAGATACAGATTTTCTTTCAGATACATTCTAGGAGACTATTTTTAAAACACCCTTGAATCATCTTGGTTCCCCAATATTGATCCTTAATGTCAACATTTAATACAACTTACATTGTACTTGTAGTAAGTACAACTTTTATCCTAGTGACTTGAGGTTCTTGTGTTAATACTACACTTATTTGGTAAACTGAGGTTCCTATATTAATACTACAGTTTTAAAAGCAGCATTTTCCTATTTTTTATAAACAAGCTTCGACCGTTCCTTCCTCATCTGTCAGCCTTGTGGCTATATCTAGTAACCATCAATTAACAGTAATGTCAATAAAACAAGCTTAGCAAAGTGGGGCTAGGAAAAACAGAGTAAAGAGCATTATGCCAGGAAATACTTTAATGCAGGTGGACCTCTGCCAACTTATTATAAGAAAACAAAGCATCTTTATTAACCCAACAGACATTATACTTTGGCTTTTATTTTTATTTTGTTTTATGGTTGAGCATGCAGTAGAATTCTTTGTGTTCGGATTTTCCTTATTGTCTGTTACTTGCTTCGGATAAAAGGAAGCTTATTTTAGTGCAAGATACGTATGTCTTTCAATTTGTATTCATTCATTCATTCTCAAATATCTACAAAATTCTCTTAGCTGTGGTGTTTGAGAAGTAAAACTGCTACTGAAGCAGAACCAATCCAGCACCTTGCTTCCTTTGGCTAGAGCAGAATTTGTTGCAGAAGAAATTATGTTTGCTTCTGAGCTGCCCCAAGAGCAACTAAATCCCCTGAAAGGATTATAAATAATGACAATTTTATGCATAAATTTGCTCCATTACTAGTATCTATTACCAGAAAAATCCAAAACAAAATAAAAAGGATGCTCCAAGCAGTAACAGACTTTGTCATTGAGGTTGCAGACAATAGGAACTCGGGCCTATTGGGGCCCCTCCACTCCCTCCAAACCCTCTTCACCCCCTCCCTTTGCAGATGCTCACAGGCAGATTGATGGAATTTGATAGCTATCTGAATATCTAAAGAGGAAAAAAAAATACAGCCAGTAAATATATGCAGCTTTCTCATCAATTTTTCTCTGCAGGAAAGAACAAAATGTAGAAACATAAATCTTCATATTTCCATGCTTTAAACATACCCTTGAAACCTTCATTTGCCATGTTGTCATATGGCAGAAACCAACACAACATTATAAAGCAATTATCCTCCAATTAAAAATGTTTTTAATTTTAAAAAAAACCTTCATTTGCTGTAAATTCAGATTTTGTGTGCTTCTCTCTTTAATGAAAAATCACAAACCAGGTCTCATCTAAGAAAAAAATAAAAGATTGGTTACTCTGTTTTAACATTTTATTATAGGAATTTTCCATTGTTCACACAATCAGGAGAATAGTACATTTAGGGACCCCCTCACACATATCTGTCACCCTGCTTCAATTATCAAAATTTTGATCGTCTTGTTTCATCTATTGCCCCTGTACTTTTTTCTTACCTTCCACCCTACTGTGCACACAGGTCTCCAATGCAGTCTGTTTAAAATAATTCCTAGACATATCATTTCATCAAGAAACAGTGTGTATCTGTAACTAGTAATTGTTTGCTTATATAACCTCTATGGCACCGTCACATCTCATAAAATTAGCAATAATCCCTTAATGGTTTTTAATGTCTCCTTCATATTCGGAATTTCTCCTTTCTCTCGAGGGAGAATTGATTTGGTCCAGTGAGGGTCTGTATCCATCCCGTCACGAAAGACCACTCTCAGGTCAGGATCATTCAAGGAGGGTTTAGTTACAAAAGCACTGTGAGGTGTGGAGGAATCACAGAGGCTAGTGGCGTCATCTCTGGCTAGCAGCAGAGCCGTTACCACCACTAGGTGTGAAGGAGTAAGGAGACCGATGTCAAGGTTACTGAACCTGCAAGGAAAGGGTCTGTAGAGAAAACCTTCTTAAGAGGAACAGTGTCCTTCCAGTCCAGGTGACCCCACAGAAAGGAAGTCAGGGGAATAAATCCCCTGACTGCCCTCTCTTACCCTTCTGATCTCCTACCTGGTCACACAGAGTCTGACACAACTGAAGCAACTTAGCACACATGCACACAAGTGGAAATGTAAATAGTCACAATGCCAAGACCACACCCAGAGTCATTTAAATCAGAATCATTGATGGTGTGACGTGGGTATTTGCATTTTTTAACCCCCAAGTGATTCCAACACTCATGCAAAGTTGATAACCTCAGGCCTAATGATTTTAGTATCCACTGATTATCATGTTTTCTAGATCTGTTATTTCACTTGAATTAGAAAATTGGTAATTGTCTATTCTATTCTGTTGATAACTTCTAATTCTATCATTCTTTCTGTATTTATTATCTGTCAAATAGTACCAAGCATAAGCTTGCACTCAGTAAAGAAGTATCTGTTGATCTGATCTGTAGTTCATGAGTAATGACTATTTTTCATCAAGTTTTATGGAATTTCTCTATTAAAGAGATTTTGGTGTGTGCTAAGTCACTTCAGTCATGTCTGACTCTTTGCGACTCTATGGACTGTAGCCCACCAGGCTCCTCTGTCCATGGGATTCTCCAGGCAAGAATACTGGAGTGGGTTGCCATGCCCTCCTCCAGGGGATCTTCCCAACCCAGGGTCTCCTGCATTCGCAGGTAGATTCTTTATCACTAGTGCCACCTGGGAAACCCATGAAAGCGATTTAAGCATTTATAAATGGATTTAAGTAGGATTTTATTATTTTTATCAGATTGATATTTATTTTTACAGATGAAAGCTCTCTGGATCATGTCTAAAATTAAAATTTCCCTCAAAAAATTCTCCCTCTAAAATCTCAGCCATTTGTTATCCGTGATATGTTAGATTTTTCAGTCCCACGCACACTAGGATCACATGATGTAAATACATAAGTTTGTTTTTTTTTTTTAAGGAAAACTTACACCAGAGAAGTAGAGAATGCACACATCCCCAAAACTCTCATTATCCCATACAGAGGTGTACTTAAGCTGATCAGGCTAGGCAGGACAGACAGGGTTCCAAAATAGAGATCCCATCTCCCATTGTACCCTACATATTTATTTTTTAAATGGGGTAGGGTATCTTCAGGAACCATATAACAATAGAAGATTGATGTTTGAGGAAGTGGTCTAGTTAGAAAAGGGGAGCCACTAGAACTTAGCAACTGGCATTTGTTGAGTTAACTTAGACTTGCTGGGCTACCTCTTTGCCAAACCACCAAAGGCATGCAGTGCCTTCCAGATTTGCCTCTTTTCAATATCATGCATATATAAAATAAATATCATAAATATGAAAGATTGCTCTATGTAAATATATAAGATTACACTCATTGAGCATTTACTAGGTGCCAGTCGATTCAATCAATGATGTTATTTTCCCCAAACACACTTGTAAACCCTCTATCCTTCTTTGATTTCTTTGTCCTCCAAGAGCTATTTGGTGGTTCATCTCTCATAATGCTTATGCATTTTATGTGTACTCATCTATTCATTTTATTCACAGGTTACTTCATTTGCTCAATTATTACAGAACATTTATGTAATAGACCTTCTTCTGAGGCATGATATAGGTTCCAGTTATGACCAAGGCATAGTCCAAGTAGCTTTAATCTAGAAGATGAAATAAGGCAAACCTAATAGAGGGCAGCAGAGGATGAGATGGTTGGATAGCATCACCGATTCAATGGATGTGAACTTGGGCGAATTCTGGGAGATGCTAAGGGACAGGGAGGCATGGTGTGTGGCAGTGCGTGGGGTGGCAAAGAATTGGACACAACTGAGCGACTGAACAATAACAATATCCCAAATATAAAAGGTCCCTCCTCTGTCCTTTCCCTCCATCCTACCCATCCTAGTCCAAGCTTGATTCTCCTCCTCCTTTGGCTAGCCCTCCTGCTTTCGTTTTATTTTCCAAACCACACTGCACACCTTTTTCAAGTTACTTTCTCCAAGATACTACATTTCACTCTGTTCACAAACTAAATGACTCCTTTTTTGCCTGCTAAATGAAATACAAGCTTTTCAATTTAGTTTAGCATTCAAACCCCTTCCAGACCAGTTTATTACCAACTCTACCTTTCTCTTAAATTTCTCTCTATGAATCCTTCTCCCCAGTGAGCTTTTCTGCCAAGTCATCTAAATACTCCAAATCTATGAAGCCTTCCCTACCTTACCTATCCTCCTTTGAACAGCTAAAGTAATTATTCATTGTACCTCTCATCATCGTGTCCTAGCTTATATTTTTAATAACCTTTTCATATGTTGATGTCTCACTTCCCTTACTAGAGTATAATCTCTTTAAGATCAGAAATTGTGTCTTAGAATTCTTTTCATCTCAGTACTGAGCACTACTTTGCAGACAGTAGGTGCTCAATAAAAAGGTGTTGATGAAGATGAGAATATTGGGAAACTCCTGGAATATGGAGGTAGTTAAAGCATTGTATCAAGAGTGATATGGTTTTTTAGCCATGTTTCAATGGATTCTTTTTCTCTTATCATTAGAGTATATCCAAGTCTCTCCATCTTAAAGATGGAAATTAAAGATTTCCTATGTGCAGGTAGGTAATTGCCTCTCTCTTTCTCTCCCTCCCTCCCTTCTTCCCTCCCTCTCTCTTTCCCTTCACAGCCAGACTTCCTAAATGAATAGCCTACACTTGCTGCCTCTGCTTTTTCACCTCCCATTCACTTCCTCAACCCACTGCCATCTGTCTTCCTCCACCACTATACCAAAAATCTCCTGGCAGAGGTCACCTAGCACCTCAAGATGCCAACTCAGATGGACAGTTTCCAGTTCTTTTTGCATCTCATCTCCATAGCATTTGATGCTGTTTCCTCCTACCTCATTTGGGAAACTCTCCTTTACTTTGGGTTTTCAGACCACACTACACAACAGAGTTTTCTGGTACCTCTCTCTATTCCCTCTCTAGTTCCATTACGGGCTTCTTTCTCCCCAGTCATCCCTTGAATGTTATTATAAACCAAGTTCCATCCTTACCTGTCTTAATTTTGGTTCTCCTAGAAGCAGACCCTGAGACAAGGATTTACATGCACATCATTTATGGGGGAGATGATCCCAGGAGAAGAGTGGGAAAGTGAGGCAGGTAAGTGAAGGAAGCCAGTAAAGCATGTGCTATCAAGCCAGTTAGCCCTGTGGGCAACTGGAGCATAATCCCACTGTAGAACACATGCCTTCAAATTACCCTGCTTGTGGAGCTACCAATTCTCTGAGTTATTGGTTGAGAGCAACATTCATTCCCTACACTTCTCACCTTCCCTCAGGCAAAGAGTTGTGGGTGCCCTGGTTGGAAGTCAGACTGCTAGATGCAGAATGTTAAAGGCTGAGGGATATGGTCGGGGCACCAACAACATTAGTCATCTTCTTTCCTAACCTTAACCATTACTCTCATCAGTGATAGTAAAATTGACAATGATAATCACTAACATTCGTGTACCAGGTTGAATGTTTTACCTATGTCAGCTCATTTAATCCTTACAGCAGTTCTATGAGGTACCTCATCATTCTCATTTTATTGAGGAAACTGAAAACCAAATGGGCTAAATTGTCCAAGGTTCTGTGTCTCTGCACTTATTTACAATCCATATTGCTGCAAGCTCTAACGATTATTTCCATTTGCCAACTGGATATCCTTACCAGGTTTCTGCTGACATCCCAAATGCAACACATTCCAAATGAACCTATCAGAAAGTCTGAAGAAACCATGATACATTATAAGCCTTCTTATCTTTTCCCTTTTGACAGCTTTTTGTCACTTAAGAATAATTTTTATCTTAAAATATTTTTTTCTGAAAATAAGAGCTATACCTACTCATTATAGGGATTTGGGAATATATGTGGAAATATAAAGATTGCAATACCACTCTCCATAGATGCACCACACAATTGACAGTGTGGCCATCTCCCTTTGCCCAATTGTCTGTGTATTTTTTAATTAAATTTATTTATTTTTAACTGGAGGATAGTTGCTTTACAATGTTGTGCTGGTCTCTGCCATACATCAACATGAATTAGCCATAGGCATACACATGTCCCATCCCTCTTGAGCCGTCCTCCCAGCCCACCCCACCCCGCTAGGTTGTCATAGAGCACTGGGTTTGAGATCCCTGCATCATATAGCAAATTCCCACTACCTATTTTACATATGGTAATGTATATGTTTCCATGCCACCCTCTCCTTCCCCTGCTGTGTCCACAAGTGTGTTCACTATGTCTGCATCTCCATTGCTGCCCTACAAATAGGTTCATCATACCATTTTCTAGATTCCATATATGTGTGTTGATATAGACTGTTTGTTTTTCTGACTTATTTCACTCTATATAACAGGCTCTAGATTCATCCACCTCACTAGAACTGACTCACATTTGTTCCTTTTAAGGCTGAGTAATATTCCATTGTATATATGTACCACCACTTCTTTATCCATTCATCTGTTGATGGACACCTAGGTGTCTATATATTTTTAAGATGTCTGAGAATATTCTTGATGTGTATAAATTTCCTTATTGCTTTTTGCGTTATTAGCATTTCCTCATGACATTAAAAAAATCCTTATAAACACATTTTAAAGGCTATATTATGTTCCTGACATAGAGGTGTATGAGATTTGCTTTACTCTTCGCTTGTTATCGAACATTTGTATTGCTTCTTTTCTTCACTCCTATTACAGATACTGAAGTTAATAGTTCTATATTTGTTTTTAGTTGCATTTTGGATTATTTCCAGAAGCAGAGTCATTTTTAAGGGCAATAGCATTTTTAGGCTTTTAATGTATCCTGCTTTCCAAAAAGGCTGCCCCAATTCACACCAATACCAAGAGAACGCAAGAGTGTCTTCCACGACACCCTTGCTGGTAATGAGTATTTTCATCCCTTTATAAACATGTTAATTCCATAAGAGAAAACTGTACTTATTGGTTCCATGTTTATTATCTGTTTCTGATGAGGTTAGATTTTTTTTCTCCTGTTTCCTGTTTGTAAACATCATTGTCCAATTTTTCTAGTGGTCATTGTGGTATTTCTTATCACTTTTACAATTTAGTGATAAGTCTTTATTGTATTTATGGAAAATTTTCCATCTCACCCTTTGTCCTTTTAATTTTTTACATAAAAAAAATTTTAATGACATAGCAGAGTAGCTCACTTGCTGAGATCTTTTGAAAATCAGTCTTCAACAGGAGGGTTTCTTAAAAAGAAACATACAAAAAAGATTTTAACTGTTTTCTGAAATCAAATATAACCTTTCTTTTTGAGATTATTCCTATTACATTTGAACTTTGACAGTCTTTTGACAGTCTTTTCCCATCCAGAGATTAGGTAAATATTTACCTATATTTTCTTTCGGTGTCTTATGGTTTGTATTTCTGCATTACATTTCTTTTAAATCCAAAAAACTATTACATAAAACTGATTTCCCCACTCCCCAAAATGCCGTACCTGCTAGCCAACTTTTTGTTTATTAAATTCTTATCCTTGTTGTTATAGGATATCTCCTTTCCAGTGTATAACAATGTTTTGATTATTAAAGCTTTGCAATAGGTTTTAATATCTGTCATAGGAGGAGTGCTATAATCCTTGCCCCTCCAATATTTTCTCAGCTATTCTCATCTATTTATTATTCCATTTGAAATTAAGAATCATTCTATTATATTACAAAAAATTCTAATATGTATTTATACCAAATTTAAATATTAATTAGAGAAGAATCGATCTAGTAATATTTAAAATATTTAGTGTTTCCATCCATTAAGATGATGAATGGTCTCTCAGTTCATTAATATCTTCTCTTACATGTCACACAAGCTCCTAAATTTTCTTATTAAATTTATCCTAGTGTTTATGTTCTTCTTCCTATTTCAAGTGGTTTCTTTTGTGTTATATACTCTCTTCTGTCTGGTTATGTTTGTTATAGAGTAGATCTATTTATTTCCGTAATTTGTTTATCCAACCAATATGATGAAATCTCATTAATTACAATAATTTTTAGTTGATTCGTTTGGGTTTCTTCCTTTGTTTCATGTCTACTTATACTACTTTTCTTTTTGCTGTTTGGGGTTTTTGCTTTTGTTTTGGTTTTCCAGAACTTCTAAAACAATGTTAAATAATAATTCCCTTCAGTTCAGTTCAGTTGCTCAGTCGTGTCCAACTCTTTGTGACCCCATGCACTGCTGCACACCAGGCCTCCCTGTCCATCACCAACTCCCAGAGCTCACTCAAACTCATGTCCATCAAGTCAGTGATGCCATCCAACCATCTCATCCTCTGTTGTCCCCTTCTCCTCCCGTCTTCACTCTTTCCCAGCATCAGGGTCTTTTGCAATGAGTCAGTTCTTTGCATCAGGTGGCCAAAGTATTGAAGTTTCAACTTCAGCATCAGTCCTTCCAATGAATGTTCAGGACTGATCTCCTTCAGAATGGACTGGTTGGATCTCCTTGCAGTCCAAGGGACTCTCAAGAGTCTTCTCCAACATCACAGTTCAAAAGCATCAATTCTTCGGCGCTCAGCTTTCTTCACAGTCCAACTCTCACATCCATACATGACTACTGGAAAAACCATAGCCTTGACTAGACGGACCTTTGTTGGCAAAGTAATGTTTCTGCTTTTTAATCAGCTGTCTAGGTTGGTAATAGCTTTTCTTCCAAAAACCAAGCGCCTTTTAATTTCATGGCTGCAATCACCATCTGCAGTGATTTTGGAGCCCAAGAAAATAACGTCTGTCACTGTTTCCATTGTTTCCCCATCTATTTACCATGAAGTGATGGGACTGGATGCCATGATCTTAGTTTTCAAATGTTGAGTTTTAAGCCAACTTTTTCACTCTTCTCTTTCACTTTCATCAACAGGCTTTTGAGTTCCTCTTCACTTTCTGCCATAAGGGTGGTGTCATCTGCATATCTGAGGTTATTGATATTTCTCCCAGCAATCTTGATTCCAGCTTGTGCTTCATCCAGCCAGGCATTTCACATAATGTACTCTGCATATAAGTTAAATAAGCATGGTGACAATATACAGCCTTGACATACTCCTTTCCTAATTTGGAACCAGTCTGTTTTTCCATGTCCAGTTCTAACTGTTGCTTCTTGACCTGCATACAGGTTTCTCAAGAAGCATGTCAGGTGGTCTGGTATTCTCATCTCTTGAAGAATTTTCCACAGTTTGTTGTGGTCCACACAGTCAAAGGCTCTGGTGTAGTCAATAAGGCAGAAGTAGATGTTTTTCTGGAACTCTCTTGCCTTTGCAATGATCCAACAGATGTTGGTAATTTGATCTCTGGTTCCTCTGCCTTTTCTAATCCAGCTTGAACAGTTGGAATTTCACAGTTCACATAATGTTGAAGCCTGGCTTAAAGAATTTTGAGTAATTTTGAATAATTCCCTGGATGTATCACAATTAATTAGATATTTACTGCTATACTGAGATTAATATTATTACTAATGCTATGCTAGTTATTTTTTCTTTCTAAGCTATTTTTAAAATCAGAGGTAGCTATTAAATTATCAGCACCCTTTTCAATATTTGTTAAAGTAATTGTGTGATTTTTCTTGTTTGTCATCCTGATATGATGCATTATATTAATATATTTGCTAATATTATATTATTCTTATATCCTTAGGATAGTATTACTTAGTGAGTTATTCTTTTAATATGCTTTAGACTTGATTTGCTGCTATACTATTTTATTGTGTTACATTCATACTGAGATTAGACTATAATTTTTGTTTTTTGAATTTTTTGTCAAGTTTTAGTTTTAGTTTAATGCTAATGTCATAAAATAAGTTTGATAATAAAAATGGATGGGAAAGGTTTTTGTCCTTTTGTTCTGTTCATGAACAGTTTATATAATATTAAAAGTATGTTTCTTCCTGGGTAGAAAGAACTCACCAGTAAAGCCATATGGCAAGGATAAATTTTTGTTATAATTATGAATATAGATAACCTGTGTTGACAGGCAAAGTGGGAAGAAATTAATTATTAATCATTAATAGTACAACATTGATGTTGTGCTTTATCCATTTCTAAATTGCTCTTACATCTGCTACCTCATTAATTCACTCATTCAAAAAAACCTGTATCGAATGCCTTCATGTGCTAGATAGATTAGTTGATGCTGCAGATAAAAGATGAATTGGCTGTGGTCCTTGATTTGGGAAATTCTTTAGTTAATTTAGATAGACCTGTAAACCAATAAGTCTAATACAATATGACAACTATTTTAATAGGTGCATGTTTACTCACATTATCCCTGAACTACTTATACTAGCATCATTATGCCCTTTATACAGGTGAGGCAACATTCCAGGTATTTGAATACCTCCAGTGACCAATAATTCAATATCTCTTGAGAAAAACACATTTATCTTTGGACCAGCCTAATAGCTGGAGTGTAATTCCATATGTCTTCTAGTAGCTTCCCCTAAACCATGATTTTGGCTCTCAGAGCCACATGATGAATCTGGTTCCTTTAACACAGGATAGTTCTTCAGATTTTTAAACACTGTTATAACCATAGCCTCCCCCATCATAAGTCCTTATAACCAAGACAAATCTTTCAACCTGTCTTTATATAACACAGTCCTGACTAATCACCATCTTGGCCCCTTTCCTCTGAATGTACCTCAATTTGTGTTGTTTCAGAATTCTACCCAATAATCTACATGTGCTCTGACAAAAACAGGGTAGAGAAGAAATACTACTTTTTTTCATTCAGATTTTACATTTACGAATGTAGTCCCAGATCAACTTGGTTTATTTGGTGGTAAGACTATCAGCTGACATTGAAGCTATTAGCCACTGAAAACTTGAAGCTTTTTATACATATTCTCCTAAGTCATATTTCCTTCATCCTGAACTTGGACAGTTGTTTCTTGGTACTCATACTTGATACGTCTCATTTTTCCCTGTCAAATTTGATTTTAGTTGTTTAAAATCATTGCTTAATCATTAAAAGATTTTTTCTGGACCCAGAATCTGCTACTGATTAGCTAATTTTTCTAGCTTCACAAATATATAAATATAATGGTCCTGATCCCACAAGTCATGATAAAAATACCAGATACAAGAACACTAAGGGCAGAGTCGGTCCTGTAACATGGCATAAACCTCTTGTCATGTTGGCATTGATCTATTAATTAACACCTACTAAGTATAGTCATTGACAGTTACTTTACTAAGTGATGCATATCATATACACACACACATTTCTTGTACTTGGCTCACACATCTTCATCTTGTTCACAGTTGCATTTAACATCTGTCAAATGTCTCTGGCATTGAGATCATTGCTTACTAGAAGAAATTAAAGCATACATCCATACAAAGTTTGTACATGACTGTGCAAAACAACCCTAAATGTCTATCAATTTGTTTGTGAATAAGCAAAATGTAGTATGGCTACATAATGAAATATGACTTTTAATAAAAGTAACATCCAACAGCATAGATAAATTTCAAAAACAACACAGTGAATGCTAGAAGCCTGACACAAAAATTTACATACTATATGTTTATATACATATGAAATTCTAGAAAACTGGAACATCTACAGAAACAAAGAACAGGCAGATTAAGTATTTGCCTGGCACCAGAAATTAGACGGGGTTTGACTGCAAAGGAACACAAAAGAAACTTTGGGGGTAATGGAATGTTCTATGTCTTGATTATTGTGATGGCTGCATGGGTGCACACATTTGTAATGGGTGCAGTTTATTTTATGTAAATCACATCTCAATAAACATGATCCCAGAAATTCCCTAGCAGTCCAGTGGTTAGGATTCCATGCTCTCACTGCCAAAGGCCTGCGTTCAATCCCTGGTTGGGGAACTAAGATCCCACAAGCCATGCAGCATGGCCAAAAGGAAAAAAAAAAAAAACGATCCTTTAAAAAATAACATTGTTTATTGCATTCCCTGGATGATTATAATCTAATAATTTGATTAAAGAAAAACTTAAATTATCTCATTCTTCATGAATCCCTGCTGAGTGCTAGAGAGTGCTACATCATTTTCTAAGTACATGTAAATTATTCTCTTAACAATATGTTCTAGAACATTTCTGAAAATCGATATCAAATTCACGCAGCCATATTATGTGAGAACTCTCTTCTCCCACCCTTTGGGAATGGGAATTCTGCTTCCCTGTCTGAGTTTTCTGTGACTTTTTATATTGCCAATTCCCATAAAGAAGTAATGATTCTGTCACCTGATTGGCATGCTCTCTTAGTTCCCTGGGATGTAATTCACCCAAATCAGGCGATTTAAAATTTGTTTGGAAATATTTAGTGCCCTTTCATCTCAGGCTTCCTTTACAAGGGGCCTTTTGAGTTGGAGATATTGTGGGAGAATTTAGGCTGCAATTTAAGGAGCCGCTCGCCGCTTATGAGCCATTATGTTAGCCTCTGTCAGGATGTCTGGCTCCAAGTCTGGTGCGGCTGATGTCTGAGGGGCTTTCTGTGTGAGAGCACCACAATTTCCTTCCTGAGAGTTCAGTATTGATCTGACTCAAACCACTAAAGGATTTTTACTCTCCTTCACTTCTTTGGTGGCAGCAGACAAGGTTACTTATGCCTTTTATATGGTGCTGATTTCATATATTCATATGCCGTAAATGCATGTGCAATACATGTTGTGCTTGGCATTCTATATTACTGTTACTGGGAATATGTTTCCTCTTTGTTTCTGCAAAAACATTTAGAGCCTGGAGGAGAAGAAAGAGTGAGGCAACAGTCTGCATTCTGAGCTGACAGCTTCTAGCCTCTATTTCATCCAGCCCATTGTAGGTCAAGTTATAAATCTGAAGACAATGCCAGTATATCTGTGACAGGGAGCTATAGGCCAAGCGGTAGGATATGGAAACTCTAGTGGGTGAGGTGCTCCCTGCCCTCTCTCTTCAGAGCACAGGATAGCCAATAGAAAAATGGACACAGAAAAATGAACAGTGGAGGGAAGAAATCCTCTGTCCTTTGATCAGCATGCCTTTGGAACTGTGGCTTTGACCTTGATGCCGATGGATAAAGAGAAGTACTTACCAAAAACTCACCAAATACAATAGCCCTTCTTAAAAGGATCTGAGTACTTCTGTAAGAGAGCTTATTTATATTGCTAGAATCCAATAACCCCAACAATAATCCCGCTAAAATGCTCAAAACCTAAAGGACACTAAAAACAAAGGATGATCACTGTGGATCCTATGTCAGATTTGGAGATATTTTCTTTCTGAATTTGGCAAGTTGGAGTCACCAAGCACTGTGAGTGTTAGAATTAACTCAGAGTTGAGAGATGTTTAGGTTGCTCTAGTCTATCCTCCCACCTAATACAATATCTCTGACAGATGATCACCATGCCCCTGGATAGATATTTGATGCACAGGAACTCAATTCTTACCAAGTCGCTCATTTCCTTGCTGAAACAGTTATTTCTCACTCTGAACTGAACACTCTCCTTGAGTAACTTGTATTCAGCACTCTTATTTCTGACCTTTGAAGTTGTATAGAATAAGACCATATTCTTTAAAATCTGAGAGTCATTTAAATATCTGAAGACAGAGATCATGTTTCGCATTAGTTTCTGCTCCCCTAGCTTAAACATCCCTAGTTCCTTCAATCATTGCTCCTTAATACAGTTTTCAGCTCCTGCCCTGGATGCATTCAAAATAAGCAATACAACCCTTAGAGTATGATCCAACCCTTAAATACAGTGTGATTTATTGGTGTGACAGAATACACACAGAACACACACTTACAACACTTCTGTTAGAGCAGCTTAACAGTGTTTAGCTTATAGCTGACAGCAAATAGCTGCTCTGGCATAATTGTTCTTTACTGTGGAAGAGTTGTGGAGTTCATGACCCAGAGACCCAACTCCTTAGGCATGGGAGCTCTTGCCAAGAATATACAAAATTATAAATCTGTTTTAATCTTTTAACAACAATATCATCAAAGATTGTTTGATCCTTAAAATGTATAACAAATCATCTCCTGAACTGAGATATAGAATAAGACTACTCTACTTGAAATATAAGGAACTTAGAAATAGTGAAATTATATCTACCTAAGCAGAGCCTGGAGGGCTACAGTCCATGGGGTCGCAAAGAGTCAGACACGACTTAGTGACTAAAACAACAACAAGACTAAGTAAAGTTCCTCATATTTGAGTAGAGAACATGTTACTGAGGATCCAAGCCATGGGGGGGGCATTTCAGATTTCATGCTAACTTTTTTGTTTCCGTGGACAATGTTCCTCTGTCCATTCGTTGTGATTCTAAAAAACTACACGGAAGCTGATAGGAGGTGTTTGTTCTGTTAAGTGGAGCACAATATTATGTCATAATGTTTGTTGGGGGGAGTTTTGTTAGAAATGAATATCTATATTATTTGCTGAAAGTTCCAGACTTTGGAGTAGCTGAGCACATTTGGAGTTCAGCAAGTTTCTCATCTTTAGCTAAACGTGTACTGCATGGCATCACAACACTCAAAGCTGTGGGGTGGATGCCGTGGTCCTTTCATTATGTCTCATTATGTAATTGACTTCACACTACCTGAGAATGTGACCTAAGGGGTGACTTACTTTGCTTTAGCTAAGTCTTCTCTTGTTCATGGGCTGCTGATCATTTTCTTCTCCTCTTTGAAATCATGAGAGTGCCTGCTGGGGTCTGTGTGCTGGGATTTCTAATGTAGGGGAATGGAAGAAAGGGCTCTTTGAAAACATGATTTTATTTAATCCTCAAGTAGCTCTGTCATGTAGACATGAGACATGTAGTCATGACAAACAAAAGCAAAATGATCTATTCAAAGTCATAATTGATAACAGGTAAAGCTAACTTTCAAATAAATACACATGTTCCAGAGTATTCCCCGACAGTCCAGTGGTTAGGATTCTGGGTTTTCATTGCCAGGGGCCAAGGTTCAATCCCTGGTCAGAGAACTAAGATCCCACGAGCTGCATGCACTGTGCAGCAAAATAAATTGCTCCAGAATCTAAAGCCTTAATTCTAGATGCTATGCATTATGCTGCTCTGCGTGTAGAGGATGAGACCAAGTGCTCTTTTGACCCTCTGCATCTGTGGACATAAAGATAGATATGTCTTAACTTTTTCACAGGATACTGATGGCTGTCCATCCAGTCTCCCTGCTTATTCTAGTGATACTGATAGCTACCAACCCATATTCATGATTTCTACTGATGCTGCTGCTGCTGCTAAATCGCTTCAGTCGTGTCCGATTCTGTGCGACCCCATAGAAGGCAGCCCACCAGGCTCCCCCATCCCTGGGATTCTCTAGGCAAGAACACTGGAGTGGGTTGCCATTTCCTTCTCCAATGCATGAAAGTGAAAAGTCAAAGTGAAGTCGCTCAGTCGTGTCCAACTCTTCACGACCCCATGGACTGCAGCCTACCAGGCTCCTCCGTCCATGGGATTTTCCAGGCAAGAGTACTGGAGTGGGGTGCCATTGCCTTCTCGGACCTTGGTATCTTTCAAAGCTGCACTGTTTCCCTGGACACTCTTACAGCTTGTGTTCATGTGACCCATTTTTGTCCTTTGAAACGTGAGCAAGTGTCAAATGGGTGAGGTTTCCCCAAGAGCAATTGCTCTCGTGATAGAAAGGGGCACACTAGAAAGGGGCAAACTCAGGGTCTTTCCCTTAACTCTTTGCCTTCTTCCTCTTTGGAATGTGGACATGATGTGCTGGGGGAGCAGCTATCTTGCAGTCTTTGAGATGATAGCCACAGGATGGCAGAATAGAAAGATGAAAGTAACCCGTGTGCCAGCTGGCATCTGGTATGCTGCTGCTAGAATTGTGATTTTTGGTACATTAGGAAAAGTTACTATTACATACAGTCCAATGCCATCCTGATATAATGGTTTTCTCCTTCCCTTCCATTTGTCACATGCTCCAGATCATAGTTAAGAAGAGAGTATTTGAAGCCTTAATTTGGAAATTCATATCAGAGTTGTTCATGTTCATGTTAGTCACTTAGTCATGTCTGACACTTTGCAACCCCTTGGACTGTAGCCCACCAGGATCCTCTGTCCATGGAATTCTCCAGACAAGAATTCTGGAGTGGGTAGCCATTCCCTTCTCTAGGGATTTTCTCCACCCAGGGATCGAACCCAGGTCTCCTCTACTGCAGGTAGATTCTTTACCAGCTGAGCCATGAGAGAAGCCCAGAGTTGTTAATAGGATGCTATAAATTAAGGTGCTTCTCAAACCAGAATCTGACTGTATCTCCCACACCCAAGTGCTGTGGGTGACCAGGTGTCTGAACTGAGGAAAGGCAAAATGGGATGAGAGGAGAAGAGAGAGAGGTGGCTTCTTGTACTCCTAATTATCAAGAAAGGGTGGTGTTTCCAGAGTCCAGGGTTGAATGCCCAGTCTTCTATATTTCATCAGTACTGAATTTAGAAGAAAAAGGTATGTAATATGATTTGCTTCAAAATTTCGTTTCTATGGTACTATCCCTGGATATCTTGGTGCATTTTTTTCAGGTGGAACTATTTTAGTCAAATTTATTTTAGTGTCCCTCAAATCTAGGAAGAATAAGCATATCCTATTTTAAAGCACAGGGGAATTGTCACATTAAAATGAATGTAGAATATGTAGAATAAATGCACAAAAATAGATCAGAATAAAGATTTCTGAGTACCCCTTATCCAGTATGACCCTCCTGTGAGAGGGAATATTTATTCAGCATATTTGTATACCCAGAGGGAATATTTACATGCCTTGTAAACAAGAAAATGCTATAAAGGATGAGTAATTGTTACAGTGGCATCTGAAAGTAAAGAGTTATTCTTTGTGATCTTTTAAAATATTGTCTCACAGGCGGGCTAAAGGTGAGCAAATGAAACACAGAAGCATGTCTTCTTTGCAAATTAAGATCAAAATTACTACATTATGCTTGGTTGCCTTTTTACACAATGATAAAGGAAGTTAATGAAATATTCTGTGTGGAAACTGCAGAAAGTGGGCCTGTTTTGTGTGGGGTGTTTTAAATTTGTTTTTTGAGTTACAGTTTAGAAGACAACGGGGGTAATGAACAGCTCAGTGGCAAAAAGTTGGTCTGCCACGTATCATTTGCACATGATGTGGATAAATGAACTCACCCATGAGATTGAATGTCAAGGGAGAGAGACAGAGAAGAGAGATGGTGAGGATACATACCAGAAGTATTAGCCATCCATGCTTTAGTCCATTTGGAGAATCCATTTGCAGGGCCCCAATCAGGAAGGCTCTCTTTTCTCCAACAGGAATGAAATAAAATACCCCCTCTCTTCTCTGCCATTTGAGCAGAGCATATGCTGAATACACAGTAGCCGAAACTCTGGGAGAGTGCAGCAAGGTGGCCTAGGGGATTCGGTCTCCTCTCTTGTCTCCCATTACTTCCTGTCATCATTTTAACTTGCTCAACTCTCTCCCACTCTTAAATTAATAAACAGATCCATTCCCATGACTTTGTGTTAATCCCCAGCTGCCCCTTGTCTCTTTCCTCCCCTTAGCAATAAAACAGTTTTTCATATATTATAGAAGTTAATACAAAAAGAAGGAAATCCTCCCATTTGCAACAACATGGTTGGACCTTGAGGGTATTATGCTAAGTGAAATAAGCCAGAAAGAGAAAGACAGATACTGCATAGCATCACTTATATGTGGAATCTTAAAAAAAAAAAAAGTCAAACTCATAGAAACAGAAAGTAGAAAAGTAGTTGCCAGGGGCTGGAGGGTGGGAGAAATAGGGGAAGTTGGTAAAAAGGTACAAACTTTCAGCTGTAAGATGAATAAGGCCTAAGGATCTAACTAAAACATGGTGACTAGCTGATAACACTATTTTCTAATTGAAATTCACTAAGAGAATAGAACTTAAATATTTTCACTAAAAAAAAGAAAAAAGATAAATAGGTGAGGTGATGGATATGTTAATTAACTAGACGTAGGGAGCCCTTCCAAAATGTATACATACATCAAATCACCACAATTTACACTTAAATATTTCACAATGTTCTATGTCAATTATACCCCAAGGAAGCTGATTTTTTTTTTTAAGACAGCTTTTAAAAAAAAGCAAAACCACCACACTATGGTTTTGTAAGATGATACTACTGGGGGAACTAAGTAAAGGGCATAGGGGCAATCTCTATAATTTCTTACAATGAATGTGAACTTACATTTCTCTCAAAATAATGTTTAATTTTTAAAAAGAAGGTACATGCTTGATGTAAACAAATTTAAACACTAGTTCTAGAGTATGTACAGTCCCACCACCACTGGCATGGTTTACCTACACTGAAGACTAACTCAGAAATATTTAATTCTTTTGTATGCAGGTGGTTTCCTTATATGTGAGGGAATCCATTGGTGGATTGAATTAAAAAGTCAAAAACAGGATTTCTAAGAAGCTGGAGACAGGGGAAGGGGAAACCTGTAGATATTCCTTTGCACATTTATGGGTGAAACTGATTGGCTGACAGCTAACACAGCAGTCACTCTGGGCATCTGGCCTTGGTAAGGGCTTCAAAGAAAACAATTTCACTTGCTTATGGATTCTCCATCACATTCTGAGAGTTTAGCTAGGGAGCACTCAAGCCAGGTTCTCTAGCTCTACCCATGGCCTTTCACCAGTCCCTGCACCAAAGTTAGGCCCACTCTGCACCACTGTCCACATCAGAGTCTCTCCCCAGCTCTGGAAGCGCCAGTCAGGGCCGGTTCTGAAATCAGCAGGAAGACTTGGATTGCAGCCTGACTCCACTGGCTGGTCATGCAGAGGCTTGGCCGAATCAAGCTCTCCAAGGCTATATTTCTCCACCTCTAAAAGATGCTGAGTGCTCTTGGGAGAGTTGAACCGTAGCATAATAACGAGTCAGGTCCTCTACTGGTGCTGCGTACTTCTGCTGTTGTCAGGGCATTTGGTATGAGAGATATAAAAACACATGGGCTCAAGCTCTGCTTGTTCTTCCCACAAGGAAATTGTACAGTTAACATAACTCTTACCTCTTTAATGTAGGCCCCATAATTAGATCTATATTATTGATTACATAGAGCTTTCAGTGGCTGTTTTAAACCCTGGCTGAAGAGGATATTACCTTGACTTTTTTTTTTTTTTTTTTTTTTTTTGCTGAAGCACCATGCATCATTTTTTTAAAAAAAGAAGCAATAGAAAAAAAAAATCCTGACTCTCCATGCCTCAAGACCTTTGACTCTGCAGCTAGAGCTACCATCAGAGGCCCCAGGTGGGTCCCTGGGTTCTGTTAGCAGAGCTGACAAAATGTTAGTGCCCGCCATTTCTTCTGGGAGCTCTTGAGACCTGATTGAGTGGATATCTCAGTCTTTTCCAGAAGCAGTTCTCCCCTACTGCTTTATTGATCCCTGCCAGGTACCTCATTTTTGATCCTTTAGCTTGATGTGGCCAATTCGCCGTTGAGTTACTGGGGAGAACTATGGTATTGAATTGTCCAGCTGGAAACAGTCCCAGTCCCACCCTCATTCACCTCCCCATTTTGTTTTGAGCTGGCTCTGAACGGCTCTCAAAAATGAAGTATTGTCTGTGTCGTGTAGATAACACTTCTTTAATTCCTGGTGTCTCAAGATTGAATTAGCTCTTTTGATGGGCTCATATTCTGAGAACACTGTGTTTTTGAAAACTAACTTTTATCAGCTGGGAGGAGCCATTTGAAAGCTTTGAGTGAATCTTTGCCAGACCTAAGTATTGATCTTTGTGGCAAGGGCAGGAGGTAGAGAAAGAAATGTAGCAGACAGGACAAATGAATAGGAATCAAGAGGTTAGAGAACACCATTGAGTTCCTCTACGTGAGGAAAGCGTTGTTATGAGGAGCAAAATGGGCCAGGAGATGGATACTGGAACATCCCGGGCTTTGATGATTTTGTTAAAGCAGCCCTAATGATCCTCAGTGACCACCATGAGAGGAACCTTATACACAACAGAAAAAAAGTCTCCTTACCATCCTCAGTTGACAGTAATTTCCACTCTGAACTAAGCTTTTTGTCTTCAAAGGTTAATTTAGTTTAGGATCATCAGCTCATTTGACACTCTGGTCAGTAATGTCACAACCTGCACTGTGTTGATATCACTGTGGCATCTTAATAATAATCCCCTCAGTAACAGTTAATGGTGATAGTCTAGACTGAGGGCCAGCAATGGCCCACCACCTGTTTTTGTACAGTGCCATGAAATCCACTTTCAAATGGTTGGGGAAAATATCAAAAGAAGAATAATATCTTTTGTGATATGAGAAAAATTATATGAAATTAAAATTTCAACCTTTATGAAGTATTATTGGGACAGAGCCATACTTGTTCACTTACATGTTGTCTGCAGTGACTTTCACACTACAGTAACAGAGTTCAGTAGTTATTTCAGAAGCCACATGGCCCACAAAGTCAAAAATATTTATTATCTGGCCTTTCACAGACAAATATTTCCTGCCCTTGCTCCATACCAGTGCTGCACAACAAAACTTTCTACAATGATGGAAGAGTTCCATAACTTTTACTGTCTAATCCAGTAGTCACTAGCCACGTGTGGTCATTTCAATTTAAACTAATTGAAATTCAGTGAAATCAAAAATTGATTTCCCCAGTTGCTCTAGCCACATTTTAGTGCTTGATGGCCACATGTGGCTAATGGATACCATGTTGAATAGCACAAGTCTAAGATAACAAATATTCTCTATCATTATCTTGGAGCTCTATTGTTTGTTCTGTGGAATATATAAGCCTCTTTCATTGCTTCTGCCTTCTTTTACTAACTTCTTAGGGGTTGTTTCTCTGCTTTGCTTTGCAATCTGAGGACAGTAGCTTTCTTAGCTTGGTTACTTCTGTTCAGCAGATTTAAGGCAAGGATTTGGGTGTGGGTGGTTTATATGGAAGGTGATCCCAGGAAGCATCAGTAGGGATATGGGGAAGTGAGATAGAGAGGGGAGGAAAGCCAATTAATGATCTGTTACCAAACCAGTCACCAACATGGGCAACCAGTAAACAGCAGTAGTACAGAGGAGGTATAGGCATGGCACTGATAGCATCTGCTCCAGGCAGGCATAGAAGGGTACTGACGCACGAAACTCAAAGTGTGGCTTTGCTCCTTTGTACTAGCTTTGGTAAAAGGCTGGTGATAGTTGTTGGATAAAGTTTTTGACTGAAATTGAGACTTGGGGGTATCTGTAGGTGACTAGTGTCTTTACACCAAAATGTACCTGTAGTAACACCACCTGACCATGCTCTTTGAGCTCATGGCCACCAGCATTGCTGCCACATGTCCTGCTGTGGCCTCATAGAAATATCCCTACCAGCCAGCCCACGTTCTGGATTTGACAACTGAACATTGGTTGACAATTGAGCATTGTTTTAGGATCATGCCAGAAGTCAGTACGGTTTTAGATGTACATACAGTATTAGATGACTGACCCAAGAAGGCTATGTGGGAAAGGGGAACTGAGAAATAAAATTAAAAGTGGTCAAGAAACACCAGGAACTCCATGAGGATGGATCACCAATCTAGGTGGCCTGGAGAAGTTTCAAAGATCCTGTAGATGCCTTGGGTAGCTACTTATGCACTTTTTATGGGCTGGCTTCCACATGCTGGCACCCTGAAGCAGGATAGATGAATGATTCTGAATTTGACAATTCAAAGCAGCAGTACCCAGCTTATAATTGATGACAGGAAAACAGAGAAATATACCATATACCAAAAGTCTCTGTGAATTCAATACAAAACCTCAGTGCTAAATATTGGCCTAATTTTGAAGGAAGACCAGTTAGGTCATATGTTTCTAATTATGTAGGGCTTTAAAAACTTTAAAAATGTATGTTTTTGAAACTTTCAAAATATAGGCTGTTTCAATTGGGACTCAATCATCTTTTTTAAAAATGTAAGGGGTTAACTACCCTTTCTTCCCTCGTGTCTGTAATTGGGAGAAATGAGGTCACCTTTTGTCTTTCTGGCATATTTCTGTGTTCAGAGAAACTCTGTCCATTTTTCAGGTGCTTCATCTTTGGTCTTAGCCTGTGTCTGAAATCCCTTCCTTCTGCGGAGTCCTAAGTCTTTAAAACTTTGTTATCACAGTGGAAAACTAGGGGAAAAATCTAAACAGGTCTTCAAGTAGATGTGAATAATAATTTTAAGAGCAATATAAAAATGTTTCTTCTATTAGGTTGAATTACATACTACTTAAGTTAAAGCTAGCTGTTATATGAGATAAACCCTATAATCTTGGTGGTTTAACAAAACAGAATTTTATTTTTTGATCATAAAAAGTGCAGTTTGGGGGCTAGAGGCCTCTGTTCTCTCAGTATTTGGGAGCTCAGGCAGAAGACTCTAAAATCTTTAGAACATAGCTTCCACAATTTCTCCAAGCATCAGTCCAGTCAGCAGATAGTAGAGAGGGGTGAGACAGAGAGAGAGAGACTAAGAGAGATTGCTTGCACAGGAGGAATGAAGCGGCCCAAGCCTGAAAGTGGAATATGTGACTTTTCTCCCCATATTGCATTGGCCAGAATGCAGGCATGTGGCATGACCTAATCGCAGAGGAGGCTGGGAAATGTAGTCCAATAAGGGGCCAGGTGGAAAAGAAGAGGGTTTGTTGAACAGCCAGTCAGTTTCTGCCATGCAAGGCCATTTGTGGTCTATCTCTTTTCTTCTTCCCCACTGACCTTTGTCTACTACAACTGAGATATGGTAAAGCCCTATGACTCTCCTGGTTGGGGCAGTGTGTCCCCTGTGGATCTCTTTAAGCACATGTTCTCAGTCTCTCAGTTGTGTCCTACTCTTTGCAACCCATGGGCTATAGCCTGCTAGGCTCCTCTGTCCATGGGATTCTCCAGGCAAGGATACTGGAGTGGGTTGCCATTTCTACCTCTAGGGGGATCCCTTTAAGACCCAAGTTCTAACCTCTTTGCCTTTCCTCTTGCTTTTTAAATTCTGCTACTCTCTCTAGTCTCTGAGAAGAGCCTGAGGACAGGCCGGTGGTGCGGGGTGGGAGGCAGAAGCGTGAATTCTATGGCAGTCTCACTAGAGCCACTGCCGGGTCCCTGGCTTTGTGCCCATAGGTGCAGAGTCTTGTAGGCCTAAGACATCAAGCCTGTAGTCATGTGTACTTCCTGCTCCCAACAACGTGCTTCAAAGGACTGGAGGTTTTGTCTGAAATGACCTGCTCCATTGATAATGCACCTCATCTTCCAGGGATGGGAAGAGAATTCATTCTTCAGAGGGCACAAACAGCAAATTCTTTTTTCATCTCCTATGAAACAGAGTAGGAGTGCTGTAAATGCCAAGCAGTATGGATTTTTAGAATGATGAGTCACTGCTTCTGGTTCTTTCAAGGCAATTATTCATCCAGTCTGAATCTCCTCAAGATAAGCCTGTAAGTCTGTTATATAGGCAAAGAGAATGGCTGAGATCCCCAAAAGCCAAAAGATTGATTTAGGTCAAATAGTAAAGCTGGGGCAAATAACTTTTATAAATAGTGCCTCTATTTTGAAATAAGAGTTGAAATTCAGAACTCAAGGGCTGACACTGCTTACAATCCTCTGGCACCAAAGGACTGGATTACTTTTGTGAAAGAAAGGGTCCAGCTTATGCTTCACTTTCTCCAGAAAGGTACCCAGCTCCTAGGAAATACCTCCTCAGCTCAAAGCTAGAGAGAGAATTAATTAACAGACAACAATATTATACACATTAAATCTGCAAGTCGTCTAAGGAAACAGATCCCTTCTCCCCCCAAGTCTTGTAACAACTCCACTGCCTACAGTTTCCCCATATGCAGTGTACTCTCCACCACCCCTCTCCCACCTCCACCCTCCTTTTATGCCTTCTGCCCTGAACCACCATCTTTTGGCTCCAAAGTTATGATTCCAGCCTAAGCTGTTCCCTCAGCCTTCTTTAAGTGTCCAGAAAATCACTGCCTGTTGTCCCTTGCATGCCCTTAATCCTAGTGGGAAAAAGTCCTCCCTGTTACTTATAAAAACTGGGATGGCATCCATTTTGCCAACTCTATTTGTTAAAATGGGATGATAAACTATGGCTTGCTGCCAGAAGAAGAGAACAAAACGTCCCCACCCTAACTCCTCCCAAAGCAGGCCTGTCCCTTAGCTGATGCTTTGGTACCTGCCAAGCCAACTAGCAGACAATAAAGAGATCACTGCCTTGCATGGATCTGTGAAACCAGGAGCCTGCACTTATTTTATGAAGAATTGCTGTGTTGACTTGAGTGATGAGAAGTCTGGGACACTTCCTATTTTGTGTGTGTGTGTATGCAACCTATGCACTATGTGGTACAATCCTGCCTTCTAGTCCCTGGTCATATTATAGAAGACATCATTATTCTGCTTAGAGAGTTTGGGGCTTCCCTGATAGCTCAGTTGATAAAGAATCTGCCTGCAATGCAGGAGACCCCAGTTCGATTCCTGGGCCGGGAAGATCCGCTGGAGAAGGGATAAGCTATCCACTCCAGTAGCCTCGGGCTTCCCACATGGTTCAGCTGGTAAAGAATCCGTCAGCAATGCGGGAGACCTGGGTTCAATCCCTGGGTTGGGAAGATCTCCTGGAGAAGGGAAAGGCTACCCACTTCAATATTCTGGCCTGGAGAATTTCATGGACTACACAGTCTATGGGGTCGCAATGAGTCAGATGTGACTTTCACTTCACTTAGAGAGTTTGGGTCATTGGTGTCTTTACTTTTTAAAATTTATTTATTTATTTGGCTGTGCCAGGTCTTAGCTGCGGCACTCTGGATCTTTGATCTTCATTGTTTCATGCAGGATCTTTAGTTGAGGCATAGAGAATCTTTAGTTGCAGCACATGAACTCTTTTGTTGAGGCACGTGGTTCAACAAAACCTGACCAGGGATTGAACCCAGGCACCCAGCCTCTGGACCACCAGGGAAGTCCCAATACCTTTACTTTTTAATGATCAATAAGAAAATGTGTTGCAACTAAGAGATTGTAGAATATTTCAAGTTTAAATCTTCAGCATCATCTCTGAAGATTTAAAAATATTAAATATTATTCCATTTTTCAAGGATTAACTAATTCAGAAAATGAATTTGGGAAAGACAAAGCAATGGCACAGATGTTGAAATTCCAGTTACACAGCTGACACTTTGCAAATGGGGTTGTACCAATTTAAGTTCTGGCTCCTAGTTTGACCTGATACATCCACATTGAGCAAACATACCGCAAGGAAGGAAGTGGGAGAAGGTGACATCCTAATGTCGTGTCATCAAGGATTTGCCACCCTCCAATTCATTGGGTGAAGTTTTAACCCACCAAGCCTGGGTTGTGAATCCAGGAGACTTGTACTCAGTCTAATTCTTTGCTCCAACAGTACTTTGCAAGTTGTTATCTGTCAATAAATATCTAGCTCTAAAATTCCACACTGTGCATCCACTTTTCTAAGTCATGGACTTTTTTCTTCATTCTTCATACTAAACATTGATTCCATTCAAAGCTTGGTTTAAAATGACTTCACGGAGTATCTTCTTCTTAGCAAAAGACATTGATTCATGCCACACTTCTCCATGCAGAGTTAGCTTTTTGGTATACTAAAAACAGGCAGACATTCTTAGTCTACAAAGCATATGGAGTGTCAGGGTTTGGGAGGAACAAAGCATCTCAGAAGGGCTATATTTTTCCTATTTTAACACCTAGAGACTGTCTCTTTCCCCTCTAATTTTTAAGCAAACTTATTTGTCAGCAGAACTAAGCAAAAGCATTCAAGTCAAAACATCTTTTGCCTTGATAATCTCTGTTTTGTTTCATTGTGCCTAGCTGAGAACCTGTGGGTTAGACTTTGTTTCACTGTAAACAAGAAGAAATAATGTTTGATAAATGTGATGACGAGAGCACCCAACTGTAAACTCTAGCCTAGACTTTGCGTCAAAAATTCTTCCCTATCTTGCTACTCCTCTTGTATTTAAAGCAAGAATCATCTTCACCTAGATATTCATTAACAGATAACGTCTTGCTTGAGTACTGTTGAAACAGAGTTAGACTGAGTTCAAGGCTTCTAGACTCACAACCCAGGTTTAGTGTGGTAACACTTTACCCACTGAACTGGAGGGTATGCAACTACTTGATGACAGGCTTCTGCTCATTCCCGAGGTGGCTGAAGCATCTCTTTACTAAATCACAGGTTCATGGGCAAAATCTGGAGATGACTAAAACGATCCACAGTTCTGATGGTCAGGGTTTTTGGATGCATCTATGGGAGAATTGTGCAATGAAAGTTCCCATGGATATATTTGAGCAAATGATTATGGGGTTAAGGCAAAGCAAAAGGACTGTTGCAACACTGTGGCATTGAGTGTCCACCAGTGGGCTTATTTGGATTGCTAATATTTGTGATAAGGACCCGGAGCTGTGTTTTCCTATCATAGAAGATGGTAAGTAATTCTTTCCAACCTTTCCCTGCCTCACCTTACCACCCTGTCACATCCCAGATCTTGTGTTTTTATTCTTGTCTGGATGTTCATTGTTATTATTGTTGTTGTATCTGTCCAGGTTCACCCAGCCACCTACAAGAACCCATCAGGTTCCAACAGTAGCCAGAATGACCATTTAAAAATATCAATAGGAAACTGAAGAAGATGGAACACTTCCAAACTCATTTTACCAGGCCAGCATTACCCCAATACAAAAGCTGGACAAGGACATCACAATAAAAGAAAACTACAGGTCAAAATTGTTGATGAACATTGATGTAAAAATCCTCAATAAAACATTAGCACACTGAATTCCACAGTACAAGAAAGGATCATACATTATAATCAAGTGAGATTTATTCCTGGGGTGCAAGATGGTTCAACATGTACAAGTTAATACAAGTGATACACCACATGAACAAAATGCAGGACAAAAATCATATGAATGTCTCAATAGATGCAGAGAAAGCATTTAGCAAAATTAAACATCCTTTCATGATAAAGACTCAACAAATTAGGTATAGATGGAATGTGTTGCATGCTCAGTCATGTCCGACTCTTCACGACCCCATGGACTGTAGCCTACCAGGCTCCTCTGTCCATGGGATTTCCCAGGCAAGTATCCTGGAGTGTGTTGCCATTCCCTTTTCCAGAGGATCTTCCTGACCCAGGGGTCGAACCCAGGTCTCCTGTGTCTCCTGCATCGGCAGGTGGATCCTTTACCACTGAGCCACCAGGGAAGCCCAAAGATGGAATGTACCTCACCATAGTAAATTCCATAGAGTTCTCCCTCAGTATCCACAGGGAGTTGGTTCCAGGACCCACCACTGTGTATGTGTTAGTCTCTCAGTCGTGTCCGACTCTTTGCGACCCCATGGACTGTAGCCTGCCAGGCTCCTCCATCCATGGAATTTTCCAGGCAAGAATACTGGAGTGGATTGCCATTTCCTTCTCCATGGGATCTTCCCAACCCAGGGATTGAACCCACGTCTCCTACATTGCAGGCAGGCTCTTTATTGTCTGAGCCACCCGGGACAACCACAGATACCAAAATCTGAGGATGCTCAAGTCTCATCATCAGCTCTCCATATCCACAGTTCTGCATCTGCAGATTCAACCAACCACAACCACACATCATGTAGTACCTTATTTACTATTCAAAAAAACCCATGTATTGGTGGACCCACCCAGTTCAAACCTGTGTTGTTCAAGGGTCGACTGTATATAACCCACAGCTAACATCATATTCAACAATGAAAAACTGAAAGCTTTTCTTCTAAGATCAGGAATAAGACAGTGATGCCCCCTTTTGCCACTTTTATTCAACATAGTAGTGGAAGTCCTAACAGAGCAGTTAGGCAAGAAAAAGAAATAAAAGTCACCTAAATCAGAAATGAAGAAATAAAATTGTCTGTGTTTGTAGATGACATGATCTTATATATAAAAATCCGAAGTACTCCACCAAAAATGGTTAGAATAAATGATTTTAGCAAAGTTGCAGAAAACAAAATCAGCATAGGAAAAATATCTAAAAATAAATCTACTGTGTTTCTGTATACTAAAAATGAAGTATCAGTAAGAGAAATTTTTAAATAATCCAATTTATAATAGCATCTAAAAGAATAAAATACTTAGGAATAAGTATATATAGTAACATATATTACTTGAGTTATATATGTATGTATGTGTATATATATATATATAAATATATATATATATATAAAACTTGAGTTAGAGTAACCCATAACTCAAGAAATAGAACAGTATCAACTACCCAGAACACCCTCATCATGCCCCCTTTCAGGCATTACTGCCCCAAAATAAACACTATCTTGACACTATAGTTTAGTATTGCGTGTTTTTTACTTTAAATGAATGGAAGCGTACAATATGTACTTTTTTGTGTCTGGTTTCTTTCACTCAACATTTTGTTTATGAACCCCAGCACAACTATATTGCATCTGTTTGTAAATTGTTCATTCTCATTTCTGTATAGTATTCCACTGTGTAAATATACCACAGCATATTTATCCAACTATCGTCAGGCAGTATTTGGATAGTTTCCAATTTGGGGCTTTTACAAAGTGCTGTGATCTATATTCAGGTTTTAGAGTTCTTCTGTTAGTTGCATATTTATTTTGTTGGTAAAATTACTTTTCCTGAGAAATGCCTTCAGCGACGTCCTTAATTCCAAACTAATCTGCACATTCTTTTACTTGTTGAGTTAATTAGAGCTGGATCAGTGAGGTCAAAAATGACAGATCAATTATCAAAGAGTTGGTGAGTAAAGTCAACCTCCTAGGACAAACACAATTTACCAGCTTAAGCAAACAAGCACAAATTTCTACCCCAACCATTCTAACATGCAGTTTCCTGTCATAAACATTCATAGTGTCAGGGTTACAAGTCAACAGTCTTTAGAGTTACTAAAACAAACCTTGCAAGATTATAGAAATGTTCTTTGCCCCTTTTCAGTAAACAGCCTTAGAAATTCAACTATATAATTACAATATATAGAAAAAAAGATTTAGCTTAAATGTTGTGAAAACTTGTAGATAAATATTTGCTAAACTTTGCCTTTATCTGTCTAAGCAAAGGGTAATGGTTAATCCAGTGTTTTCATTTGTCAAAAATGCTTGTCTCTGTCATGTCTTAAACATTCTCTTTGTGTTTTCTATTTGAAACTTGTAGCCTCTGATTTCAGTGTTTATCTCAATTGAGCCTAAATTGTAGATACTTGGGACTTGTTTTTATTATTTTCCATAATGATGTATATATAAATTTATCTGATAATTACTAAGAGTTTTGCTGAATTGAACTGAATTAAATAATGTTTTAGAAAATAGTTAAGAAGTAAAGATGCCCACTGGGTGTTCTGATGGTTTTATTGTATTTCCTCTTTCCAGAGATGTAAACTAGGAAAAGTATAGTTAATAATGATTAAATTAAGGTGAACTTAAACATGCCCTTGAGATATCTTGCATGCATGCTCAGTCGTGTCTGACTTTTTGAGACCCTATAGACTGTAGCCCACCAGTCTCCTCTGTCCATGGGATTTCCCAGTCAAGAATACTGGAGTGAGTTGCCATTTCCTCCTCCAAGGGACCTTTCCAATCCAGGGATCAAACCCATGTCTCTTGCATTAACAGGCGGGTTCTTTACCACTGAGCCACCTGGGAATCCCTGAGCTATCTTGAGCAGGAATCTAGTATAGAAGAAAGGTCTGGAAAATAAGAGGGGAAAATACAAGTGCTTCTTTAACATGTTGAGTTAGGATGGCTAGACAAGCCATCAGTCATAAGCAAAGTGGGAAAATGAGCAGAGCTAATAAACAGAAAGGATCCCAAGTTAAAACAGGGAAGAGGAGAAAGATCTCTAAGGATTGGAACATATTAAAAGCAAATAAATAAACATTCCTGAAATGCACGTGTGTGGAGGGAAGACCAGAATCTGTGAAAAGATTTTCTCTTGAAAAACTTCTGGCAAATCTAAAGGCCCACACAGAGCTTCTTGTAGGTTGGGTTCCCACATGTAAATCAGGAAATGAGAATTCACATGAAAGTGCTTTATTAGTAGGCGTTCCCAAGGAGGGGATTGGGAAGGGGGCATGGGAAAGGAGGAGGCCAAGTAAGGGTGCTGCAGCCAGCAAGCCTATGGAGGGTAACGTGGGCTCCATCTTGAGGGAGCTCTGCAGGCGGTGGCAGTCACACCCTGGAGTTGTCCCCCACTGGGAGCACGGAGACTGGAGTTGCACTCCTGGACCATCAGTCATTGGTCAGAGGCTACCCTGGGGGCACCTACAGCTCTCTCTTCACCCAGGCCAAGTGGGTGCCAGCAGCCAGGGTGGTCCTCAAGGAAGGAGGTGAAGGTGCTGCAGTGGAGAGAGCATGCAGTGGGGAGCAGGAGTGCTCAGAGATGCTGAAAGGATCCAGAAGGTAACAGGCTGAGCTCCAACAGCATCTGCTACAGAGCTCTAAAGCCTCACGATTAAAAGTGGGGCAACAGCTCCAAAATCCCTAGAGCAAGCAGGATCGGAGAGGGAGACATGAGATGCTCTGTGGCTTTTTCCAGGCTGCTCTGGACATCTGTGGGAGACAGGCCAATCTGAACACTTTCCCAGGGCGCTGCAGCGTGGAGCTGAGAGAGAGAAACCGTTAGTCCTCGGCTGTAGACTTGTGATCGGGTAAACTGGAGCTCCATTGAAGTCACCAGGATGCGGCTCACTTAGATCACGAAGGGACACCAGACAGGGTGGCAGCCAGCCTATCAGCCAAAGGGAGCCCTGGGGCTATCCATGCCCTTAGTTCTATTATTTAGCCCTTTGGCCGTGGATTGGATTTGGAAATTAATTCTCCTCTTCGCTTTATTCTTCAAATATTTACTGAGCACCTATTATATACCAAGCACTGCTCAAGTGCTGAAACTGTGGCAGTGAACAGAAAAGATAAAGCCTTCTATCCTCATGATGCTTACAGCCTAGTGGAGAGAGAAGCAATTATCTGTGTGAATTGTGAGCTAGTTCTTTTCCCACTAGACTATAAGCTCCATTTTATATATGTGCATATGATGATGTCCCATAGAGACAAGTGTTATGAAGAAAAACAGCCAGTCAGAGCAAGTGGATGGAGTGAAGGGTGAGGAGGTTATTTGGCATCGGGCTGCCAAGGGAGGCCTTTCTGCCAAGGGACATTTGAGCAGAGACTTGAATACAATGAGGGTGCAAGCACGCAGGCAGGAGGCAAATATCTGTCGGTTGCAACCAAAAGTCTAATTTTGAAACATCATGGCTTGTGGGATTGTATGTGAACCGACCTCCCGTGGTTCCTTGGGCTAAGGGGGTGTGTGTTCCTTCTGGGTCAGCGAGGGCCTTCGCTTGGTGCTTTTGCCTCCCTGTTCAGGGCTGAGTGGGCTTCCCTTGTGGCTCAGCTGGGAAAGAATCTGCCTGCAATGCGGGAGACCTGGGTTCGATCCCTGGTTTGGGAAGATCCCCTGGAGGAGGGAAAAGCTACCCACTCCAGTATTCTGGCCTGGAGAATTCCATGGTCTGTATAGTCCACCATCACAGAGTCGGACACGACTGAGCGACTTTCACTTTCAGGGCTGAGTGTGCACAGGGCTAGGCTGACATAACCTACTGAGAGGTGACGGTCTAGATTTTCCTATATGGTCATTTGGATTACAACATTGGAACTTTTCTTTCCTAGTTCAGTTGTAAAATCAGGTTTTAAAATCTGCTTATGTGCCCTCTTACTTCCTGGTTCAAGGATGTGATCTTTTTTTCATTTTGGTTTGGTTTAAATCAGGTTTATTAACATATCATTGGTATTCAGTAAAAAGTCACCCTTTTTAGGTGTACAGTTCTCTGAATTTTGACAAATACGCAAAGTTGTGTTACCTCTACCACAAGCGTGACACAGAACATTTCCACTGAAGCCTCTGTACTGTGACACCAGATTAAATTTCAGAGACAGAGTTTTGGGTGAAATGGACAAGGATAACTTTATTGCTTTGCTAGGCAAAAGGGGGCCACAGTGGGCTAACGCTCCTAAAACTATGTGTCCCAACCTGGAGAGGGTAGTGAGGAGTTTTGGCATAAAGCTTCAAAGAGCACGTGATCAGCTTGTGGACATTCTTCTGATTGTTTGGTGGTGAGGTACGTGGGCGTCAACATCATCATCCTGGTTCCAACAGGTGTGGGGTCTACTGTGCTTGTGGGCAGCAGACCATCATTAAATTTAACTTCTCCCACCTGGTGAGGGTTTCAGTATCTGCAAACAGCTCAAAGATATCATTCTATATAGCGTGAGAGGGGACCAGCTCTCTACCCCAAGGCTGCCCTATTGTTTCTCCTGACTGCTCATCCTGTGTCTCTGCATCCCCTCCCTTCCCTGACTGGCATCTGTTTGAACCTGCTCCTTGGAACTCAGGGAAGATCTGGAGGCTGAATGAAGCCTACTTCCTGTAATCAAGAAATAATAAGAGGCCATGGAAAGGCTTTTGTGCTGAGCAGCCTCGAAGGGTCCTGCTCGCTATCACCATCACCCCAAGAACATGTTCTTGAGAAACCTTAGGACCTTTTCTCTCTCTCTCTCTGCTGACAAGTTGGGGATACAAAGATACACAAGCATGGAAAATAAAGTTAATACTTGAAAACTGAAATGGAATCTTTGCCTGGGAGTTTAAGCTACAACGGATAAACTATTATAAAGATAAATATAAAATAATTACATAAATATAAAAATATATTATAAAAAGATACCTTTATTAAACATATTTTTAATATAAATTGAGCTGTTTCTTCTAGACTCATAAACAAAATAGTTAATATGTGAAAATTGTAATCTTCACCTGGACAATTTGAATTGTAGAGGATTGACTTTCTTTTTTTCTGTCTGCTTGGAGTTTATTGTCCACTTGGCGCAAGGCAGAGTTATGGGGTGTCAGGAAGGCTCTCATGTGGCTTGGGTAGCAAAGAGTAGGGATCTCTCAATTTCCTTTTTGGTGTTTTGATGTTAAAAAACCACCTCCTTCTTCTGGCTGCACCCTGCTTAGTCTCGAGGAGGTGAAGGAGGAGGGGGGGGCTCTGGAGGCCTGGGGAGATCCAGGGTGCTCTGGGGACTCCAACACTGTGGCCATGACCAGGAGAGTGGATTTCCCAAAAAAGAAGCTACCCCACCAGCGTCCGGGCTGGGCTTTGGGGACAGCGGGATGGTAGGGGATGGCTTCCCCAGGGTACAGAGCACAGGGGCCGTTACTGGAATTGGAGCCCAGGTTGCCCCGGTAGTAGTAGTTAGTGGCTGCCATGCACTTTCCTGGGGGCTGAGGGAAGCCTCGGTGGCGACCCCTCAAGGGCCTGGGCTCGTGATCACAGGCAGCAGGGACCAGAGCACTAGGCCATGGAGCCCATCTGGGCAGGAGACAATGGGCAGCTGCCCCAACCAACAAATTTTATCAAATAATAATGTGAACAGGTATGTTTTAAGACTAATTGAGCTGTTTCTTCTTGGTAAGCAACTACTATTTAGTCAAGGTGGGATATTCCTTCAGGAATCATCTTGGTTCTAGTGTGTTCAGGACATTTGCGTTGAGATGAGATGTGGATGACCTGGTTCCTTCCATTGTACCCCTCCCTCCTGCAGCCTCCATCAATGACCTTTCCTCTCCAGGGATATCTTTCTTTTTTCAACATGCCAGTTCTCCTCTATCTGTGGGGAAAAGCAGTTAATTCTTCTCTCTTAAATCCAGCTGGGTTCCCAGTAGCTAACATTTGTTCAGTGCCAGCAAATTGCTAATTGCTTTTGGTCATCATCCCACTTTATTCTCCCAGACCCTGGATGCAGGTGGTTCTTTACAGAAGAAAAATATGATGGCCCTGTGCCTAGGTTATCAGTATTATGAGATCCCAGCACATCATCCTCTTTGATTCTCACAGCAAATCCTGTGTTTATCAGTGAGGAAACTGAGGCTTAGAAGGGGCAGGAGAATGTGTGATATTTCAGGCTCTTGGGAAATCGGTTTCATATTCCCCTTGCGGCTTCATTGCTTTGACTTTGCCCTCAGCTCTGCAGCCTGGCTGTGTTTCTTCTTCATTCCCTGCACCTGAGTCTCCTGGCCTTTACTCAAGGTGTTTGGGGCTGGCAGGGGGGGAGGCGGAGAGGAATTGCAGAAATTTTCTCAAAGTGGCTTAAATTTTAAAAGGGGGCATCCCTTGTGGCTCAGCTGGTAAAGTATCCACCTGAAATGCAGGAGACCTGGGTTCGATCCCTTGGTTGTGAAGATCCCCTGGAGAAGGGAATGGCTACCCACTCCAGTATTCTGGCCTGGAGAATTCCATGGACTGTGTAGTCCATGGGGTCGCAAAGAGTCGGACACGACTGAGTGACTTTCACTTATATGTTATAGAGGATTATCTCACAGAACATATGGTAGAAAGTACTGGTAGGCTTCTGATAGGACTGGCACCAGGAATTAGAAAGCAGTCAGGAACCAGGGCAACATCTTATTTATTTGAACGTGAAATCCTTTTACATAGGATATCCTTAACACCAAGTAACTAGTGTTCCTTAGAACCTTGCTAGACCAAGCATGATTCATGGACCATCAGCATGAGCTGAGAGCTTGTTAAAATACAAAGTCAGGCAGCACCCTGGCCACAGCATCAGATTCTATATTTTAACAAGATCCCTGGGTGACCTGTGTGTGCATAAAAACCTGAGAAGCACTAACACTGGTGTAGAGCACAATTAGGGGAAACACTAATCTCTCAGGCCTCCATCAAATCGGGAGATTGAGCAAATGCCTTTATAGTTTTTAACCCCCTGAAGACAAACACTGGCAAACTTGTTTGCTGTGTTCATCAAGAGGCCTCCACTGGATAGTCCATTAGAATATGAGCTCCATGAAGCTAGAACTTTGTTTTGTTATAGGTCTTCCCCTTGCAGTTAGAACAAGGCCTGACATACAGTAGGCACTCAAATGATACTTGTTGAAAATTTTTTAAAAGCACCACAAGACAAAGGAGTGTAATAAAGATAGTCCCCTCACTCCCTCAACAGTCTATGGTGCTTGACTTTGCTTCAGTAGAAGACACTGTAATGATTGGCTGCGTGGGACTTATGCTGCTTGGCATGGACTAACTCTGAACCAAATAGACCCAAAACTGTACTATGGCTCAAATACAGTAGAACTTGATTTCTTGCTCACTTACTAATACTAGTAAACAGATCAACAGGGTACTCTCCTCCATGCAGTCACTCAGGCTGATAGAGTGGCTACTACCTTTAACACGTGTGTCCCCAGTTGTCCTGAAAGTGTTTCATTTCAGTCATCTGAAAAGGGAAAGACGCTTGAAGCAGCATGTGGGAATTCTTTCTTCCTCTGGTAGCCAGCCTTTGAGATAGCCCCTGCTTCCTGGTCTTGATCATGCTGAGCCCCTCCCATACTGGATGGGATTGACCTGTGGAACAAATACAATATTGCAGAAATGACATTGTGTGACTTCCAAGGCTGTTTTACTCTTGAATCACTGAGGGAAGCTGGCTGCTATATTATGAAGACATTCAAGCTTCCCACAGATGGCCCAGAGGCGTCCCACCAACAGACATCTGAGTGAGCCAGCTTGAAAGTGAATCCTCCAGCCCTTCAGATGACTGTAGCCCGACTTTGACTACAGCCTCATAAGAGGTGCTGAAGCAGACCACCTTATTAATAGACTCCTAAATGCCTGATCCTCAGGAACTAGGAGATAACGAATGTCTATTGTTTTAAGCAGCTTAGCTGCAGGGTAATTTGTTATGCGACAGTAGATGATTAATACATTTCCACTCATTTCATTGGCTAGAAATCAGCCACGTGGCCATACATAACTGAGAAACATAGCCTGGCCCATAAATAAGAGGGTTTTACTAAGCAGTGGGCAGTCTTCCACAGGAATAGACAGAATAATCCAAAGATAAGCAGAATTGAGGATGTGGGTTCAAACCACAGAGCTAGTGGACACACTTTGCCTTTCTCTCCATCTCTGCAGAGTCTACCTGCTCTAGGAGGGTCATCTCCCATTCTTCCCTCTTCTTGAAACTGTCTCTGTGAACTTCAGATCACATTCCTCTCTCTCCCCTCTGAACTCCTTTAGCTTTTCTTGGCTTGGTCTCTTCTGTATATAGTAATATACGTCACTGGTTCAGAGACAGGGGGCATCGTTTGACATCAATCATGCATTTCCTTGTGATAGCTATTATATCACTGTCTAGGATGATTAACTTTTCATGTCTGTATATCTTGTCTTCCCAATTGTGTTTAATATCCTAGAGGGCAGACACCAGTGGAGGTAGATGATATGATTTGTGACCACATTAGCCCAATAATCTGTAAAGAGATTTATTGAATCCACCAAATCTAATCTTGATGGGAGTTGAATTTTAATAGGAATTCAGTCCTTTCTCTAGATCACTAAACATATGATCACAACCATGTATTTAAAATTCTGTTTGCTAAGCATTAGGTCATAGCCTCAGTGGTACCTAGCACAAGGGCAGTCAATGAGTATTATTTGAATACAATTTTAACAGTAACTACCACATCAGAAACTTGATTAAATTTTGGATAAACTATGTATAATGATATTTTTTAATGCAATGAAAATAGCTATTAATCTAGATTTATTTTGATTCCACTCGCTCACCTGTGGTTTAACAGATCCTAATCAACTTTGAATTTCAACTACTTCTTGGTTTTATAAGAGTAACCATCATGCTGCCAGCAAATGTTATTTCATTTGCTCTCATTAGCCCCTCCTTGTGATATATATCAGTCATTAAAAATAATTGCAGAGGCTTTATGTTCACCTTCCATTTGAATTTTAGCTTGATGCCAAAAGTAATGACTCAAGGACTGACAAATAGATATTGCCTTATAATAAATTTATGAAGAGTTTATCAAGCATGTGCACTGTTCTTTGTCAAGCATCTTGTAGCTAAACATAGCAAGCAGACCATTTAAAGTAACAATGTTCACAGTAGAAGCTTTTAAGAATGACCACAGAATACAGCTTCTTGAAAAGGCCAAGTTAAAAAAAAAAGCACCCTGTGACCAATTACTTCAGCTAATAAATACTTTGGTGACAATTTTGTTATTTTCTATACTGAAAAAAAGCTTTATTTTCATATCACTGATTTTTTTTAAAGACCCATGGAATAGTAGAATAAGGAACACTGGTTGAACTCTTGGAATATGTAGTCTAACTGGCTCTATAAATACTTGAAATTAATTATTTATACTATATGTAAGGATTATTCATAGAAACTGAGGAATTTAGATTTTAAAATACTGGACCTTTTAATGTGAAAAGAAAAAAATATGACTATGAGCTTTTCCCCAAAGATAAATGTTCTAATCTGACTTGAATCACTACATGTCAAACACACATTTTTTCCTGCTGAATTAAATTAGGGAATTGATTTGTTTTACAGATTCTGTAGAAATTACAATGGCTTTGAGCACCAGGCAAGCTCACTGAGAGTACAAAAATCATTGGTTAAAAGAAAAGGTTCTTTGTGTTATGTCTTCATGTGTTCAGACCCCAGAGTCCCCGAAGCAATATCAGCTAAGTACGCCATACTGTGATCTTGTAAATAAAACATGACAATCTGAAGGTCAGAAACTGTTTTACCAGGGTGCTCTCTGCCTGCTAAAAGTAGGACCCATGATTGACACACGTCTTCTGTACAATTGTGTCCTTTACTCTGAGTCACCAGAGTTCAGTGTATAACCACATTTCATGTGCTCCCTTACAGAAAATTTTTAAAAATATGTCCATTGACTCTTAGCTGTCATAACTGTTTCTAAAATACTACAAGTACCACAGTATTTGTTAACTTGTTCATATGCTGTAAGTTTAGCATGATTTCATCATTAAAATGTTAATAGAGACTATAAAGCTGGTTAGAAAGGCATGCTATAAAAACGTACACCATGCAAAATGAAGTGAAATTAAAGTATACTGTTATCACTCACAAGAAACAATATAGTGAACTGTTTTGGGGAAAAATATATTTTCACTGATCAAAATGATTCAGTGTCAGTTGAATGCCAAATTATTTTTATTTAGAGAACACACAAATCAAAGGCACTAATAGAAGGTTTATACAGAAGAAGGGATCCTTCCAGACCAGAAGAGGACGAATACTGGGCAGGGTTTAAGAAGGTGTGGGTGTACCTTCTGGGTAGTACCCCTGCATTGGGGTCTGGGCAAGAAAGACCCTTGAAGTGAAGAGAAACTGACTGCTTGCTATCAATGATAACAATACGGGAGGCTGAGGAGACCCCTTTCAACCCTCCCACCAGTTTGGGAGAGACTCCTCCAGAAGGGACTAGTTTTAAGAAAGAAAAGAAGGCCTTAAGAGAAAGAGCGATGCCTCATATCCCTTAAAAGTGGCCCAGAGGGAGTTCCCTGGTGGCCTAGCAGTTGGGATTAAGGGCTTTCACTGCCAGTGGCCTGGGTTCAATCCTTGGTCAGGGAATTGAGATCCCACAAGCCAGGATCAAAAGTGGCCCAGAGGTAGAACTAGTGGTTGATCCATGACCTTGCTGGGCCTCTTTGTAACTGGAGAAGAACCACCACAGAGCTTGCTATGACCCATTGGCCTCTGGATGAGCCATCTTCCTCTGCCCCAGCCCCAGCCCTGGATTAGCCCTCTTTCTTGCTGCTACAACAGCACAGGAGCTGAGAGCTCTAGAATTTTATGGGAAGAGAAATGGTTGATGCTAGGCCCTTCAATGGTGCAGACATATTTTAGAATAACTTCTGAGATTTTAATACAATATTGTAAAGTAAAAAAAAACAAACAATAAACATCATTAGGGACAGCTTGGCTATGGGTTGAAATAATCATTTGAAATCACAAAACTCTGTTAGAGCTGAGCAGCAAAGGACTTTGCTTATGAATACTGGAAGCTTTCATTGGTATACGAGAAATTAGAGAAGTAAATATGAAGTATGTATTCTCAGCAGACTCGAGATAAAAATAAAACTCCCTTTAAAAACTCAAGGCAAACACAATAACACATTCAAGGCATTTAACAAAGAGCTGTTTAAGAGTCAGAATATTCAAGTGTTATATTTTTTAAATTAAAGCTATCATGATTATATTTGTTAGAATATGCACTGAGCTGTTATTTCTCTATTCTGAAATACACTGAGCCTCCCATAGAGAACCAATTTACCCGTCATCTTTGCCTGTATGCCAGCACGGCTGTACTTTGTATTATCACATCTGAGACTAAGTCAGTCAACAAAAGCAGATTTAATATGTGACTAACAGCACTCATTTTTCTTTAAAGAATAAAATAAAAAGAGTAAAATAAAGAATCAGAGACAGAAGCCATACATCTTCATATGGCTTAATATGCACTAGGATAGACTTTAATTAACGTCATAATTCACGTCACATAGGTCAGTGTTTCTCAAGCTATTGTCACAGACCAATAATTTTATAAATTGCAATGAAAATAAATTATTAGGAAAGTATTAAAAAGCATACAAAATGCAAGCCCACTTATCACAGTGTTACAGTAATGTCAAATTTTTATAGAAGTTTCTACATGCTTATTCCCAATCCCTGTGCTTACCACAGACTAGTAACAGTTTGTGGACTAACAGTTTGCTACCAGCAAACTTTGAGTAACCCAGTTGGTGTTAGTTACATTCACTCCAAGTTTCATAGGTCAAAATGATTTTTTATTTAAACTTTATGTCAAATGTCCCTTGAAATAAGAGAGCCATTGACAGTGACTTGGACATCATCACCCCCTTTACAGTAACCTTCACAATATCAATTAATGTGTGTTCAAAATATGACATATCATTCTGTACTGAATAACTTTTCTAAAGCAAAAGCTGCCTTCTCTCATTTTCCTGGGTATTTATTTATACCACCAGCCCCCAATCTTGTTCCTTAAATAATTTAAGAAAGGAGGATTGAATGTGGTGTATACATGTACTTGTTCTTTCAACCTTATTTGCAGAAGATGCATGCAAATTCAGTTCTGCAGATTTGTTCAGTTTAACCTCAAAGGTGTTTTTAAAACATTAGACTTTCAGTGTCTCTAAGTGAGGCATTGGCACCTACCTGGCCCCACATATGAGTTACATGGCTCTCAGTCTTTGGTTTCTGAACCAGAGCCTCCTGCTGTTGTGGAAAAATGATGTGCTAGAGGCCAAATCCGTTTGGGCTAAAATTTTAGACCTGTGACAGATGATGGAGACATTTCTTGTGCAACCTACACAAGTTGTTTAAATGCTCTTAGATTCATTTCCTTATTCTGTAAAATGGAGAGAATACTTAGGTCGCAGGATTCTTGGGAAGATTAAACAAGGCAAAGTAAGTGTAATGCCTGGCATGTGTAGTTGAGAACACAATAATATTATTTCCTGTCTGAATCTACCTCCCTATGCCCCATTTCCCCTCACCCCCACTCTGCTTGCCCCTGCTCTTTGCACCATTGGTATTTTGCCGCTGGTGAGTGTACTGCTTCACTCTGCTGAAGAGAAGGATAAATGAACCCACCAAATATATACCTTTTCTAAGTATAGAGGAAATACCATGTTAATACTTGCAGCTTTGCCATCCTTAGGAAAAAAGATGACTCAAAGATGGTACTAAGTGAAAAAGGAAGCTCTGAAGGAAAAAGCTGTGGAAACACCCCCTTCCCAAAAGCGGAACTGCTCATCCATCTAATGGAGGCTTCTTGCCGTCCACCGTCCCTACTTCACTGAGGAGCACCATGGCCTGAACAACACTGCACTTCAGGAAAGTGTTTGATCTCTGTTAGTTCTAATTCTTCACTGGAAAAGTACTTGCTTGTCTGTTAAATATAAACATTTCCATGATTTTAGGAAATTTCTTTACTAATGGAATTAGCAGAATTGTATGCTTTTATGGGCGTTTTTTTTCCTGTGAAAACTGGTATCTTAGATAATAGCTTACTTAGTACCAACTGATTCCACTCATAATCATTTAATTTAAATGTGTTTGAGAGAATACATTTAAGAAATCAAATTGTGTGCACTCCTAACGCTTTATTGGCCCTTGTAAGATACTATTTATACTTTCTGGTCAATTGCCTAATACAGTGCAATGATTCTATCCTGCACTTGGTTTGATGTGTACACACGTTAATGTATATTTTTCATTCAGTTTAATTATATATAATTACTAAGTGTTTAACTTCAGTTATAAAATTAATGAATATCAGTAGCAAAAGTCTCAAACAATTTAGAAGTAAATGAAATGAAAAAGGTGTCTGCTCCTTGGTGTTTACCCAAGGGAGTTGGAAACTTAGGTCCCCAACACAGTCACACACATATATTTATAACAGCTTTATTTATTTATAATTGCCAAAACTTAGAAGCCAAACCAACGTGTGAATGGATAGATAAATAGTGGTACAGTTAGCTAGTAGAATATTATTCAACACTAAATGGAAATGATGAAGATATGGAGGAATCTTAAGTGTATACTACTAAATGAATGAAGCCAATCTGAAAAGGCTATGTATTCTGTGTACAACTATATGACATTCTGGAAAAGGCAAAACTATGGAGACAGTAAAAAAAAAATTACAAAATGCAAAAATCAGTGGTTGCCAGGGTTTGCAGGAATGGGCAGGGTTGGGAAGGGATGAACAGGAAGAGAACAAAAGATTTTTAGGGCAGTGAAAATACTCTGCATGATACCATAATGATGGATACATGTCATGAAATATTTGTCTAAACCTGTAGAATATACGCCACCAGGAGTGAACCCTAATGTAAACTATGAAGTCTGGGTGATAATGGTGTATTGATAGAGGTTCATCAAGTAGCACAAATACACTACTCTGGTAGGGGACGTTGATAATGGGGGGGCTATACACATATGAGGCAGGGGTCTTATAGGAAATCTCTATATCTTCCCTTCAACTTTGCTGTTGTCGACTGAAAATATGCTCACCCTAAAAGTTCAGAGTTATGTTTTATTCGGCAGACATTCTTAGAACTTCAAGCCTAACAGCATCTCAAGTAACCCTGAGAAAACTGCTCCAAGGAGGTGAGGGGGGAGCTGGGCTATATAAGAGTGTTCTAATAAAAGGCAGATAGTCTGAATATCAGAAGATTATTGTTAATTAAAGAAAACCAAATATCTCAAGTTAAGGAATTTAGTGCTTTTCTGTGTATGGGAAGATGCAAGAGTCTGGGCTCACTGACATCATTCCTTTGATATGCATCTCAGCTAACGGGCTTGTATCCTGTTTTCCCATCCTGAGTTTCCCATGGCATCCTTTGTTTACTGATAAGCAGGCAATGTTTTATTTCTCACTGTAAACCTGAAACTGCTCTTAATAAGTAAAGTCTTAAAAAAAAAAAACTAAAGCTACTCCTACCATAAACCACTACCCCCCTCACACCCCCCAGTCAATACCCTTCCAATCCCCACTAAAGGTCTTTTAGCCCTAAGAACCTGCACATTTCTGCCTTATTACTCAACTCACCCTGAAACTTTAGGTATAACCCATTCTTCAGCCATTCTGCTTTTCTCCATGAAAAATATTTCTTCTCTTTTTTACTTCTAATCCTCTACCCCTTCAGATACTAGAATCCACTTGACTAAAAATTCCAACTCGACAGTAACAAAAAATGAATTACTAATTTTATAGAGATATACCTCAGACAGTAAAGAATCTGCCTGTGATGCAGGAGACCCATGTTTGATCCCTGGGTCAGGAAGATCCCATGGAGAAGGGAATGGCAACCCACTCCAGTATTCTTGCCTGGAGAATTCCATGGACAGAGGACCCTGGCAGGCTAACAGTCCATGGGGTCACAAAGAGTTAGACATGACTGAGTGACAAAGTAAGGATAACGGACATATAACATTATATTATTTTCAGTGTACAACATAATTCAACATTTGTATTCACCAAAATAGATCTAACATCCATCACCATACATAGTTACATATCTTTTGCCTTGTGATGAGAACTTTTAAGATCTATTTGCAGCAATTTTCAAATATTCAACATAGCATTATTAACAATAGTCACCATGCTGTTCATTGCATCCCCAAGACTTACTTATTTATAACTAGAGGTTTGTAATTTTGCCTCCATTCACTCATTTCACCTACCCCTTCTGCCTCTGGGCCTAAGAACCACCAGTGTGTTTATTAAGCTTGATTTTGGTTTTTAGATTCCACATACAGGTGAGATCATACAGAATTTGTTTTTCTCTGTTTGATTTATTTCACTTAGCATAATACACTCAAGGTGCATCTATATTGTAACAAATGACAAGATCTCCTTTTTTAATGACTGAATAATATTTGTGTGTGCTTGTGACATTTTCTTTACCCATTTGTCCACTGATGGACACTTACTTTTTTTCCATATCTTGGCTATTATAAGTAGTGCTACAGTGAACATGGGGATATATGTATCTTTTTATGTTGGTGTTTTTACTTTCTTTGCATAAATACCCAGAAGTGAAACTGCTAGATCATATTGTACTCCTCTTTCTAATTTTCTTTCAATAACTTCCATACTGTTTTCCATAGAGGTTGCACCAATTTACATTCCCTCCAGTAGTGCACAAAAGTTTTCTTTTCTCCACATCCTCACCAACACTTATTATTTTTTGTCTTCTTCATAACAGTCATTGTGACAGTTGTGAGGTGATATATCATTTGTGGTTTTGATTTGCATTTCCCTGATGATTTGTGGTGTTCAGCATCTTTTCATGTGGGTGTTGGTCATCTGTTTGTTTTCTTGGGTAAAATGTTTAATTATATCTTCCTAGTTCTAATCAGATTGCTTGTGTTTTTGCTATTAAGTTATGTGAGGCCTTTACATATTTTGGATATTACCGTCTTGTCACATATATAATTTACAAATATATTCTCCCATTCGATAGGTTGTCTTTTCATTTTATTGATGGTTTCCTTTGCTGTGCAGAGCTTTTTTTTTCTAGATTAAAAAAAAATTGGAAGGAACAAAATGGCGGAGGCGTAAGTGGACATAGAGTACATCTCTCTCCACAGATACATCAGGAACACACCTTCAGACACAGAAGTGCATGCAGAACACCAGCTGAGAGTGGACAGGAGTACTTGACCAGTGGAAAAGAATATATAGAACCACACAAAACTCAGTAGGATGAAAGAACTAGGGGGAAAAGTAGGAGTGTTAGCAGGACTGGACCTGCCCTCAGCCAGTGGGTGAACTGAAGCAGGGGTCTGATCCCCACATCAAAGCAATTGCCTGATGCGCTGAACAACAGAGAAGGACCCCAGGCAAGGGAGCCTTCTAAGTGCCTGAAGGGGTGGAGCTACGGAGAAAGACTGGCCAAAGAGGCCTTCTGATCGCCAGCTACAAGATACTAAAAAAAGACTGATAGGGCCATTACTCTTGTGGCTGAGGCACTCCATGTCCCTGCACACTTGGCGCTGCCAGGGTCCCCACATGCCAAGCAGCTGTGCCACCTTCACGCTCAACTCTCACTGGGGCAGAGCTGCCACAAGTAAAAAAAAAGTCTTGCATCTGTGCACACAGAATCGCTTTGGTTGTGTCTGACTCTGCGACGCTGTAGACTGTGGCCTGCCAGGCTTCTCTGTCAGGGAGGGGGGTTCTCCAGGCAAGAATACTGGAGTGTATTGGCCAATACTGGTTGCTATACCCTTCTAGAGCACTATATTTCCTGCTGCCCTAGCCGCTAACTCCCCTGAGTACCTGAAGCTGCCAGAAGCTCTGCAACCCAAGCAGCTGCACCACCTCTGCAACTGGCCCAGTTCAGTTCAGTTCAGTTTAGTCGCTCAGTTGTGTCCAACTCTTTGCGACCCCATGAATTGCAGCACACCAGGCCTCCCTGTCCATCACCAACTCCTGAAGTTCACTCAGACTCATGTCCATCAAGTCGGTAATGCCATCCAGCCATCTCATCCTCTGTTGTCCCCTTTTCCTCCTGCCCCCAATCCCTCCCAACATCAGAGTCTTTTCCAATGAGTCAACTCTTCGCATGAGGTGGCCAAAGTACTGGAGTTTCAGCTTCAGCATCATTCCTTCCAAAGAAATCCCAGGGCTGATCTCCCAGACAGGGGTAGACTCAAGTCCACCAGGGAAGCCTCATGAGCAAATCCCAGTGGACGACCCACATGCAAAGATGGAAATAAAACTATAATTGAAACCCAGGGGCAGTGTGACTAAGGAAGAAGACCCAAAACCTTCCCACAAGCTGTACAAACTGCAGATTAAATCCACACAATAAACGAGGCAGACTCTGTGTCTATCAGTTCAGTTCAGTTCAGTCACTCAGTCGTGTCTGACACTTTGCAACCCCATGAACCGCAGCACACCAGGCCTCCCTGTCCATCACCAACTCCCAGAGTTCACCCAAACTCATGTCCATTGAGTCAGTGATGCCATCCAACCATCTCATCCTCTGTCGTCCCCTTCTCCTCCTCCCCTCAATCTTTCCCAGCATCAGGGTCTTTTCAAATGAGTCAGTTCTTCACAACAGTTGGCCAAAGTCAGAGTTTCAGCTTCAACATTAGTTCCTTCCAATGAACACCCAGGACTGATCTCCTTTAGGATGGACTGGTTGGATCTCCTTGCAGTCCAAGGGACTCTCAGGAGTCTTCTCCAACACCACAGTTCAAAAGCATCAATTGTTCGATGCTCAGCTTTCTTCACAGTCCAACGTTCACATCCATACATGACCACTGGAAAAACCATAGCCTTGACTAGATGGACCTTTGTTGAAAAAGTAATGTCTCTGCTTTTGAATATGCTATCTAGGTTGGTCATAACTTTTCTTCCAAAAAGTAAGCGTCTTTTAATTTCATGGCTACAATCACCATCTGCAGTGATTTTGGAGCCCCCAAAATAAAGTCTGACACTGTTTCCACTGTTTCCCCATCTATTTGCCATGAAGTGATGGGACCAGATGCCATGATCTTCGTTTTCTGAATGTTGAGCTTTAAGCCAACTTTTTCACTCTCCTCTTTCACTTTCACCAAGAAGCTTTTTAGTTCCTCTTCACTTTCTGCCATAAGGGTGATGTCATCTGCATATCTGAGGTGATTGATATTTCTCTCAGCAATCTTGATTCCAGCTTGTGCTTCTTCCAGCCCAGTGTTTCTCATGATGTACTCTGCATATAAGTTAAATAAGCAGGGTGACAATATACAGCCTTGAAATACTCCTTTTCTGTGTCTATGGAATATATAAAAGGTCATGAGAGCTCCCACAAAAGAAAACACACTAGTTCTGATAGCTGTGGACATTGGAAGCAAGAACACACAGGAGTAGGACTAGATTAGAATCTGAGCTGCTCCCACAGCAGGTCCAGGATCAGCACAGTGTTGGAGGGCATCCTAGGGAGGTGAGGTGGACTGTGACTCCCAGCGAGGGAAAGGACTCTCACAGCAGTGACTCAGAAAAACATTTATTATTCTTCTGTTTTGACTTGTTCTATAGATTCTTTTGGATTTTTTTTCTTTTTTTCTCCTTTTCCCCCCCTCTGTTGTAGTTGTTGATTTTATTTGCACTGTGAAATCTAGTTAAGCTTTTGAGCTTTTTTTTCCTCAGTCACATTTTTTATTGTTGTTATAAACCTCTGCCTCTACATTGGGCTTTTGCAGTTCTGTGGAGTTTTCCTTTTTTTTTTTTTTTCTCTCTCTCTCTTTTTAAAATTTTAATTGTTAATTTTTAAGCCTATTATTATTTTTTCTACATTTATTCCTTTGTTTGCTTTTCCTACTGTTCTTTTCGCCTTGCAGTTAATCTTTAATGTATACAAATCTTCTTTATCTACCTCTATTTAACTTTGCATATCTATTCTTTCTTTCTTTTCTTTCTTTCCTTTCCTCTTAACATATGTTAGTTTTATTTTCATTGCTTTATTCTCCAATTGGCACCTTGCCTTAGTTTTGTTTTCCAGTTTGTACTTTAGTTAGTTTTGTTCTGTTAGATATAATTTTTGGTTTCCTATGTTCGCTGGATCAATCTATTGTACTTTATTTTTGATGGACTGTTGTGATTTTGCTTATGGGTGTATATGTATATGTGTATATTCAGTAACACTTTTTATTGTCGTTATAAACCTCTGCCTCTACTTTGGGTTTTTGCGGTTCTGTGGAGTTTTCCTTCCCGCACCCCCCCCTCTTTTTCCTTCTTCTGCCATTTTTTTCTTTTCTCTTTTTTTTAATTTTAACTTTTTTAACCTATTATATTTTTTTCTACATTTATCCCTTTGCTTGCCTTTCCTACTGTTCTTTTCCCTTTGCAGTTAATCTTTAATGTATATAAATCTTCTTCATCTACCTCTGTTTAACTTTGCATATCTACTTTTTCTTTTCTTTCCTTTCCTCTCAACATATTTGTTAGTTTTGTTTTCATTGCTTTATTCCCCACTTGGCACCTTGCTTTAGTTTTGTTTTCCAGTTTGTGCTTTAGTTAGTTTTGTTCTTAACTGGTAAGTATAATTTTTTATTTCCTTTGTTTTCTGGGTCAGTCTACTGTACTTTATTTTTGTTGGACTATTCTGACATTGCTTATAGGTGTATGTGTATATGTGTATATTCCATTATCTTAATTATTATTTGCCTGATTTTTATAACTGCCATCTGTCTGGGGTTCATCTTTGGTTTCTCATTTTTGAACATTTGTTTTAATCTCATTTAATACCATAACAAACCACTTGTGGAATCTTTGTTCCTGACCAGAGATCAAACCTTGAGCCTTTGGAGTGGGAGCACTGACTCCAAGACCCTAGATTACCAGAGAACTAACCCTAGGGAGTATCAAATAGTGAGAACTCAAACAAAGGAAACCACTTGAATACAAGACCCAGCATCACCCAACCACCAGTAACACCCTGTGCAGGATGCCTCATCTAAACAAACAAAACAAATATACAAACCGAATCATCAGCAGACAGGATTACCACCTCACTCAGCCTTGCCCATCAGAGGAAAAACTAACAAACAAACAAAAACTCAGCACAAATCTCACCCTATACTAAGCTTGCACAAACCACTGGACCAACCTTAAGAGGGAGGGAAAAAAAAACGAAGAAATAATTCAGCCTTGAAGTCTGGGACGAGGAGACCTCAAACACAATAAGTTTAAAAAAAATGAAAAGGCAGAGAAATACTACAGAAATGAAGAAACTAGAAAAACAGAAGTCCAAATAAATGAAGAGGAAATAGGCAAACTACCTCAAAAAGAATTCAGAACAATGATAGTAATGATGATCAAAAACTTTGAAAACAAAATGAAGAAAATGCAAGAATCAATTAACAAAGACCTAGAAGAATTAAAGAATAAACATACAGAGACAAACAACACAATTACTGAAATTAGAAATACTCTAGAAGGAATCAGTAGCAGAATATCTGAAGCAGAAGAATGAATCAGTGAGCTGGAAGATAAAATAGTGGAAATAACTTCTGTAGAGGAGAATGAAGTAAAAAGAATGAAAAGAATGGAGGATAGTCTCAGAGACCTTTGGGACAATATCAAATGCACCAACATTCCAATAATAGGGGTCCCAGAAGAAAAGAAAAAGAAAGGGTATGAGAAAATTTTTGAAGAGATTATAGTTGAAAATCTCCCCAAAATGGAAAAGGAGTTAGTCAATCAGTCCAAGAGACACAAAGAGTTTCATACAGGATAAATCCAAGGAGAAACACACCAAGACACATACTAATCAAACTAACAAAGACTAAACACAAAGAAAGAATATTAAAAGCAGCAACAGAGAAGCAACAAGTAACATACAAGGGAAACCCCTTACGCTTAACAGCTGATCTTTCAGGAGAAACTCTGCAGGTTAGAAGGGAATGGCAGGATATATTTAAAGTACTGAAAGGGAAAAATCTACAACCAAGATTACTGTACCTGGCAAGGATCTCATTCAAAACTGATGGAGAAATAAAAAGCTTTTCAGACAAGCAGAAGTTAAGAGAATTCAGTACCACCAAACCAGCTTTACAGCAAATGTTAAAGAGAATTATATAGTCAAGAAATACAAGAGAAGAAAAAAGATCTACAAAGTCAACCACAAACAATTAAGAAAATGGCAATAGGAGCATATATATCAATAATTACTTTAAATGTAAATGGATTAAATGCTCCAATTCAAAGACACAGACTGGCTGAATGGATCCAAAAACAGGACCCATATATATGCTGTCTACAAGAGACCCACTTAAGACCTAAAGACACAGATAGACTGAAAGTGAGAGGATGGAAAAATATATTCCATGCAAATGGAAAGCAAAAGAAGGCTGGCATTGAAACATGTATAATCTCATATGAGAAACGAATTGCCAGTCCAGGTTCGATGCAGGATTCAGGATGCTTGGGGCTGGTGCACTGGGATGACCCAGAGAGATGGTATAGGGAAGGGAGGTGGGAGGGGAGTTCAGGATTGGGAACACATATACACTCATGGCGGATTCATGTTGATGTATGGCAAAACCAATACAATATTGTAAAGTAATTAGCCTCCAATTAAAATAAATAAATTTAAAGTAAAAAAAAGAAAGCTGGAGTAGCTCATATCAGGCAAAACAGACCTTAAAATAAAGATTACAAGAGATAAGGAAGGACACTGCGTAATGATCAAGGGATCAATCTCAGAGGAAGACATAACAATTGTAAGCATCTATGCACCCAACATAGGAGCACCTCAATACATAAGATAAACACTAACAGACATAAAAGGAGAAATTGACAGTAACACAATAATAGTAGGAGACTTCAACACCCCACTCATACCAATGGGCAGATCATCAAAACAGAAAATTAATAAGGAAACAGAAGTCTTAAAGGATACATTAGATGAGATGGATCTCATTGATATCTTCAGGACATTCGATCCAAATGCAGAAGAATGCACCTTCCTCTCAAGTGCACATGGAACATTCTCCAGGATAGACCACATCTTGGGTCACAAATCAAACCTCAGTAAATTTAAGAAAATTGAAATTGTATCAAGCATCTTCTCCAACCACAGTGCTATGAGATTAGATATCAATTACAAGAAAAAAACTGTAAGAAATACAACCACATGGTGATTAAACAACAAGTTTCTAAATAACCAACAGGTTACTGAAGAAATCAAAAGGGAAATCAAAAAATTTCTAGAAACAAATGACAATGAAAACACGACCACTCAAAACCTATGGGGTACAGCAAAAACAGTTCTAAGAGGGAAGTTTATAGCAACACAATCATACCTCAAGAAATAAGAAAAACAGCAAATAGACAACCTAACTTTACACCTAAAACAACTGGAAAAAGAAGAACAAAAACACCCAAAATTAGTAGAAGGAAAGAAATCATAAAGATCTGAGCAGAAATAAATGAAAAAGAAATGAAAGAAACAATAGTAAAGATTAATAAAACTAAAAGCTGGTTCTTTGAGAAGATAAACAAAATTGACAAACCTTTAGACAGATTCATCAAGAAAAAAAGAGAAGAATCAAATCAACAAAATTAGAAATGAGAAAGGAGAGGTTACAACAGACAATGCAGAAATAAAAAGGATCATAAGAGACTATTATGAACAACTATATGGCAACAAAATGGATAACCTGGAAGAAATGGACAGATTCTTAGAAACGTTCAATCTTCCAAGACTGAATCAGGAAGAAATAGAAATTATGAACAACCCAATTACAAGCACTGAAGTTGAAGCTGTGATAAAAAGTCTTATAAAAGACAAAAGCCCAGGACCAGATGGCTTCACAGGAGAATTCTATCAAACATTTAGAGAAGAGCTAATGCCTATCCTTCTAAAACTCTTTCAAAAAATTGCAGAGGGAGGAGCACTTCCAAACTCATTCTATGAGGCCACCATCACCCTGATACCAAAACCAGACAAAGACAACACAGAAAAAGAAAGCTGCCTGCCAATATCACTGATGAACATAGATGAAAAAATTCTCAACAAAATTTTAGCAAACAGAATTTAGCAACACATCAATAAGCTCATACACCATGATCAAGTTGGGTTTTTTCCAGGAATGCAAGGATTCTTCAATATATACATATCAATCAATGTGATACACCATATTAACAAATTGAAAGATAAAAATCATATGGTAATCTCAATAGATGCAGAAAAAGCCTTTGACAGAATTCACAACCCATTTATGATTAAAACTCTTCAAAAAAATGGGAATAGAAGGAACCTACCTCAACATAGTAAAGGCCTTATATGATAAGCCTACAGCAAACATTATTGTCAATGGTGAGAAACTGAAAGCATTTCCCCTAAGATCAGGAACAAGACAAGGGTGTCCAATTTCACCACTATTATTCAACATAGTTTTGGAAGTTCTAGCTACAGCAATCAGAGAATAAAAAGAAATAAAAGGAATCCAGATCAGAAAAGAAGAAATAATGCTCTCACTGTTTGCAGATGACATGATACTGTACATAGAAATCCTTTAAAGATAGTATCAGAGAATTACTATAGCTAATCAGTGAATTTAGCAAAGTTGCAGGATATAAAATCAATACACAGAAATCACTTGCATTTCTATACACTACCAATGAAAAATCAGAAAGAGAAATTAAGGAATCAATTCCATTCACCATTGCAACAAAAAGAATTAAATATCTGGGGATAAACTTACCCATGGAGACAAAGAACTGTACACAGAAAATTATAAGACACTAATGAAAGAAATCAAAGACAACATAAACAAATGGAGAGATATCCCATGTTTCTGGGTAGGAAGAATCAATATTGTGAAAATGACTGTACTACCAAATGCAATCTACAGATTCAATGTGATCCCTATCAAATTACCAATGGCATTTTTCACAGAACTAGAACAAAAAATTTCACAGTTCATATGGAAACACAAAAGACCCCAAATAGCCAAAGCAGTCTTGAGAAAGAAGAATGGAGCTGGAAGAATCAAACTTCCTGACTTCAGATTATACTACAAAGCTACAGTCATCAAGACAATATGGTTCTGGCACAAAAACAGAAATATAGACCAGTGGAACAAGATAGAAAGCCCAGAAATAAACCTATGCACCTATGGGTACCTTATTTTTCACAAAGGAGGCACAATGGGGCAAAGACAGCCTCTTCAACAAATGATGCTGGGAAAACTGGACAGCTACATGTAAAAGAGTGAAATTAGAACACTTCCTAATACCATAAACAAAGATAAACTCAAAATGAATTAAAGACCTAACTGTAAGACCAGAAACTATAAAGCTCTTAGAGGAAATATAGGCATAACACTCAATGACATAAATCAAAGCAAGATCCTCTATGACCCACCTCCTACAGTAATGGAAATAAAAACAAAAGCAAACAACTGGGACCTGATTAAACTTAAAAGCTTCTTAACAGCAAAGGAAACTATAAGCAAGGTGAAAAGACAACCTTCAGAATGGGAGAAAATAATAGCAAATGAAACAACTGACAAAGGATTAATTTCCAAAATATACAAGTAGCTCATACAACTCAATGCCAGAAAAACAAACAACCCAGTCAAAAAGTGGAAAAAAGACCTAAACAGACATTTCTCCAAAGAAGACATACAAATGGCTAACAAACACATGAAAAGATGCTCAACATCGCTCATTATTAGAGAAATGCAAATCAAAGCTACAATGAGATATCACCTCACACCAGTCAGAATAGCCATCATCAATAAGTCTTCAAACAATAAATGCCAGAGAGGGTGTGGAGAAAAGGGAACACCCTTGCACTGTTGGTGGGAATGTAAATTGATATAGCCACTATGGAAGATGGTATGGAGATTCCTGAAAAAAACTAGGAATAAATCTGCCATATGACCCAGCAATCCCACTCCTAGGCAAATACCCTGAGAAAACCAAAACTGAAAATGACACATGTATCCCATTGTTCATTGCAGCACTATTTACAATAAGTAGAACATGGAAGCAATCTAGATGTCCATTGACAGATGAATGGATAAAGAATTTGTGGTACATATACACAATGGAATATTACTCAGCTATAAAAAGGAATGCATTAGAGTCAGTTCTGATGAGGTGGATGAACCTAGACCTATTATACAGAGTGAAGTGAATCAGAAAGAGAAAGATGAAATATCATATTCTAACATATATATATGGAATCTAGAAGAAAGGTACTGAAGAACTTATTTACAGGGCAGCAATGGAGAAAAAGGACTTCCCTGATGGCTCAGATGGTAAAGCATCTGCCTACAATGCAGGAGACCCGGGTTTGATCTCTGGGTCAGGAAGATCCCCTGGAGAAGGAAATGGCACCCCACTCCAGTACTCTTGCCTGGAAAATCCCATGGATGGAGGAGCCTGGTAGGCTACAGTCCATGGGGTCACAAAGAGTCAAACACGACTGAGCGACTTCACTCACTCACTCACTCAATGGAGAAACAGATATAAAGAATAGTCTTATGGACATGGAGAGAGGGGAGGAGAGGGTGAGATGTATGCAAAGAGTAACATGGAAACTTACATTACCGTATGTAAAACAGACAGCGAACGGGAATTTGTTGTATGGCTCAGGAAACTCAAATAGGGACTCTGTATCAACCTAGAGGGTTGGGATGGGGAGAGAGGTTCAAAAGGGAGGGGATACATATATATATACCTATGGTTGATTCATGTTGAGGTTTGACAGAAAACAACAAAATTCTGTAAAGCAATTATCCTTCAATAAAAAAATAAATTTAAAAATTTATTTTTTTTGACTGCACAAGGTCTTCATTGCTGCATGCAGGTTTTCTCTAGTTACGGCAAATGGGGACTACTTTATTGAGATGCAGAGGCTTCTCATTGCCGTGGCTTCTCTTGTTGCAGAGCATGGCCCCTAGGCACCCCAGCTCAGTAGTTGCAGCTCACATGCTTTAGAGCACAGGCTCAGTAGCTCACAGCTCAGTGGCACCTGGGCTTAGTTCCTCTATAGCATGTGGAACTTTCCCTGCCCAGGGATTGAAACTTCCTTTACATTGGTGGAGAGATTCTTAACTACTGCACCACCAGGGAAATCCAGAGCTTTTCAATTTGACATAGTTCCAGTGTTTGGTTTTACCTTTGTGGCCTTTGCTTTTAGAGTCAGATCCAAAAACTCATTGCCAAGAGGGATGTCAAGGAGCTCATTGCCTGTGATTTTTTCTAGGAGTTTTAGGTTTCAGTTCTTGCATTCAAGCCTATAATCCATTTTGAGACAATTTTTGTATATGGTATAAGATGGTGGGACAGTTTTATTCTTTTGTGTGTGACTATCCAGGTTTTCTAATACTGCTTATTGAGAAGACTGTCCTTTTGCCATTGTATATTCTTGCCTCCTTTTCATAAATTAATTCACAATATGTGCATGGGTTTGTTTCTGCACTCTGTATTCTATGCCATTGATCTATGTACCTGTTTTTATGCTAATACCATACTGTTCTGATTATGATAGCTTGAAGCCAGGAAACGTGATGCCTCCAGCTTTGTTCTTCTTTCTCCAGATTGCTTTGGCTATTTGGGGTCTTTTGTGGTTCCATGCAAATTTTAGGATTGTTTGTTCTGTTTCTGTGAAAAATGTCACTGAAGTTTTGAAAGGGATTGTACTGAATCTGTAGATTGCTTTGGGTAGTATGGGCATTTTGACAATATTAATTATTCCACTCCATGTACACAGATATTCTTTCCATTTATTTGTGTCTTCTTCACAGTTTCTTAGTGTCTTGACTTAGTAATGTTTTAAAACATGTAAAATTGTATTATGCATGCTTTATGTTGTATTCAAGCATGAAGGCGCAACAGTTTGCCTGAAGTGGAGGTAGAAGTCTCCTTACAAGACTTCCACTTAATTAGCTAAGTGACCATATATTCTCTCTGCAAAACAAGACAGTCAAAGCCCATGACACTTGGAATGCCCCACATTTCAGTTCACCCATGCAGTTCAGCTCCCATTTTTTAAGTTGTATGCTTAAAAAAAAGATCAGTTGGAGTTTTGTTCTCGTTTGTTTATTCCAGTTGTAATTGTAGGTATATTGTTTAGTTTCAAATACTATGAAAACTAATTAAATGTGAGTGCTAGTAAGGGGAGGGAAGCAGAATTTTACAGAGGGAGAAACTGCATGGCAACTGCATGGCAACGTGATGATCCAAGGGGCACTACTTCATAAACATCTTGCCCACTAAACTCCATTTCAGGATCTGCTTGCCGGGAAACCCAATCTACAACAGTGTTGCTATGCATCAGAGCACTTAGCCTGGGGAAATAAAAATGTTTATGTCCATTCAGCTTAAATATAATTTCATCTAAGTATAGTCAGACCTTAGACCAGAGGAGATTTAATTCAAGGTATCCCCTAGCCAAGAAAAGCACCACATCCTTTATGGATTTAACTGTCTCTTCTCCTGAGCTATGCTGGCTGATAACCATAAAAGATAATTTTGAAGACATACATCCTATCAATCAAAAAAAATCTTATAGGAAAAGAAGTTCAATGTAGTAAATATATTTAGGTTCAGAAAATCTAGACATTCTCACTTAATATTAATATTAGAAATCCTGAGTAGATTAGAAACTGTGAGACTTCAAAAAAAAAAAAAAAAGAAAGAAAGAAAAGGACAGAAAACACCAGGAATTCAACATTGCAACAGAAATCTCTAGATCCTTTTCTAAGATGATAAATTTAGGCAAGGGAATGATTGTTCCTCATTACTGATGAAAAAAGAAATACGCTTGACAATAGTTGTGGGTGGACTTGCTACTTGGTCCCCAAAGCAGTCAAGATTAAAAAAGAAAAAATAGTCATTGTCTGAAATTTTCCATCGTGGTGACAGCTATTACAGTGTGCTCTCATTTGACCTAACAATCTAATCTATCTGATTTGCTGCAGGAATGTTTCACTAGTGACTAAAATGTTTATTTATCTAATAAAATTATTCACTGTCATTAGATAGAATGATGGAATATTTTAATGCGAATAATGAGAAGAAAAGTGTCATCAACTGTTTCATTTCCAAGAATAGGCTAGCAAAGAAAATAGAAAGGAAATAAAAACATTGTAATGCATCACTTCAAGAATTATTGAATCCCTTTACTTTTTTTCATATGCATAGGGACTTCAGATATATTCACTTCCCATATTCTATCAGGGTGACATCTTTCCTATCTATAAATAGAAATTTTTATGACCTGCTAAAATTATACTATATACCCAAATCCTACATGGAATTATAAGTAGAAGGAAACTTAGGAATTGACACAGTTGCACTGAGAAATTTTCATCACCGAGAATAAAGAGGTTAACCTGTCTCCCCTCCCACCTTCTCTCCACCACCTATCCTTCTTTTATCGGTATCATCTGACTATAAGTTCTGATTGTCTGCCTCCAGTAGGTCTAGGACCTTGTACCACCTTTGATCTCTTATCAGCAACATTTTGATCAACCATCCCTAAATCTTATTCTAATGTGTGTGTTTTTAACTGAATTTCGATGAAAATTTGGAAAGGTATTGCATCTAAAAAGGAGTGCAAATTTCTAGTGGGAAAGGGCAGATGTGGCAAAAGCAACCATTGCTAAGCTTCATACTCATAGGGCTTCTTGGGGAGAAGAGGATGTACCAGATAACAGTGATTCTGTGTAACAACCAACCACAAAATCTCAGTGGCAAACAGTAATAAACATTTATTTAACCCACGCACAACCTAGTTGACAGGAGTTCAGCTGATCTAGGCTGGGCTTTAGCTGAGTGACTCTCCTGATCCCTGCTGGGCTTACTTATGCATCTGTAGGGTTGACCGAATGTCAGTAGATCTCTCCGGGCTTGGCTTGAATGACTTGGCTCTGCTCTACATGTCTTTAATCCTCTTTCTGGGACCAGCAGGCTAGCCTGGGCATGTGCTTCTCAAGGTGTTGGCAGAGAGGTAAGGAGGCAAGCTTAATCATGTAATTTCAACTTCTCCTTTGGGGTCATCTCACATTTGCTAACATTCCATTGGCCAAAGCTCATCACAGAGCCAAACTCAATGTCAGGTATCAGAGAAATATAGTCCACCTGTTTAAGTGGGAAGAACTGTAAAGTCATATCACAAAGAATGTGGACACAAGAAGTAAAAAAAGAGGGGTGCATTATCTACTATAGGAAAGGAGAAAAAGCAGTTGCTTTGATATCAGAAGGGACACTTATTGATGTGCAGGCATATCCTGCACAACAGCATCTGATGAAAGGGGAGGGAGGGGCTGGAATCCAGCCCACACTCCACTTCCCAAAGCCATGCACTCTAGAGGGAACGGGGCTGTGTCTTCTCTAACAAAAGCACTACATGGGTTGCTGGATCCCTGTTGGAAATTTACCATTGAAGGCATCAAAAGCTACTGTTGTATCACTGTCTACCCACTGGATACAATTGTAAACTTTCTCATCAGGTTTTTCAATTCCACGCTCTTCTACTTCATTACCCACTTCTACCCCCAAACCACCCCCTCCAGATATTATTTCCAACACATGCAGTATATATTGATCACAATACACAAACCTACATTGTCAAGGAATTTAACTTAACTTTCTATGTGTGCATGCATGCTAAGTCACTTCAGTCATGTCCAACTCTGTGGACTGTAACCCACCAGGCTTTTCTGTCTGTGGGATTCTCCAAGCAAGAATACTGGAGTGGGTTGCCATGCCCTCCTCCAGGGGATCTTCCTGACCCAGGGATTGAACTCATGTCTCACGTCTCCTGTGTTGGCAGTCTGGTTCTTTACCACTAGCACTACCAAACTCAATCCTTTTAAGTCCCCCATTTCAGTCAGTGGTAGAAAATTAATTCCAGTCAATTCAGCATTACCCCTTCTTCACAGCTGTGTCAAATGCATGGGGGGTGCTTACATATTGTCATGCAGTCAGTGGAAGATCTGGTATATGATCATCATGTAATCAGTGTAATGTGAGGCTGATATGCACCCATAAAATCCTCTCACATGTGATCCTCCATGTTCCTTCCCAAAGCTGAGACCTTAGAAACCATGCATCAAAGATGACAAGGCCACAAGAGGGTAAGAGCCTTGGATCCCTGAATCATCAGGAACACTTTTTGGGGATTTACATAAGAAGAAAGAAAGAAACTTTTATTACATTAAGCCACTGATGTTGGGAGTCTATCTTTTCAGCAGATAGAATAACATAAATAGAGAAAATTAAGACAGGAGGTAGACTGGGAAATGAAGGATGACCAGGCTGTACCTAGAACTCATATGACTTTGATCACTAATTCAAAGTACAAATCGTTAGCACAGTTATGGGTTTTTCTCCAACCATATTAAGCTTCTCAGTGCAGATGTTGAGTAAGCAAGAGTCCTATTTTGAACCTCAGGCCTCTTGGCCTAATCCTCAATGATTTTAACACCCAGATAACCATCTTTCTTGACAACATTACTCCTGTCATAATTCTTGGAAATGTCAGTATCCACACAGATGGTCCTTCCAGTTCCCTGTCCTTGCCAGCTCACTTAGTAAGAGGCATATCTTTCTCCAAAGATTGGTTTCTCCAGAAGCAGATTCTGAAATGGAGATTTTTGTATAAGGGATTGATTGAAGAAGTACTCTCAAGAGTAAAGCAGTGTAGGAGAGAATAAGCCATGAAAGATGTAGTTTCAGCTCTAGCCTCTGCTTGATCCCACAAGAAGCTCTGGTGCTTGAACCAGCACCATGGAGTTGTCCCACCTGGAGACAAGAGTCGACAGGATTTTGTACCCTCTCCCTAAAGCGGCAGTAATTGGCTGAGGGAAACCCTCATGGGAAAGGCATGATGCCCCATGCAATTCCAAGGAAAGCAGCTCCAACTGACCAAGGATACTTCTCCAAGGAATAGTACAGCTATCAGTCATAAACAGCCAACTCTCACAGGAAAGAGCATCTGAGTGAAACATCAACAGCTTACGACCACATGTGACCAAGAGTTGTCCTCCAGTAAGAAAAATCAGCTTTTCTCTGTGCGGCCTTCTTCAGAAGGAAGCTAACCAAACCACTTCTCTCTGGCCAGTTGCCTGGCAGAGCTACCTGGTGAGCCTCACTGTCAGTCCAAGGTCATATCAGATGGATGTCTCCATCCTAGTAGCCACTTGGAAAGGGGTAGTGCTAAAAGCTAAATCTCCACCTAGAGTAAAAAAGCAATAACAGGCAGGTATTGGCTTGAGTTATTATGTCTCCCACCTTGATTCAGCTGAAATAACTTGATGTAGCCCTTAGCTGCTGCTGCTAAGTCGCTTCAGTCATGTCCGACTCTGTGTGACCCCATAGATGGCAGCCCACCAGGCTCCCCCGTCCCTGGGATTCTCCAGGCAAGAACACTGGAGAGGGTTGCCATTTCCTTCTCCAATGCATGAAAGTGAAAATTGAAAGTGAAGTCGCTCAGTCGTGTCTGACTCTTAGCGACCCCATGGACTGCAGCCGTCCATGGGATTTTCCAGGCAAGAGTACTGGACTGGGTTGCCATTGCCTCCTCCAGTAGCCCTTAGCAATCGTGTCTTATTAGGAATTTTGTGAACTTGATATGCAAAATAAAGCTAAAGGGAGGATGATCTGTGCTGTTAACCTCACTGCGGTTCACAATTTTTGTGCAACATTTCCCATGTAACTAGCTTTTCCATCACTTTCCAGAGTGGTTTCAAATTATGGTGACAGAATTATTCTTGCAATTTAAAAAAGCCATTTCATGAAGAAATTTTGGCTCAAGGCATGCTCAGAGAGCTCTTGAAATTGAATTAACCAAGTGAATGGGGGCCCTTGTCTTTCCAAATTAATCAAAGACCTACTTCTCCGTAATAACAAAACACTCCAAAACTCGCTTTTTTCCTTGCTGATGATTTATCAGCCCCATTAAAAAAAATCCACCTACCCAGTCTATAAAACTCGAGGAAAGAGTTCTGCTTTTATTCAGTCCTACCACCTACCAGTTTCTCAAATATATATATATTACACACACACAGAGAGAGACACACACACATATATATACACATACATATATAAATACATGCAAAAACTAAAATATTGGCCAAAGTTATCATTATACATCAACTATCTTATTCAATGTGACAAATAAATATTTAGCATAACTGTGCCAGACACTGTGCTAAACGCTAAGCCTGCAAAAGAGAATGAGGCATGTGTCCCATCTTCAAGTTGCTGCCAGATCATTCATTGGGAGAGATGGACTTGAATTCAAATAAATTACAGTAGAACTGGGGCATGTGGATGAAACAATTTTTCATAGGTTAGTTTGCAAAAGCTTCACTGAGATGGTGGCAATTTTTTTGAAGTTCAGAGGATGAGTATGCATTGTCTAGTAACTGTAATAGTTAATTAATATCCTAATTTATAGAATAATCAATGAATCTACATTTCAAAATTCAGAAGAGTCATTTTTTTCCAAGATATACTAGTGAAGCTTCCAATATAAAATGCCCCATAAGAAAAACATAGATAATAAACATTTCTGGCATCTAAAACCAAAGGAAAGAAGAGGGCTTGATACAGTGTAAATAGTGATTTTAAAAAAAGAAAGAAATCATAATCATACAGACCTTATTGTTTGCTACCAAATTATGTTTCTTCTTTCCACTCGTTCAGCTCAACAAACATTTACTGAATACTTTACAGAAGCCACACCTGGCAATATTTAAGATGATGAAGAATAGTTGTGTGTGCAAAATCTAAATTTTGGAACTTTAGAACAAAACCTCTGGCAATGGAAGCCATTAAAAAAAAAAGAAATGATATTCATAGAATTGTTTGTTGCATTGCTCATATTTTTCTTTACCAAAGACTTCTCATGCAAAAAATTAAATAATTAATTCTCTAAAACATGAAAACCGGAAGCACCCCAAGGATGGCAGGTACATTAGCAAACGTAAGGAGCTCTCCCACCTCAAGAGAGTCTGCCGCCTGAGTAGTTCCAGACTATGGAAGATGGATTAGCCATTGCTGACAACCATGAAATTGATGTAGCTAGAGAATGATTCAAGCATAAGAGTCACAGTCATAGTCATGGGATTTAGAGATGGAAGGAAATCCACTCATCAGGAGCAGACGGTTGTTTGTCAAACACTCATCCAATTTAAATAGCTCTTCCTGTACTGAAACCAAAGGTCAAGATTAAAGCATTGGGGGAAAAATCAGCGTGTCAACCCACAAGCACAAGGTGGGCAAGGAGAGGCCACCCATTTGGGCTGCAGCAATTTCAGGGCTCCCAACCTTTAACATGCCCAGCATGTGCGCAAGCACACACACGCTCATACACATGCTCATTCTCACACACACACACACACACACTCTTACTCTGTACCTCAAAAGCACAGCCATAAGTCTCACACTTTCAGAGTCATTACAGTCCAGATGTCGAATTCATTCCTGGACCCAGTTAGAGTAAAATTCCTCTGGAAAATAGAAAGACTTGTTTACCGTGTGATCCAACAATGCCATCCCTAGAGAAGAAATCTTACATTCCTACAAAGACTTGTACAAGAATGTTTATAGCAGCTCTACTCATAATTGCCCAAAGCTGCAAGCAAATGTCCTCCAACAGGTGCTAAACTCTCTGCAGTGTATCTACAGCCTGGAATACTACCCAGCAAGAAGAAGGAGTGACTAAGAATGCAAGACAGCGACGTGCGTGGATCTTATAAGCATTATGCTGAGTGAAAGAAGCCACTCTCAAAGGTCACCGTCACAGTTAGATTCTCTTTACATGATATGGAGAAGGATGGAGAACAGATTTGCAGTTGCCAGGGTTCAGGTGTGGGAAGCAGGGTTTTGTAAAGTGACAGCCCAAGGTTTTGGGTTTTTTTCAGTGATTGAACTATTCTGCATCCTGACTGTGGCGGAGGTGACATAAACCTACTTGGTGTTAAAAGTCATAGACCTCTATATTAAAACAATTGTAAAATATGTCAATTTTTTTAAAAAAATTTAAGACAATGCATGCCAATCTCAAAAAGAAAAGAGAGATGTATATTTAGCTACAATGTGGAAGGATAATCAGATTCTCCTTCTCTCCAAAAATCTGATTTATATAAAGTGAGAGGGAAAAAAGATAACGAAAGCATTTGGGGCACCTGGAGGTGGATGTGCAGGGGATGTAATGTGTAGAAAAGAAACGGCATGAGTGAGGGAGGATAAAGAGCAAAGAAAATGAAGTCTGGGAAGCCAGGGTGTTTTCTGACTTCTCCATTTTGCCCAAGGAGCAAGTCTGAGACTCGGAACCATAACAGCACCAATTCCAAAAATTGAGCTGATAAGATGATGCTCTTTAGAACCAAGTACACAGCCCCCAATTTTTGTTCTTCAAGAAATGGAGGTTGAGAAGAAGAAAGCTGAATAAAATGGAAGGAGCAGGGGAAGATCAGCAAACTAAAACAAGAGGATGTGTTCCCCTAAGTACTTTCACAGTGAATATTGCTTTTCACCTCGTGTGTAAGTGCAGAGGTGAGTCATCAGCTCTCCATCAATGGTAGCATTGAAATCACCTGCCTTTGCTGAGTGACCAACCTCTTGTCCATTCCCCAGCCCTTGAAAGAAAATGATCCAATTACTTACTTTCCACGTTGACAAGAGGCTGGTTTTGACAAAGACTAGGAATCATCAGTTAAACAAGCCTTCCAAACTTTGAGCCTCTCAGACGAGTCACGTGCATTTCGGAGCATATGTTTATTACATATCTACTTCTAAACCAGGGGTTCTCAACTGGGGACAGTTATGCCCTTCATGGGATACTTACTTGGCAGTGTCAGGAGACATTGTGGGTTGTTACAGCTTGGGAGAGGATGCTACTGTGTGTCTCAGGTGGAGGCCAGGGAGGCTGCTGAACATCCCTACAATGCACAGGAGCTGCCCCACAACAGAGAACTACCCAGCCCCAAATATCAGTAGTGCCAGGATTTAAAAACACCTGTTCTAAATGTTCTACTAGTACTTGAAATATTTCCATTACCTAACTTACATGCTACCTTTTCCTGAAATAACTTTTACTCATAGTGGTTTTTCTAACACATGTGGTGTGGCTGGAGATCTGGTTGGGTTTCTTGACTTCACAACTAAAGCTGCTGATCACCACAGGAAGCTGCGAACTAAATACAGTTGCTTTGACTTAAAAACTCAGGCTGCATGCTCATCCCCATATGCTAAGTGCATTTTCCACATTTGGTATTTTTTATGGGGCAAATAAAATCCACACTGCTTTCTCAAGTTCATACAAAGATCAATCAGTGTTCTCCATAGAAACATCACCCAGCTCATGGCAGAGCAAAAAAATGTGCCCCCTCTGTGAAAGGACAGTCCTTCTTGTTTCAGAGGCTCATGACAGGTAAGATGATATGTATGTTCATGCTTCCTCAACATTTAAAAAGCATGAATTGTTTTCAGTGTAATAGCCAGAACAACCTGTTGAAATCACCAAGCTCCCTGTGTACCCACTTTCCTGTCTTCATCACCCCTCTCTCTTAAAGCTGCAGCTGTCCTCAGCTGGGCAATGATGAATTCCTTCTAACCTGAAATGTAGACTAGCGAATCCTCTGCATCCTCTAAGACACAAGGAAGAGAAGGCAAAGTAAACCCGAGTCACATCTCTTTCAGTGAAGGTTTAATAGAAACATTAAGTTGCCATTCATGCTCGAATGAATTCTGTACGTGCTGAACTTTCTTTTCCTGCATCACAGACACTTGGGTTTTTCATACATTTGTCTCCTGTCTCTCTTTCACCTCCTGTCCCATCCAGGCTCAAAGAATCAGCACAAAGGTACATTATGCTGCTGTCTTGGTTCTTTATTCAGTGTCTTGTTAAAAAAAAAAAAAAGACAGCGATGAATGGTGTCGAGCATAAATGGAAGCAGGTGTGGCACACCTTGCCTTCCATCTCGTGTCTGACATTTTCAAACACATAATAGGAAAATTGTGCTCTAACAGGGCCCAATTTGTTGCCATTTCTAAAATGCCTAAAGCGCTAGAGGATGACTAACAGCTCTAGCTCATTTCTTCCATCTACGCATTATTATGAGAGCAATACATTCACTGCAGATGAAAAGGACATTTATTCAAAGACCACCTGCCCCCAAAGGCCTGATTTTGTATGTAGAGACTCTTTCCTATAAGAGGAGTAACATTTCAGCCTGAACTTAATAGCCCCCTTACTATGATGGGTTCCATAAGCTGCTTGTATTTATGGCATAGTGAAGTTACATCCAAAGAGAATAATCACCTAAAGCACAGCTCTGGCTAGAAATTTCGGTCACTGAGGATTTGGGGATGTAGGATAGGGGCTGTGAAATACGTGTGTTAAATCAACAAACAGTAGGTCTAGCATTCCAAGTTCTATGACAGGTTTAAAATGACCTGCCTGTAAGGAGTTTAAGATATAACTGAAAACATAAGACAGATATACTTACAGCAAAAAGAAAAAACCCACTAAAACTAAATAAGGGCACTACAGATGTACATATTTCACTTATTGCAAGCTCTATATGATAGTGGTTAACCCTCAAATTAAAAAAAAGCCAAACTTCCTTTGGGGAGATTCAAAGAATATGATATCATATGATAGCCAGATGACATCAAACGCAAATCAAATGTGGGTTTTCTGAAGACATCAAGGTATGGCAGCCATATGTGGATGATTTCTAAAGCAGTCCCAATTTCAAGTATTTTATCATCTTGCCAGATTCGGTGCTGATTTTCAGTTCAGAAAATATGGTCACAATACGTGAAGGGCTGGCTTCTCATCAGTGGGGTCTCTACACACCACCGTAGGAGAAAGTTCCTAGAGAAAGACTTCTCGGGATAAGGAATCCCACCATGAGTGGACAATTGTCTCAAAGAAAGAAGGAAGCACTTGGTCTTTCTGCCCTCACACTTTAAGAGGTGATTCTCACTTTTGAACCTTTGGGCTCCTAAAAATCAGCTACATTTCCTGTCCTCATGCTAAGGAGTCTGAAAGCATGAGAAACAAGTGATGTACTTTTGCAAGCAGTGTACTTAATCAAAGAGCAACAAATCTCTGACACAATAAAGACATTGTTTTTTGTGGTTGTTGTGTAAAGCAAGGGATATTTTTATCCTGGTCAGGCTGTGACATTTATGTGGGAATACATAAAATGAATTCTTATTCTCCAATTAGCCGCAAAGCTCTCTTGACCCGAGGTTATGCTTATAAAGGAAGCGAAGAGAATCAGAATTCAGAGAGAAGATGCCTCAAGCCCAGTATAGCCACTGAAAACCATCAAATCCATCAAATTCAACATGAAAGAGCTTCTGTATTGTCTCCACGAACAATTTCTTTTTCCCATCTCCCGATTTTTCTCTTGCTGAGTGGAGGATTTTCAAAAGAACCATTGGGTCAATGACAAATTGATGGAAAATGTTTCAAGCCACTTGTTCTGTCAGCATGTACAGACTCCTTTAATTCTCAAATGATTGTCTTCGGTAGCCTTCCTGTTGTTAGGAGTTAGCAGCATTGATGTGTAATGAATAAATTGCACCCATTGGTTATTGTCAGAACAGAGTTAAATTACATGTTGAAACTGGCATTCCTTTCTTAAACCTTATTGGTAAATGAAGCATGAGTGATATGACTATGAAAGTCCTTCCTGATTCAGAGTAGAGTAAAAGAAAAAACAATTTTTAGATGACCGACTCCTTATAGGATAGGAAGAAAAATCCTAAATACCCGCGAAATATCCAAAGGCCTTCTGGAGATCCTCTTAGGGCTGTGTCCCTTTCCTTCTTCTGTATCACACAAAAGCTAATAGTTCTATGTAAGACCAATGATGAAATGCTTGAGCTCCATTTGTTCACTGTTGTTTAGTCCCTAAGTTATATCTGACTCTTCTGTGACCCCACAGACTGCAGCCTGCCAGACTCCTCTGTCCATGGGATTTCCCAGGCAAGAATACTGGAGTGGGTTGCCATTTCCTTCTCCAGGGGATCTTCGTGACCCGGGGATTGAACCAGAGTCTCCTGCATTGGCAGGCAGATTCTTTACCACTGAGCCACCAGGGAAGCCCCAAGCTCCATTAGAGAGGAGAATTAAGATAAGAATCCATTCATTTGTGAAGTTAGAAATGGTTAACTGAAACCTAAGCAGGCAGATCATCACAGTCAATATCTCATGCTTTCATGCAGCAAACCCTGATCTAGTCTTTCACGGCCTCCCATGATTCCTTACTCTTTTCCTTCTGAGTTTCTTTTTTTTTTTTTTTCTGCAGCACAATAGTTCAAAAGCATCAATTCTTCAGCACTCAGTGAGTTTTATTTTTTATATTTATTTATTTTATTTATTTGGCTGTGTCAGGTCTTAGTTGTAGCACTTGGGATCTTTTTAGTTGCGGCATACAAAGTCTTAGTTGCAGTATGTGAACTCTTAGCTGCAGGATGTGCAATCTACTTCCCTAACCAGGGACTGAACTTGGGCCCGCTGCATTGGGAACACTGTGTCTGAGGCACTGGACCACCAGGGAAGTCCCCCTTATGACTTTTAATGGGAATAGAAAAGAAGAGAAATGTTCCAATTCACAATCCTATTAATGAGGATTCAATCCAAATTCAGGACTCTGTATAAATTATTATACACTAAGTACATCTTAAATTACATCAATATACTTGAAATGGGAAATGAATGCAGGTTTATAGATTTTTTTTTTTTTTGCCACACCACATGGCTTGAAGTATCTTAGATCCCTGACCACTGCCAAAACCCCACCCTCACCATTGAAAGTGCAGAGTCCTAACCACTGTACAGCCAAGGAATTACCAGATTTAAGGATTTTAAATAGCTACTGATTGCTTGCCAAATGAACTTGCCTTTGTAAAATCCACTTGATAACTCACCCTTATCCCCAACACATTTTTGTTCTTTTGTATGGAATATTTAGTCATTGAAATTGTTTATTCAACAAGCTATTCATTCAAGTAACACGGAGTTTCCAATATCTAACTAAGACAGTTCTTAATCTTAAGGAGCTCAGTCTAAGGGGGAAATTTTATCTAAGGTCATAAAAGAAAATTTAAAGTCATCAAAAAAATCATAAAGAAAATTTAAACCATTCAGTAATGTTATTGTTATATCTAACTGTGATATTCTTATTCAGAAGCTATTTTTTATTCTTGTAAGATAAAACAATTATATTAAGAATCAAAATTTTTCAGAGAAAAGAATTACAAAATGAAAAAAAATTAAAGTGATATTAAAGTTAATTGGATGTATCAGTATGAAGTCATTTGTAAAATATACATATAATTAAAATGCATTAAAATGTCCTAGAAGCAGTCACCCCCAATCAATGAACTTAACCTTGAAACTCTTTTTTTTTCTAATACTTATTCCTCACTCAAAGGAACTATGTCTCCTTAAAGAAATGGGTGATACCAGGCCTGGGGCCCAGAAGGTACAATTATAGGTCTGAAGTTACAATTATAGCCTGGTGGGCTGCCGTCTATGGGGTTGCCCAGACTCGGATACGACTGAAGCGACTTAGCAGCAGCAGCAGCAGCAGGCAAGAAAGAAAGGAAGCTTTTGAAGATGAATTGAGGCATGTCAAAAGGACACAGGAGCCAGACTGAAAGTGCCCCGCCTACTGGCCAAAGTTGTTACAAATGAGCATCAAAAAGAACAATGTAGTCATTTGAAATGTATTGAATGTATGAAAATCCATAAATCAAAAAAGAGAAAGCCAGGAAAAATCCATTTGGCACCATTAAGGGCAGCTCTAAAACCAACTCCTTCCTTTGAAAGTTGGTGATTAAAGGAAAAGAATTAAGCATTTATCCTGGAAAGGTAGCCAAATAGCTGTAATTGATAAAAGACAACTCTTCATTCCATAAAGATGCCAGTTAATACACGTAAAAGGAATGCTAGAATTATGCAATTATTATTTTGCAGCCCTCAGAGAAATTATTGATTCGGGCAAGGATTATCAATTGGTGTTTAAAAAGAAAACTTTTAAGGGAATGGTTGATGAGGAATGAGGCATTCATATGCTGCCAAGAAAAACCAAACTAAATCTTCAAACTCTGGTCTTGAAGAGTAAAACTTAAGTGTATGGCAAAGAGATCAAGCTATCATCACTTTAATTCAGGGTTAAGTCTCTGCAGCACCAGTGGTAGAACAAGCAGATATTACATGTCACCTGATGTGATGCACTATAATGTACCCATCATCTATAATGAATTCTTGCAGCAAATATTTAACATGTACCTATCAAGCTTTCAGAGCCAACTTCTACTTTACAGGAGATACAGCCAAATACAGCAAAGTGACACCACAAGGAATCAACCACACAAATCCAGACAGTGAAATATTTTTATGGGCAACTTGCCCTTCAGTAAGTCAAGGTCATGAAAAAGAGACTGTTTTGGAATAAAAGAGACTTAAGGGAAATCACCATATGTGATGGGTGGTCCTATAGTGAACTCTGATTGATTAAAGGGCATTTTGGAAGCAGTTGGGAAAATTTGAATATTGACTGCATATTAGCTTTAAGGAACATAATTTTAGCTTCAAGCATGATAGTTATTTTGCCCAAGATGATTTTTAAAGATGCATATTCAGTAGCTTATTTAGAGTGGTATGCAACATAAGCCAAGCCTAGAGCTAAGTGTGATCCATGAACCAGCAACACAAGCCTTATCTGGGAGCTTGTTAGAAATACAGGCACTCAGTCTTCACCCCAGACCTACTAAATCAAGAGTCTGCAGCTCAACAAGATCCCCTGGGGATTCCTCTGCACACTGCAGATTAAGAAGCATAGTTGTAGAGTATGTATCTTCCTACATGGGAAACCACAGAAGAATGTTGTGACAGGATGTCAATTGCTTCTGCCTCCAGCTCCCAGTGGACTGATGTGCCCCATTCCATCCAGAAATGGATTGGGGGGATTCCCGGGCAGTCCAGTGGTTAGGACTTGGCGCTTTAACTGCTAAGTGTGCGAGTTCAATCCCTGGTCAGGGAACTAAGATCCACAAGCCGAGGGGCATGGCCCAAAAGGAAAAAGCAAACCAAAACTGGATTGGGACCTAGCCTCTTAGTCCACAGGACTCAGCCTTTAGTTTTTCTGTCTACCTTCTTCACTTTCTTCCTGTCTTATAACTGCTCCTGTGGATGTGTGTGTGTGCTCAGTTGTGTCCGACTCTTTGCGACCCCATGGACTGTAGCCCACCAGGCTCCTCTGTCCATGGATTTTCCCAGGCAAGAATACTGGAGGGGGTCGCCATGCCCTTCTGCAGGGGATCTTCCCGACCCAGGGATGGAACTCGCATCTCCTGCATTGCAGGCGGATTCTTTACCACTGCGCCACCTGGGAAGCCATAACTGCTCCTAGTGGTTCCCAGCTTTCAGCTCCAGGTTAAGGAGAGTCTGGTCAGGAGATGTGCTATTGTATTCAGTGGACTGAAGCAGTCATCCAGTGACTACGGAAAACCCTTTTTGTTGGGGGTCGGGGAGAGACAGTGCCCTCTGTGACTTGTTTCCATCACATCCCTTCCCTTCTTGCCCAGGTTCTGCTTAGTTCAGAGTGAGCTCTGCAGGTTCCCTCTTAATCTTTTCCAGGACTTAGTACTATCCCATAGTGGTATACTGTTTTAAATAGTGCACCCCCCCCAAAACTCATGTCCACCTAGAAACTCAGAATGTGACTTTATTTGGAGATAGAGTCTTTGGAGTTGCAATCAAGTTAAAATGAAGTCATACTGAAGTAGGTTGAGCCCTAAATCCATATGACAATTGCAGGAAATTTGGACACACACACGGGGAGAATGCCATGTGGCAATGGGGCAGAGATTGGAGTGATGTGTCTACAACTCAAGGAACACCAAGGACTGCCAGCAGACAACAGAAGTTAGGAAGAGGCAGGGCAGGATCCTCTCCTAGAGCCTTCAGAGCCTTGCCAACACCTTGGTTTCAGACTTCTAGCCTCCAGTACTGTGAAAGAATAAATTTCTGTTGTTTTAAGCCATCAAATTTATGGTGCTTTGTTACAACAGTCCTCGGAAACTAATACACCGGGCAGTCCTCCCATCCTAAATTCAAAAGGAAGAATATGAATATTAGTTAACTTTCATCAAGTGTTTATTGTGAGCAAGACACCAGACTAAGTACTTTATATGCAATTATCTAATTTAATTTTAAAATCATCCTAGCAATTAGATAAATTTATCCTCCATTCTACAGATTAGAAAACTGAAACTGAGGGAAATCAATGACCTTGTATAAATCTACAAAGTTAATGAATAGCTGGGTGGGATTTAATGGATCTGTCCGACCACAGCCCATGCACTTAATCACCATGCTGCGAAAGTCAAGATGAAAATAGAATCATATTTTGACCAGGATTTTTCAATATGCATGTCCCATGATCATTTTGATTATGAACTTGTATCATTTCCCAGTCAGAAGGCAGCAAAAGCCAAGGCCCTGAAAAACTAGGGACCCAGGGTCACTCAGAAGGCTACCAGTCCTGGTCTTTTGGTTACTCGATCTATCAAAGTGGCTTTTTTATTCTCACTTTCTGATGTCTCCATTGTTTGTGAATACAGTTCATATCACAACTGAACCTAAAATAGCTTTCAGTCAGCTCTATCCTATTAGATACTTGAAATAATCAGTCTTTTATTCTTGTTAGGACAGAGATAAAGCCAAAAAGTGTGATCTGTACCATACATTACCATTGACTAGGTGAAAAATGCCTGACTTAAATAATCATTAGCTTCCTGCACTAGCTAAAAGCCAGAAAGCTCCATTTAAAATACACCAGTATTTTTACTCAATTGCGTCTTTGTCTTTCCTGCAAAACCCAGAAACAAATCCTCCTCATTATCAAGAGTGACATCTGGGGAAAGAGGCTGCTTAGGAAGGGGTCAAAGTTACCTTTCAATGATTAACAGCTTAGATGTGAATTTAGTGTTCCAGTAGTCTCAATATTTTATGAGAATTCTAGGCTTTTGAATTATTACTACTTAAGTGTCTAAATAACTCGTAAACATAATTATGAGAATCCAAAAATGATTAAAGTGGCTTGGGGGGCGGGTAGGGGTAGGGAGGCTGTTATTGTTTTCAGTGCTAGAGCCCAGTAAGGTAAGAGGATTCGTCACAACTCGGAGCCAGAAATATTTGGGTTTTCCTTTCTTTAACTGATTTTTAAAAAATATTTATTTATTTGGCTGTGCTGGGTCTTAGCTGTAGCAGGTGGGATCTTCGATCTTCTTTGTGGTCTCGAACTTTCACTTGCAGCGTGTGAACTGTTAGTTACAACATGTGGGATCTAGTTCCCTGATCAGGGATCCAACCCAGGCCCCTGCATTGGGAGCATGGAGTCTTAGCCATTGAACCACCAGGGAAGTCCCTGACTGATTTTTAAAACCATTTAAACAAACATCTTTTTCATCTCCAGCTCTTGAGGCTGCTCTATTTTGTTTTCAGCTCCTGTTTGATGTCTCACGTAGCCTATCAAATTAGCCCAGGGCTGAGAGCGTATGATGGGGAGGGGGATCTATATTACATTGTCTTTATTTCTTTCCACTTACATAGAGCTTTAGAATTTCAAATCTATTATCGTTACTTGATGTTCACAATACTTATAAGAGGGAGGCAGAAAAAACATTACTCTGGTGGCCCCTTGTGAAAAGAGAGTTTGCTTTGACAGTCCAACAAGTGAGTTTGGGGACTTAGATACTCTTGACCAAAGGGCAGGACGACTCCCATAGGCTTTGGGAGGGTCTAACATAAGGAAGAAAGGGACGCCTACTTAGCTGGTCGGATCAATGGAGACAATCCTGGCAACCAGTTCAGTAACAGATGCTCCAGCCAGATGGCCCTTTCATTCATTTTACACATGAGGAAACTGAGGCCCATTCATGCAACAGATTCATTGGACAAATATTTACTGAACACTGGGCTTGGGATACAGTATCCAGAGTTGCATTTTGAGGGGAGTGGACATTAGCTGAATGGATAACTGCTCTGAAGATAAAGCATGGTGAGGGGACAGAGAGGGATGGGAGTGCTGTTTTAGATAAGACACCATTAAAGCAGATCCCTGAAGGTAGTGGGGGCGTTAGCTAATGGATATCCAGGGCAAGGTAATACCACTTAGAGGGAATGGCAAGTGTAAAGGCTCTGAGGCAAGAGCATACTTGGAGAGTTCAGCAGCTGGGAGGCCAGTGTGACTGAGCAGAGAGAAGGAAGGGAAGAGCGAAAGAAGAGGCCAGTCTCATGCTGGAGGTGGGTTGAATGCAGGGGATATTATATAAGGCTCATGTGATATGAATTCTCCATTTCTTTCCAAATGCAGTTGGAAACCATTGTGGGTTTTGCACAGGGCAGTGATGGGATCTGGCTGGCACTTTTAAAGGATCACTCCACCTGCTGTGTTGAGAACAGATTGTAAAGTGGACAAGAGTGAAAGAAGGGATGCTCGTCCAGGCAAGAGATGATGGTGGGGAAAAGAGAAATGATGATGGTGATGAGAGACAGCAGAATCAGAATATTTTTCTAAGAGAGAGCTGGAAGGATTACCGAAGAATTGGGATGGAAGTGTGAGAGAGAGGAATCAGGAGTGACTCCACTTTGGGGCCTGAATAATTGACTGAACTATAATCCCATTACTTTAGATCAGGGGTCAGCAAACTTTTTCTGTAAAGTGCCAGATGGTAAATATCTTCAGCTTTACAGACCAGACAATCTCTGTTGCAACTAGTCAACTCTACCGTGAAATGTGAAAACAGCCATGTGAAGTCGTTCAGTCGTGTCTGACTCTTTGTGACCCCATGGACTGTAGCCCGCCAGGCTCCTCTGTCCATGGGATTCTCCAGGCAAGAATACTGGAGTGGGTTGCCATTTCTTTCTCCAGGGGATCTTCCCAACCCAGGGATCGAACCCAGGTCTCCTGCATTGCAGGCAGATGCTTTACCCTCAGAGTAAATTTACAGGGAAGCTGTAAAACAGCCATAGATAACAAGTAATGAATGGACATGGCTGTGTTCCCATAAAACTTTATAAAACCGATTTACTCATGATTGCATAGCTGATATGGAGCCAGGATGAGAAGTTTGATCTACCGGTCCCCACTCTGCTGTTCTTTCTGCTGTCCGGCCTCTCCTAATAAGATTGCTCCTACCACCGGCACTCTGTGAGCATCACAGTGTACAAAGCCAACAGTATTTTAAAAACCACCAGGCACTCGGTTAGTACCATCCAGTGGGCATCTACAAATGGCTGAGAAGCTCAGCAGTCCACATGCCCAAGAGAGGGCAAACAATCTCCCCTCACACCTCTATTCTAAGGGATATGTTCGCACGGGCACTTGTTGAAGGTGTTCAATCTTGTCCTTCTTTCAGTAAGGTCAGTGCAATGAACTTGGGGCATGCTGTTCTTTGTCAGAGTAAATTTGCACAATATTGCCAAGCAAGAAAAGGGAAAGATATCCTACTGCATCGTTTCAGTAGCTCTAACAAGATAAACCTAAAATTGAGGTTTCTTTTTTTCCTTTTTGGCTTGTGCCAAGAAATAAAAGAGAGATTCTGGCTGTATCTCCTGTAATAAACTGTAATTACTGCAGTGATTAACAGTCACCTCTTCTGTTTCCTCAAGCCTTTTCTGTTATGTCTCTGACTGCGGGTCACAGAGGTGAGCAGTCTCAGGGCTTCAGCAGGAGGTGTCTGATTCTCAGCTATTATTGGCTTTGGCCCTCACTAGTGCCCTCCAAGTTTGCATCTACAGCTTATTTCTGTGTGCCCATCAGTAACCAATTACTCAAAACTCTTCATGGGTTCCTCATCCTGACCTCAAGGCCCCTTGAGCTTTTCCAGCTCATGTTCAACCACTTCTATTATGCTCTCAGGATACAGGAAAATCTGAATCTTCTCTTCTACCACTAGGGAGGGCCAAGAGATATGAGAGTTGATCTGGCTACCTGGACCCTCCTAAATGGGCCCCCCTAAATGGGCCCCCATTTCCACTCTAGATGACACATCCTGGGGAATCCTTAGGCTCTTTGATGTCTTTTCTGGTTCAAGCCTAGAAATAGAGCACAAGATTCTCTGCCCTCAGATTCCCAAACTTGGGTGAAAGATTTCTTATGCTCATACCCAGTGGCATGCTAGAGCCAGCTCCTACAGATTCGCTAGAGCCAATTGTGTGTATTTCTTCCCAACTCCAGTCAATGATGTTGTCTTGGTAACTTGAAATTGGCCATGCATGGTGGGAGTATTTATACAAGAGAAAGTGGAAAACACTATAATTGAGGCTTCTTTTCTTTGTTTTTCCATCTGTTAAACATTTACCAGCACATGACTACCCATACCCACTTCACGGTCTGATAGGGATGTGGGAGATGGGGGTCAAAAAGGTCCTTCTCAAGGACATTACTAATGTCTAAGCTACTGTCTCTCTCTACTTCACCTCTCCTCTCACTTGTTAACCTGTGGAAACTTCTAAGTGTAAAGTAGTAGAACTTTCACCAGGATTTCATCCTAAATCTACTGTTTAAGGCACCTAGGTGCCCCCTCCACACATTCCAGTTTCATTGGTACAGGTACAACCTTGGCATTGATTATTTTAGCCCCCTGAGGTGATTCTAACATGCACCAAAGTTTGGGAACAATGGTTTTAAGGCATTGGTTCTCCACCCTGCTTGCATGTTAGCATTACCTGGGGAATTTATAAATATATATATGAATGTCCACCAGAAATCAATTACACTTGAATCTTTTCAGTTAAAATCCAGGTACTGGTAAATTTTAAAGCACTTTCTGGTGATGCCGATGCTAGGAGAAGGCTGAGGACTGCTGTTTCTAGCATACAATTTTGCTCCATTAGTGTTTAAAAAAAACATTCTAGTAAAGTTCAATGCCTTTTCTCTGAATCTATCTAGAAATTCAAAAGCTGTAAAATGTCATGGCTTTCTCTCTATTTTCCTGCTTATAACCAGCCTACCTTGTGGGGAATTTGTTTAAAAAGGTTTCACTCTGCCTGAATGGTGCAACAAAGAGATAGGTAAATGGGAATTCCTGTAGTCAAAAAACACAGAAATGTTATTATAAATATTATAAGACTTTAAAATATAGTCTTTAAAATAAAGCTTAAAAACCGATTCAATCGTTTTCTTCAAGAGAAAAGAAAAAATGGCACAATCTCTAGGTATCTGAATCTGTTTGGGCCCCTATAACAGAATATCATAGACTGGGTGAGTCAAAAATAACAAAAACATATTTCTCACAGTTCTGGAAGCTGGAAGTCCAAGATCAAGGCACTGGCAGCTTCTGTGTCTGGTAAGGGCCCACTTCCTAGTTCATACGTCAGTGTCCTCTTACCATGCCCTCACATGGACTGAGGGAACTCTCCCAGTCTGTTTTATAAGGGCACAAATCCCATTCAGGAGGGCTCCATCCTCATGACTAATCACCCTCTCAAAAGCTTCCACCTCCTAATACCACGGCACTGAGGGTTAGGTTTCAGCATATGAATTTTGAGGGGACACAAACATTCAGTCCATAGCATTTGGCTTCTGTGGTCATGTTGGTTTGTTTGCTTTTTAGAGGTTAGGTTGCTTTTCATTCTGGTTTCAGTTTTCAAAAGCTCAGATCACATTAATGATCTTGTGGCAATGAGTCTTTACAGGCAATAAGTCTCTACAGGGAGATTAGTATAGTTACTTTGTTACATTCTGGAATGTGCTTGTTCCTCCACCATGCACAATTAAATCCTGTCCTCTGCTTTTTCCCACTAAAAATCCAGTTAGATTCTTAATAACTCTTATTATTTTTATAATCTCACACCCCAGTGAGGCTTCAAATCACTTCTCCCTACAAGATACCTCCCCCTTCCACTGAGATTTACCCAAGAGTTCGGCCAGCAGATCTATTGATTCAGTGATGGTGGTATGGTAATGATGTTGGTAAAAACATATTTTAGTAACTAAAAAAATTAGTTACTAGCTTCATTGTTTCAGTGTGACATTGCAATGTGTCCCATAAACACATCAACATCACTACCTCAATTTAGTCATTTGGCAGATATAGCAAGCTCAAATGCAAAATGGGAAGCAACACTCTCAGGTCAGAGTGACATGGATTTGAATCCCATCTCTGCCACCAAATAGACATGTGGATTTGGCAAGTTATTTTTCCTCTAGGCCTTGGTTTTCTCATCCATTAACTAGAGATAATAATGCTTTACTTAGAGATGTGTTACAAGAATCACAGTTAATGCACTTAGACTGAGAAATTTGATACATTAAGTGGGTCTTTTTAATTACTATTTTCAGGTCTAGGCTTAGCCATAGGACAGTAGCCACATACTTATATTAAAGTGCTTTCTCACAAGCAGAGAAACAGTAAGCTTTCATTTGCCCTTTTAATTTTAATATATTAGCAGCCACCAACCTATACCTAGCAATCAGTGTACCATGTGTGTGCCAGAAAGGGAAAGGAGACAAAAAGAAAAAGTGGGAAGTATGCTGCACAAATTATCAGATTTCATTTTCAAACCCCCAAAATCACCAGTAAAGATTAAAATGCAAAGGGAAATTTGTTCCAGCAGAAAACTATTCAAATACCACCCTTTCTTATTTCCGGAGTTCACCAGTTTGTCAGTGCTTGTCTAATTCTTCTGATGACACAGAGAGCTTCTATTGGATGTAAGTGTTATTTTCTCTTCCTGTGTGTTCCTCCGGCAGCACTTTGTTTTTTACCTCTACCTAACACTTTGAATGTTTTAAAATTTCCCTTACAGATTTGTCTCTTCCCCCTTCCCTAGTGTTTCTCTACCTCAGCTGCACTTTGAAATCACCTGGGGAACTTTAAAAGGTATGAAAGTCTGGGTTCCCCCAAATTCTGATTTTGTTGTGCAACTTAAAGTTCTCCAAGTGACTATAATCTGCAACCAAACTTTTGACGCCCCCTAGCCAACACCCTCCCTAGACTATTGTGAGCACCATGGAGACAGTGGCCGGGCCACACTCAGCCTTGCGTGCCTGGTGCATAGCACAGTGGCTGGAATAAGAGGTGCTCAACAAATACAGGTGATACTTAAGATCTTGTCATTTGTCATTCTCTCCCAACCAAGGAAGGAAATGATCAGGATATTCCTAATAGTCTGATCCTAGAATCTTGGGTCCAACAATCCCAGGGGCTCTTGTAATTAGGTTCTCATGTTCACCAGTTGGCTCAGGCCCTGGATAATGATGACACTGGTGGTGATTCCCCCAAGCCTTCTTTCATATATTAAATAGAGACAGAATAATTTCATGTCATTTGGAAACCTGAGAGAGGGATCACCAATCCTATTTGCAAAGGAAAAATGAGAATTTCCTTCCTGGAAATACTTAATGGAAGCATAAAGAATACTGCAGCAAAATCTCTAGAAATACTTAATGGAAGCATAAAGAATACTGCAGCAAAATCTCTGGA
>NW_024070207.1:114012030-114054681 GCF_014754425.2 Oryx dammah
GAAATACTTAATGGAAGCATAAAGAATACTGCAGCAAAATCTCTGGAAATACTTAATGGAAGCATAAAGAATACTGCAGCAAAATCTCTGGAAATACTTAATAGAAGCATAAAGAATACTGCAGAAAAATCTCCTTTTCAGTGGGTAGCTCCATCCAAGTTAAGGCATGTCAGCCTATCAATAAACATGGCAACGTGTGACCGTATTTCATAATCTTCACTGCAACTCCTTATGCCTAATCATGTGTTTCATCTAGGGCACGTTTACTGAGTGGATATTTTGTGCAAGGTTCTGAAATACATGTTATGAGAAATACAAGGAAGATCCAGTATGATAAAAAAAAATACATCAAAATTGCAGAGTACTTTACATTTAGAAAGTACATGACACTTTTAAACCTTATACTTCAAAAGAGTCTTGTTCAACCCAGTCATCTGCCAATAAATTCACAAAATTGTCCTGTCCCTCCTTCCTTCTCTTTGCCATAGTTACAACAAATTCTAATACTTTAGTTTCCACATCTAAGCCAGCTTCACAGAAAAATAAGTTATTACTTGCCTGGGCATAATTTAAGAAGTTCTAGAAAGATCTCACAGCCAAAAACACCTACCTTCCTCGCCCACAAATGAAATTCCAACATTTGAGAGTCTTCTCTTCTTGGTATCCTATTGGGAGGAGTAGAAGACTCTTACAACTTAAGGAAATTATCAGCTGCTTCCTTCTCCCAGGGAGAAGGAGAGCAGGATCAGTAAAAGTCTGGAGGAGAATGAAGAAAGAGATGGTGGAGAGCATGGAAACAAATTTCTCCATCTCCATACTACACTTAAGGTCAGGGCTGAGCACTGCCCCATTTCTGCTTTGGGTAAAGTGATCACACGCTCAAAATGTCCAAAAACAGACTTCACTCCTTCTGTCTCAGTAAGCTCCCTAAGTCTGCTTTCACTTGCTTGACATATTTTGTTTATGTTCTTAAACCTTCTGAAGAAGAATTGCATATAAACGGCTCAGTATCCCCTGAGGAGGGAAAAAATATTTCTCATCTGGGCCCTACTTGGCATTTTGAATGGGACAAAATTTGTGCTAGACATTTTCCCTCCCTCCTCGACCTCAGCGACTTGGAAGTAGCACACCCCCCAGTCACTGTGACAATCAAAAACGCTCCCACACTCCTCCAAATGCTCACTGGAAGGGTGGTTCTGGCGTGGGTTCAGAATCGCTCATTTTGCATCCTGAGCAAGCAAGACACAAAAGGCTCACAGCCGTCTTGTAGAGGCATTTTGCCTGCAGAACTTTGAGGATGAAGTTGTCATCTTATCCTACCACCTTCAGTAACAAAGCAAAAATTAGAAACTATCCAATCATGTGACGCCCTTTCTACAAGAAATAAACCGGAAAGGAGTCTTCTCTCCCTCTTGAGAGAGCTTAAACATCACATATATCCCTCTTAAGCCTTCCCTAAATTGAATGGTTCTCAATAAAACTCCAAAACATTCTAAATTTATTTTGAAAGCTTTGAAGAGAGTTACTGAAGGAGTGAAGTCTGAGACATTATTCAATATAACAATAAACTTGACCTCAGTCAGAGAAGTTATGTCTACAGGAGGAACATTTCAGTGTCCCCCAGGGGGCGCCATAACCCCTTCGCAAGTATACCAGCCGGTGTTGTGTGGTTAGGCTGGTCTCCGGCCCACCTCCATTATCAGCGGGTTGGTAGCAAAGAATAACTCTCAGCAATAAGATTGCCAGCAGACCATCCAGCCCAATTCTGGTAACCCCGCGGCACTTGGGCTGCACTGAGCTCTCATAATCCATCCTGCTTGGATCTCTTCCAACAATGCAACATAACTCTGTTTGGCCTTGGGTGATCCAAGCTATCCTGTTTCTAAATGATGAAACCCAAATTAATCCAATTTCCAAGGTACTAAGCATTCCGTTGCAAGGACTTCTGAGCACTTCCATCCATTCAGACATTCAGCACCCGTATTCAACTCACCAAGAAAGAATCTGAACTATATCTCCAATTTCCCAAGCAATAATTCGAGATATTCCAAGTTTAAATGCTAAAACATTGTCTTCAGGCAGTACAAGGTTTTGTTCTCACTTTGCCAGGAACAAACAATAGATAATCACTTTTTATGTACACTTCCAGTTGGTATCAATTTTAATTTTATGTGTGTATGTTTTGTAAATTTTAAAGACAGACCCAGAAATACTAGTCTTGGGTGTGTATCCTAAAGAAATAGGTACCCAAACAGCTGTGTTCTGTACACTATCCATAAAAATATTCCTACAAGAATGTTTAAATCAGCTTGTCTCATAGTAGGCCAAAACCCCAGAAAAATTCATCAGCAAGAAACTAGATAAACTGTGGTACATTCATACAACTGGATACTACTTAGAAATAAAAAGGAATGAACTAGTGATGTATACTACAGCAATCTCAAATGTGTTATGTAAGGCAAATGAAGCCAGATTTTTGAGTACATCCATTTATATGAATTGCAAGAACAGGTGAAACTAATCCACAGTGTTAGCAGTCAGAAGAGTGGTTACCTCTGGGAGAGGGTGTTACTTGGGAAGGAGCATAGGGAACTTTCCAGGTGGAAGAATTGTTCTGTACCTTTAGGTGGTGGTTATATAAGTGTATGGGCTTCCCAAGTGCCTCGGTGATAAAGAACCTGCCTGCCAATGCGGGAGACACAGGAGACGCGTGTTTGATCCCTGGATCGGGAGGATCCCCTGGAGGAGGAAATGGCAACCCACTCCATGGCCAAAGGAGCCTGGTGGGCTACAGGACATGGGGTTGCAAAGAGTCGGATGCGACTGAGCACAGCACAGTATGAGTATATAGATAAAAATTCAGAAAACTATGTACTTAAGATGTGTGCATGTTACTGTAGGTCAATTATTCCTCAAAAAAATTCCAGGGCAAGTGAAAAATAGTAAAAAAAGAAGCCTCAGTGAAGCTTTTCTCTTGTATGCAGTAATTACATGTGATGCCTAGTGTTTATACTAATATTTCTGTCACCTATGTCATATGTTGTGAAATCATATTTTTATGCTTTCCTCTGAATTATGTAATTGAACAGGGCTGTCTGAGCTGGGGCAGCATCCAGAAGAGGAAGCAAACTTCCCCAAATCAATGAGTGGTCTCAGTTTAAAATGGGATTTGCTAAAGAGGCACTTCCTTATCCTCCAAACCTTGCCAGGAATCTTCGAGACAGGCCTCCTTTTATGAGGCCTGCTGAACTCTACAATGACTGTTGGAGCAATAATTGCCCTATGCCCCGAGTTTCTTCCTTTTTAGATTCAGTCTTTGCTCCTGTGAATAATTTATGATAAATCTGGTTTAGAAGACAAACACACAGGCTCTACCTGATTGAATGCCCCTTTCAGCTTTCAAAATGCAGTAAAGCAATTCAGTAATCTAAAATTATTTTTCCAAGAAAGCATTTAATTACGGCACAATTACCTAGACCCTGCATCTGAACTGGCACTTGCTAACTCTATCGCAAGAATAATTAGAAAATAAAGAAAGTCTTTAGAAAATCATATTCCAGTTGTATACAGCAACATAGTGCACTTCTTGCCTGCTTATCACATTTTTTTAATCACAGTAAAACAAAACAGAATTTCAAAGAAAGTTATTGCAGCATTGCTTACAGGGTTTTTGTTTCTCAGCAAGCTAAGAACTTGATGAAAGCTTGATTTATTATTGCATGTCAGAGTTCAAGGCCACTAGCTGAGCTCAATGAGCGAGGCTCAGTAAAGGACACTCCAGTAATCCTTTATATTTTATCAAAACATGAATGCATTGACGGCATAAGTTGCCACTGCAAAACCTGAAGAACTTTCATTCACACTTGTTTACAGGTTATAAGAACGTATAAATTGAAGGATAAAATTGGGAAGCAATGCCTTCTTAAGAAGGAATTACAACCAGAAAATCAAGATCTGCCAGTAGATCCTCAGGGTCAGTCTGAGATACCTACACACCCATTGCTGACCCCAAGACTTGCTTCTTGGGTTTGTCAAAGTTCTGTTCTTACATGGGGTTCTCTAGCAGCAGACCCTCAGGCTCGGGTGTATAGGTATGTAGTTTATCAACAAAAAGCTCCTGGGAGAAACCAGTAAGGCTAAGAGGGAAGCAGGATGGGGAAGGGGAAGAAGTCTAAGTAGGGTGTTATCTCAGGTATCTGGGGCTCTCAGCTCATGGGGATCCCATGGAGAGCCCTGGAATGTAAATCCTAGCTTGAGGCAAGAGAGATCCTGCAGTCATGCCCTAATAGATCTGCAGTGGAGGTAGAAAGAGATACACTCCCATTAATTATCCTAGGGTCTGAAAGTGGGCTCCAGTAGCCAAAGGCCAGGTCCCTAAAGAAAGATGAAGGCAGTTGCTGCTAAGTCACTTCAGTCGTGTCCTACTCTGTGCGACCCCATAGACAGCAGCCCACCAGGCTCCCCCGACCCTGGGATTCTCCAGGCAAGAACACTGGAGTGGGTTGCCATTTCCTTCTCCAATGCATGAAAGTGAAGAGTAAAAGTGAAGTTGCTCAGTCGTGTCCGACTCTTAGCGACCCCATGGACTGCAGCCTACCAGGCTCCTCCATCCATGAGATTTTCCAGGCAAGAGTCCTGGAGTGGGGTGCCATTGCCTTCTCCGATGAAGGCAGTTATGTATTGGTAAATACTTAACAGGCTTCCCTGGTGGCTTCAGTGGTAAAGAATCTACCTGCTAAGCAAGAGATGCGAGTTCATTCCCTGGGTAGGAAAGATCCCTTGGAGAAGGAAATGGCAACCCGCTCCAGTATTCTTAACTGAGAAATCCCATGGACAGAGGAGCCTGGGGGGCGACAGTCCATGGGGTCACAAAGAGTCAGACACAACTTAGCAATTAAACAACAACAAAAAATACTTAACAACTGTCTGGGGACTAGGGAGAAAGAGCTTTGATTTGTAGCATTTGCCAATTTCTGTGGTGTAAATACTCCCACTGTGGCCAGTGTCAAACCACCAGCTTGCGATCACTGGACATGGGGACTCAGAAAGAGATGCACAGCAGGCCTTTCCGTTGTATAGTATTTCTACTACACAAACACACACATTACACATAAATCACCTCAAGAGCTTAGACCATGGCAATAGGTAGCAAAGTCATTAGGAAGTGAAACATTTTCAGTATTTATTACCTTTTTTGTACAGTCACTTCTCATTATTCATATTTATGTTCTGTAAAGTTGATGCAAACACTGAATTAGCAAATATTAAACCATTGCTTCTAGAGGAAGTGGAGGGTAGGTTCCTCCAAGCCTCTGGGTCAAAACATTTTGTCAGCTGATTGATGTGTAGCCTTGTTTTATGTGTGTTTCTGTTTAAAGACACCTTATTTAATATATCTTGCTGATTCATGAACAGTGAGCTCATGGCCAGCAGACTGACTCAGGCCTGAACAGAGCTTCTCTAACACACATGTAAGTTCTCCATAAGGCATCTCACAGCCTTTCTGTGCTCAGGAACATCAGACAGCACTTCAGCACTACCCTTAGCCATTTTAAACAGTGAAATCACTCACCAAAGGCATAAAAATGTATGAAAACCTGGCACTAAATATATCACAAAAAGGACACTTGTTTACAGTGTGAGAGCTGGAATAAGAAAGCTTTGTTTGATCTCAGCTGGGAACATGCATGTCAGGCAACCCAGGTTTTTCACAACTCTGCATGAGTTTTTCACAGCTCTGCAAATGACCACAAAAGTGCCCCAAGTATTGATTTGGGACTTACAAATACATTTTAGTAAGCCAGTGAATTCACAGATAGAATACATGAATAATAGCTGTCAACTATATCTTAATGTTTAATAACAGCTGTATTTAACAACTCATGTGCAGAATTCCTGAAAATTTAGCAGCTCTTGTGAGCCTGAGTGAGCCAACTCCAGCACAGCATTGAGTGAACTAGACATTATCTTGCCCATCATCTCCACTGACCTGTAAACTTCTACAGTGCAGAAACCAGGTCTTGTTTATTTCATTATTCCACCACTTATCCCAGTGCCAAGCTCATGGCAGGTAATCAGAAACTGTTAATAGATGGATGAATGAGTGGTCTGTTTCCCTCTTTTTATTATCATGGAAAAGTAATAATCTCACATTGGAAGAGCAATTTCACTTTTATAAAGTACCTTCCCATTAAAATTCTGTGGCCAGCTTCTACAATTTTGCAGACAAGAAAATGAGGCTCTGAGATTTGGGTGACTCCCCAAAGGTGACAGTCAATCAGGAAGAGAATCAGGACTCAAAATATTCATGCTTTAAATCCCATGTGCTTGCATCATACCAGCATTAGCTATATCCCTTCCATTAATGAACATCAACAGCAAACATAGACAAGCTGTGCCTGTGTAGGGTCCCCACATTTGCTTCAAAGGTTTCAACTGAACAAGTCACTTTGTGGTTGTTCAGTTGCTAAGTTGTGTCCAACTCTTTGTGACCCCATGAACTGCAGCACACTGGGCTTCCCTGTCCTACAAGTCACTAATCTACTCAACAAATAACAACAACAAAAACCACCTCCCATAGTAGCAGTTCTTTAGTCATTCATGGTACAAAACTTAGCATTCTAGATTTTTAAAGGCTCCAGATAACTTCAACACAAATCCTTTAACCATAATTGTTTCTGTAGAAAGTTTTTAATAAAATGTGTCTAAAATGTATCCTATGCAGAAGATAATTTCTAACTTCTCAAGCAACAGAGATGTTTGTGCAAGCTCCTGGCTATCTCCTAAATCATATTTCCTTTAAGAGTAGCTTATTTCCTGTGCATGTCCACACACCACAAGTTATCTGCTTTTTCAACTTTTACTAGTGTTTTCTCTTTCACTTACAGCTATGTCTAACAAAGAAACACTTTTAACTGTCTTTGTACCTTATGTGAGTAGAGAATGCAAGAGCCATGTTGAGGTTCAGAGGTTAAATAGTTGGCTAAACTTAACAGTTAAATGATACAGTTCTGTAACCCAGCCTCACAAAGCCTAAAATTCAAGTCACGTACACACAAAATCTGAAAATGCTTCCTCAACTGTAATGCCATATTCAGAAATGTAACACATCCTTAGAGATTCCAGATCATAATCATAAGCTGCAGTGCCTGAAACAGTGCCTGGTTCGTGGTAGGTACTCATCAACCAGCTCAGTCACTAACCAGAGTCTGTGTTCCCCTCCTAAATCATCAGGAACAAGAAAAAGTGTATAGTCATTGAGTGTCCTGACCAATGAGCCACCTACCAGCTCAGCTACATTCAGGGAGAAGTTTGCTAATTATATGGGAAATAAGTCAGGACAGCTGGGCACCAACAGCCTTAGAATGTGTTAGTGTACAGTTCTCAGCCTTATTTCCTTTATGTTGAGAGCTTGTATAATGGCAAGAAATGAGACTCAGCCCATCAGTGAGAGGAGATGAGTCCCTTCCAAGAGTAATGTCTAAAGGAAGACTTGAGACAGTTGACAGCAATTCAACTAGGAAATGTCAAAAGTCTCTGTAACAGATAAATCATTTGCCCTGGCAATTTCATATCTGGGAATTTAACTGTAGGCAAAAACAAGTGATTGATAAATCAGGAGCTCTCATAAATTTCTTTTTTAAATATTTATTTGGCAGCACTGGGTTTTAGTTTCAGCACACAGGATCTTCTGTCTTCATTGTAGCATGCAGGATGTTTAGCTGTGGCATGTGGGATCTAGTTCCCTGACCAGGGATCAAGCCTAGGCCTCCTGCATTGGGACTGTGAAGTCTTAGCCACTGGACCACCAGGGAATTCCTTCCCACAAATATTTAGCAGAATTATAAAGAATGTGATTTTAACAGAACATGTTTCAAGAAAGAAATATAAATCCAATCATTAGAGGAAAGAAGTACTATACAATGGTGAGGTATCATTTTCATCCATCAGTCAGCCTGGAAGAATTACAAACATGAGTAATAGCCAATGTTCTCAAGGGTGTGGAAAAATATGTGGAAGAAATATAATTTGGTTGTCCAATTTTAAGAGTCAACTGTCTACCAAGGGTCCCCAACCTCTGTAATCTACTGCCCGATGATCTGAGGTGGAGCTGATGTAATATTTAATAATAATAGAACTAAAGTGCACAATAAATGGAATGCACTTGAATCATCCCCGTCTCCCAAGTCAATGGAAAAACTGTCTTCCACAAAACCAGTCCCCGGTGCCAAAAAGGTTGGGGACTGCTGGTATACTATTGAAACTGCAAATGCCCATACTTTCTGACTCAAGTACTGTTACACCTCCAGGCAACTATCTTAAAAATACCTGCACACGTACAAAAAGGTATACATGCAAGTATACTTATTTCAGCTGCCACATTTTGTCATTGAAAAAACAATCACAACTGAAAGTCCACTACCCAGGAATTCATTGCATAAATTATGCCGTGTCACTTCAATAGAATAATATAAAGCAACTTAAAAAAAACAGTGGGTAGATATATGAATATGGAACAATCATCATGCTATATTATTAGACAAAAAAAAGCAGCTTGCAGAATGGTACAGACTGTAGGGTCTCATTTAAGGGAGAATAACTCTATGAGCATATGTACACACTCTTGAATATATGTATATAGAGAAAGTATAAAGGGAGCCACAATAAACTATTTGTAGTTGTTACTTCTGGAAAAGTGAGTAGTTGAAGGGTCAAAGTAAAAAGATGTTTTTACATTTTACTGTGGATGCTACAATACTGTCATGAGTTTGCAACTGAATATGTATTTATATAGTGCTTAAATTCTTTTTAGAAAACAACAAAAAATATATGAAAGCAAAATGGAAGTTTCAAAAAATGAAAATAAAAAGTGAGTGACTCTGTACAGCTGAAGGTTCAAAGACCACATGCTGACTCTCTACCCCCAAAGTTAAAAATTGGCCACTGAGAGGAAGAGGCAAGGAATCACAGGGAGTTCTATTGACTGCTCAGGCTTGACTTAATCTGATAAGAACCGGAGAAGAACATGAATAAATATTTTTCTTTCCATTTTTCTCTCTGTAATAGATTAAAGAGGGCCACAAATTCTTTGCTCCCGCATCAAGAGATGAAGTCTATTTCCCTTCCCCTTGAGTCTAGACATGCCCTGTGACTTGCTTTGAACCAGTAGAACATGGCGGAAATGACAATATGCTTGTTCTGGGCCAAGCCTTTGAGAGGCCTGGCAGCTTCCACTATCTCAGAGGAAGCCAGCTCTCAGGTAAGAAGTTTGACTCTTCTGAGGCCAGTATGGGATGGCCTAGCTAGCCAGCTCTCAGGTAAGAAGTTTGACTCTTCTGAGGCCAGTATGGGGTGGCCTAGCTAGCCATGTGGAGCAGTCACATGGCAGAGAACAGAAAGCCCAGGCATATGACCCCAACTGAGCCATCTCATCCACTTCCCAGTTGTTCAAGCCACCTAGCTGAGGACCCAGACATTGGCAGCACAAAAAAATCACAAGCAAGTAAAATAGCTATTGCTTTAAACCACGAAGTTCTAGGGTACTTAGTTACTCAGCAATCAGTAACAAAAACTCTGTACTGTTCTTTTTCTATCCTCTCAACCATAAGAAGATATTACAGGAATTTATAGTCTGAACAGTTGACATTTATTACAAATCTTGTAGTCATGATGCTGACCGTGTAAACTGACTAACATTCTGACCAAAAAGATGCACCATGCCAGATACTCAGAAAGCTCTCTTCCTAAATACTTCCAACTAAAAAGTATTGTCAGGGAGCCAATAATGCATGGGTGTTTTCGAGCTGGAAATAATCAGGTCATGATTGAGTTTGGAAAACCAAATTGCCAGCTCCTGACGTCACGAAAGATTTGCTCTTCTCTGGAACCTGCTCTGCGCAAGTTTATCCGGGGGCTGGACCCTCCGGGGGCATACACTGGCTCGTCCACCTGGTCCTTCTACATGCCGGGCTGGGCCCTGAGCAGCATGCATGGGGGGCGCCTGGGAGTCATCAAGCATCTGAGGGAAGTGGCAAGTGAGAGAGGTCACAGATGTGGGTGGGAGCAAGGCCACAGATGTGGCCTTCAGAGATCAACTGGGTGGGCCCTGAGACTGAGCCTCCGAAAGGGTTGAGACCCAGGAAAATCTGGCCGTTTGAGTACTGGAAGCAGGAAGTGGGCAGTCCCTGTCACACTTGGTCTGAAGCTTCTCCAAATGCAGTGCTTCTGGCACACTGAGACAGGAAGTTGCTTGGTTTCCCTAAACCTTGAAGTCAGTCTGTCCCTCAGAATCATGGCTTCTGACATGCACATGGGCCAGTATTCACCACAATCCAGGAGCTAGCAAACACTGTATCCATCCAGATGAATGTACGCAGATGTTTCAGACTTCACTCTCACATGAAAAACAGTCACTGAATTGCTCTTTCTCATTCTGGAGTACTCTGACTTAGTTTACTGGGACTTCATCTGGCTACCTAACAATTGAAGTATTTTTCTGAGGGTTCTCTTATTTTTTTTTTTTTTATTGAATGAAAGATTCTTTAAATTCTATTGTGCTTTACAGTTTTCAAAAGTTTCACATACATGAATTCATACAATCTCAAGATAACCATTTTTTTCACCCACCCCTATATTTCCCTCCTCCACCTGCCCCCTCCACCACCGGTAACCACTAGTTTGTTCTCCAGATCTGTGAGTCTGCTTCTTTTCTGTTTCGTTCACTTGCTTATTGCAGTTTTAGATTCCACATATAAGTGACATCATACAATGTTTGTCTTTCTCTGTGTGACTTATTTCACTTAACATAATGGCCTCCAAGTCCATCTGTGCTTGTGTGCTCAGTTATGTCCGACTCTTTGTGACCCCATAGACTGTAGCCCACCAGACTCCTCTGGCCGTGGGATTTCCCAGGCAAGAATACTGGAGTGGGCTGCCATGTCTTTCTCCAGGGGATCTTCCCAAACCAGGGATCATACCCATGTCTCCTGCATTGGCAGGCAACTTCCTTATCACTGAGCCACCAGGGAAGCTATGTATATATATGGAATATGACTCAGCCATAAGAATGAAATTTTGCCATTTGCAGCAACATGAATGGACTTGGGAGCTTCTCCAGTATTCTTGCTTAGAAGAGCCTGGTGGGCTACAATCCATGGGGTCACAGAGAGTCAGACATGACTTAGCAAGTAAACACAACAACATATATATGCCACAGCTTGGCTGTTCATCTGTTGATAGACAGGTTGCTTCCATATCTTGGCAATTATAAATGACACTGTTATGAAAATTGGGGTATTATAGTTGAAGTTTTGAAACCTCCCAAACATGGTAATGTTCAGTTGTTTGGCATAAATAGATGTGACCACCATCTAGTCTAGGTCTGGAAGCTTACCACTTTGGGAACCAGCAGCATCAGCATCACCTTGGAGCTTGTTAGACCTGGAGAGTCTCAGGCCCCACTGAAGATCTACTGAATCAGAATTTGCTTTTAAACAAGCTCCTTGGGGGATTTGTGTGCTTACTGACGTTTGAGAAGTGCTGGTCTGGGGGAACCACATCCTTTGACTGTGGCTCCAGAAGCATCCAGGTCCTCCTCCTCCACCCCCCACCCCTAAGTTTCTTACAGGCAGAATCAGTCTTTGAGAAACATGAAAAGTGGCTTTGAAGAAGAAAAGCAGGCCAAATAGGCCAGCACGTTGCCTCATAGAGCGGGAACTCAATTAGGTAGGAGTAGGACTTTGGCCTTGATGAGTTCTAGCTGTGGTGACGATGTCACAGAAACAAGTTTTCTCACAAGAAGAAGAGAACAAAAGTATTTAAAGGTACCTAGAACACCATGCACCGCCCTGTTTTAAGCCCGGTAGGAATAAGAAGAAAGTGAAAGACAGCACAAACGCCCTTCAGAACGTAACTTCCTTGTCAGGGACTCAGCAAGCAAACTGGCTAGACTGCTCAGGAGGGTGCTATGGAAAACAGCTCTTTTCTGCTCTCTGCTCTGTCTCTCTTGCCATAACAAGAACTCTTATCTGGTTTCGGCCACATGGAGCCTTCTAAGGTTCTTCAGCAACATCACTGATGCACTGTAACTCTGAACCTCAGGCTGAGAGGGGAAATCCTGCCCAGCGCCCTTTCTCAAGATACTGAATGTATGTTATTTATTTTGTCTTATCCCTCCCTGTGGTTTACCAAGCATTTCAAAAGATCTTAGAGCCAAAATGAACCTCAGTAAACATCTGGTCCAACTGTCTTACACATGATGAAATAGAGGTCCAGAAAGGTCAGATGTTGGGCAGAAAAGCCAACATTGAAAAAAAAAAAAAACTCAGGCTGTCCAACTCGCAGGCTCTGCTAGTTTCATGGCCACGTAAATAGACTGCCCCTTGACCATTTTTCATCTGAGGCAAGCTTTAGGAGACCACAACAACAACTTGAGCGCAGCCTTTGAAGTTGAACAGATCTATTTGAGTTCTAAATCTTCCACCTACGTGTTGGATGACCCTGAGCAATTTAACCTCTTGGTTTCCTCACCCCATACAGCAAGGATAAGGCCACCTACTCAGAGATGGCTGTGATGACTGATGAGAGAACACAGGGGAAGTTCTGTGTCAATTGGGGTGATTTCAGCTCATGGTGTCTTCAATTTCACCCCTACATACACTCCCCAGCCACCTCTACCCCTTAATATCTTTCTCTTCAAAGATCCTGGGTATTAGCTTCAGCTTCAGGCAAGCAACAAGATGGCTGCAGCAGTTTCAGGCATCTCCTTTGGGCACAGCAACTCCAAAGAAGAAGAAATTTTTATGGCCCTCTCTTGGGAGTAAGGAAACTTTTTCCAGAAGACTCCCAGTAGGCTTTTCTTTGCTTCACTGGCCAGATGAGGTAGCATGTCCATTTAAGCAGAATGGGAATAATCTTAAACCAACTAGGCTATCCCTGAATATATGGACAGGATTGGTTTCTCTTGGGACACATGGTTGAAAAAATGTAAGGTTCTGTTAAAAAAGAGGGCAGAATGGATGCTGAGCAGACAAGAAGCAGTGACAATTATAATAGATTATTTCCATGAACTTATTGTGAATGAAGAAGATACTGCTGAAGTATCTTAGATGACCTTTCTGATAAGGTTTTATATATATATATATATGTGTATATACATATATATATATATATATATATATATATATATACACATATATGTATTGTCTGCGCCAGATCTTAGTTGCAATATGTAAACTCTTAGAATCTAGTTCCCTGACCAGGGATTGAATCTGGACCTCCTGCATTGGGAGCTCAGAGTCTTAGCCACTGGACCACCAGGGAAGTCCCTGATAAGGTTTTAATGATAGTCATTGATGAATTCCTTTCCCCCATCCATGCCAGTTCACCCAAAGTGAGTTTCCTGACATACCTGCTATGGCATCTCCCTACCCCTCTGGGAAATATGTGGGCTGCACCCTTGGGATTGTGCTGGAAATGAGTATCTTTAGGATAAAGCCATCTATGTGAATAGTACTTTCAAGTTTACAAAGATCTTCAGCCCTATTATCTCATGTGATGCCTCTACATCTTAGAAGAAGGAGGAACATGGAGAGGTGAAGCAAGTTACCTAAAGTCATAAACTAGTAAGTGGTGGTGCTGTCTAGAACGAAACCACAAACACAATGTGCTTTCTGCCCCTCTACTTAATAGAGAATTTCATGTCAAAATTTGGTGTATATGGCAGCCATGAACAGAAAAAGGTTATTGGTGCCAACTGCACTGTGGAGTCTGTAGTCTGAACCCCATTATATCTGTTCTTCAGAGATTCATCCATTTTCCTCGAAGCACAAATAAAACCTTCCTTAGTTCAAAGTAGAGCTTCTCATTTATTTGTCAAACATTTATATAGCACTTGCTGTGTGCCAGGCATTATGCAATGTGCTTTACAAATATTAACTCAATTAATCCCACTTAGCTCTATCTGCTTAGTGAAGGCCAGCATCCTGAGGTCACACACATTTCACAAAGCCTTGTATAATTTATTCCATTGGAAATCCACTGAAGGACGAAGTCCCAAAAGGGCCCAGAATTCAGGAACAGATCAAACTTTGGGGCAAAACGTTTCCAGAACTAATTATCCTTTGTCCCATTCTTTTATTAGTAACAACCTGTGCCTAAATTACCCAGTCAGGGCAAACACATGTAAACAAATCACGCTGCAGTCTGCAATTGCTTGAGGAAAATTCTGGATTGTCTTAAACTTATTATAGAATGTAATCCTTTTGTAACCCTTTTTTCTATTTTGGCAGATTATAATCTTCCTTAAAAGGCGAGGGAGCTTTCTGGTTCAAGTTTAGGAGGGCCAGAGGGTATTGGTTGGTGCCGTTTTTGTGTCAACACATTCTTAATCTTCCTGTTGGTATTTTAAAATAACAGATCACCCATGGAAATTATAAACTGTACAGTGTCAAAGTCTCTGTGAAGTGCTGCCATTTGCAAGAAGAAGGGCTTTCTGACAGCGCAAGAAGTCACAATATGTCTCCCTGCTTTTCATGTGACAGTAATTAGTATCTAAGCTCTAAAGTGTTTACTCCCGCAGCTGAGAAGACATTTATAACAGCTTCCAGCCACAAACCATTATTGTTTGCAATATATAATCCCCATTTTCAATAAGGAAGGAGAAAGCCTTTAAAGTATAAAAAGAGAGAACCTAAGATATTTTCTCCAATTTAACAGTTTGGGGGAACCCTTTTAAGGAGGATACAGTCAACAGCCTCACATTCTTGCAAAAACAAGTCACAGTTTTATAGGCTTGATTAACAAAGTACCCAGAAGTGCTGGGGTGTTTTTTTTCTCTTACACTTTTTTTTTCTCTTTCTCTTTTTTAAATTAAAATTTCCCACAGATAAACTAATAAAAATTTCTGCTTCTTATACCTTGGGGAACTAGAGAAAATTCTGTCAGATTCTAAGAAATTTGCTTAAGTTGCCCTTGATTAAATAAGTATCACAAATAGGCACTCCTCTATAAAATGTCAAATGTAGAAAATTAAGATTTCTTCCTTAAAACTGTCTATACCAGCGCTTCTCAGACCTTAGCAGCTTGTCAAAAGGCAGATTTCTACCCACTCTCAGAGAATCTGATTCATCAGGCTTGGGGTGGAGCCCAAGATGTGGCAGCTCTAACAAGTCCCCAATTAATATTGATGCTGCTGGCCTGGGAATCAGCCTGTGAATAGCATTAGCCTATTCAGTGAAGACTGAAATTCCACCTTTGGAGATTCCTTTCCTGGAGTAAAGAAATATGCAAATCAAATATAGTAACCCATGTTATCAACTAAACCTCTATTATGAATTTGAGTTCATCTCAATTCAGCAAGCTCACTCTGCTGCCTTGCACTGTGCCAGCTGGACACATCAGTTTACGTTTAAGAAGATTCTGATCTATACATGTACAGAAATAACAAGGCAAATTGTAATGATACTGTGAAATGAGAAATACCAAAAATGAGATACAAAGCCTTATGAGATTATAGCATGCAGAGAGTATCAAAGTGGAGATGAATAGTATAAATGAGTATATATGACATATATATTTATATATATGTGTTTTACACATATTTTATAGGTGAGAAAATGAAGGCTGAGAGAACTAAAAGTAATTTGCTAAAGGTGCGTTTAAAATAGATAAGTCAGATTTTAAGTCGTGGAGCTAGGATGATGGGCATCCTCAGATGAAGAAGCAGGAGGAGGAGAGAAAGAAAATTATAAGGTTCTAAGAGTAACAAAAATAGTAATAGTAGATTGCTGACATTTCTTGACCACTTAACAAAGCAGACACAGTCCTATGAACTTAATAGACTCTACCTCCTGTCATCCTAGAAAACAATCCCATAAAATAAGTATATGATTATCCCCCTTTACAAAGGAGAAAAACTGAGGCACGGAGAGATTGAGTAATACGTCCAAGGTCACATAGCTAACAAATGGCTCTGCCAGAATTTAAATCCAGTTCTTTTAGTGTTTCAATAAAGAACAAGGGAGGGACCATTGACTAGAGCTTTGTTGCTGGAGGTGAAGGGCAGATGAGGTTAGAAAAGGGTCTTGATTGTTGGATTTGATGCCAGTGGACTTGAAGTCAAAGGGAAGTCAGGACAAGTTTTATTTAACGAATGGGAATGAAAAGATCAGAAATCTGTTTTAGAATGATATTTGTAGCAGCAGTATCTAGGATGGTTCAATGGGAGACATAGAAGAGAGGCAGGTGAATCAGTTATGGCTGTCAGGAGTCCCCCGAGAGCTGGAACCAGAAGCGTGTGATAAGCCCCAGGTAAGCGCTGTGTCACAGGAAGGTGAAGAAAGGGCTGCAGAGTGAAGACTGTCCAAGAGGGGCTGCCACAGAGAGGCATCTGGGCCTCTCTGAGCAGCCTTATGGGTGGGGACCTCAAGTAGACCTTAGAGAAGCCTGGAGTCCTTGTGTTTGTGTGGTGCCTTATACTTTACCAGAGAGTTTTCATGTAGCCTCCCTTGGTCTCCAGAATAAGCCTGTGCAGTAGATATTATTTACCCCATTTTGTAGATGAAGAGACGAAGGCTCAGAGGGTGAAAAATAATTTGCCAGAGTTACAAAGCAAGAGAGCGGAGCCAAAGAATAAAGTTCAAAGCTAACATTATGCTTCCCTAAAAGAAAATTTGGACACATCACAACTTGGCTGAGACAGCCCTCTCTGATGGTGATTCCCCATGGCAGCAGGTCATAGGGCCCTGCCAGCTGTTAGTGAGAAGAGGCTTCCCGGATCAAATAAGATGAGGTTAAACGGGGTTGTCTCCTGCAGAGCTTCTCAAAGCCTTCAATATAGGTGTGTATTCCAAAGCTGTAAAAAAGGGGCTATAGGACAGGGTAATACTGTTTTCAGTACTATGCTGTGTACTTGAGAGTTGCTAAGCGAGTCAATCTTAAAATTGTTCACCACAGAAAAAGGTAACTGTGTGAAATGATGGATATGGACATGTTCATTAACCTTATTATGATAGTCATCTCACAGTATAGTTGACCCTTAAACAAAGCAGGTTTGAAATGCACAGGTCTACTTATAAGTGGATATTTTTCAATAGTAATGCTACAGTACTACAAAGTCCATGGTTGGTTGAATACAGAAGGCCAACTGTAAGTTATACATGGATTAACCCCAGTTGTTCAAGGTTCTGTAGATACGTGTAGCAAATCATCATGTTGTCCACCTTATACTTATACAATGTTATGTCAGTTATATCTCAAGAAAGTTGGGGGAGAGGAGAATTGATGCAAATGCAAAAAAAATGGAGGAGAGACTGTAGTACCCATCATATACCAAAAAGAAAATATTGGCCCATGGAAAATTTGTCTTTTGCAAAATGCATATTTATTTAACTTTTTATTTTATAATGGAGTATGGCTGATTAGCCACAATACATATTAACTATAGCAGAGAGTACAAAACCCTTCCCTGAGGAGATTATTTTCAGTGGGGCCGTAATATGACTGCTTGCTGGACCTAGACATGAACCCATTGGATGACTTTGGTACTTCCCTGACTTTTTATGTGAGGCTGGAACATTTAACAAAGGCTGGTCACTTAAAAAAAGAGAGAGAAAGATATCTCTCACTATCTGAACTTGGCTAAACTCTCACTGTCTGAAGATAGAAGCTAAATTGAGTTGAGAAGCAAGGAATATTTGTATTTATCCCTGTCAAATGAGATACATATTCTTTACCATCTTTAGGGAAGAAATAAAAAAGTAAGCCTTCATGGAAACAGATTAATAATAACATAACAGGCCATAACTGTTCAATTGCCTAATTCCATCATTCCCACTCTTCTTCACTCGTCTCTTTATTGGCAGGGACAGGAAACTTGCAAACTACATTTCCCAGACTCCCTTGCCTGTTGGCAGCTGGTTGGGTTCTGCCAGTGGGAGAGAATGACAGGAGACTGGAAGGGAAAAGAAAAGAAGAAGTTCTTTTTCTCCTGCTTCTGGGGGTATTTCTGGCACAACGGGTGGCCTTCTGTCTTTCCAGCAGCTGTGCTGGTGGACAGTTGTTGGTGACTGCCAGCAACTAAGGACTACAGTGAAAGTAGCAGATCTGACATCAGTGATAGCTACAGGCTCTAGTGGCCTTTGGTGTTTCCAGGAGGAAACAGGATTCCGAAAGCATCAGCAGTGTTTAGAGAGTTTCACTGATGAGAGTTTCCCCTCTGGGAGCACCACCTCTTCCCTTTTGCTCCTGCATTCCTAACAGTGGTTCCTCCAGTCTTCGGAGGTAGCTTCCTGCAATTACTACTCTCAGGCTTTCCTCATCTTTTCTGTGAGCTCTTTGTGCCTTGCCAACACTGTGTAAACCATTTCCTGTACTAAATTCCCCCTGAAAGACCTAGAATGAACTCTATCTTCCTGACAGACCACTGACTGATACACCCATACAACTAAGTTTTCCCATACTATTGCAATAGTTCTCAAACTTTCCTATAAAAATCCTTTTGAAGCAGAGAAGGCTGAAGGTGATAGCTTTGTTTCCCATACCTGGCATCTGACGGTTTAACCCAAAGTAGTTTCCAAAAGCAGGAAATATATTTTCAATCTCTTTGCTTCACATTAAAACTTTTCTTTTTATACACATATGCATCATGAATAAGACTTTTTATACACATATGCATCATGAATAAGACTTTTTATACACATATGCATCATGAATAAGACTTTTTATACACATATGCATCATGAATAAGACTTGACATTGAAGATGCATCACGTTTATTATGTGGTTCTGCTTACCCTGGCGTGTCACCACATGGATCTTGTGGTACAAATATCTCAGTTTGAAAAGCTAGAACCCAGGGGCTCTCTGAGGCTATCTTAGCCATGAGTCATCAATGGACTAGCCCTTTTCCTTAGAAAGCAAACTCTGGAAGGCAGCTTGGCAAAGTAGAAAACCTGTGGTTTGGAAAGCAAGACAGGTTGTGTCCCAATCCTGAGAGATATTTGCTAGCTGTGTGACTTAGGCCCAGTTTCTTAACCTCTCTGAATCTTGCTTTCCCTGTTTATAAGTCAAGCCTAGGAATCTCTACCATACCAGGTTGTTAGGAAAATTTACTATAATATGGAAGATCCCCTGGAGAAGGGAATGGCAACTCACTCCAGTATTCTTGCCTAAAGAATTCCATAGACAGACCATGGGGTTGCAAAGAGTCAGACATGACTGAGTAACTAGCACTTTCTACTTTCTAAATTCTTAATAAATGGTAAATTGCTGGTTGCTTTCCAAGCTCCTCCTCTCTGTAGATCTTGGGAATGAAGATGAGGCTAACAGCCCACTCCCATATCTATTAGCCAAAAAGACTTGACAGAAGCTGATAGTTGCTTCTCATCAAGAGGAGGATAGGATCCCTTGACTCAGTGACTTTTACTTTTAGTCAGCTTTAACCTCACCTGACTGAGACCTGCTTTATGAAAGGGGTCAATGACACCTCTAGGGAATTCCCTGGTGGTTCAGTGGTTAAGAGTCCATGCTTTCACTCAGGGAACATGAGTTCAATCCTTGGTCAGGGAACTGAGGTCCCACATGACTCATGGTGAAGCAAAAAGAAAGAAAGACACCTCTACTACTTGTGATGCCTCTCTTGCTGTTCTCTTAAATTCCAGAGAGTCAGGTAATGTCTGAAAATCTAGGCACAGCTTAGAGAATAAAAACAGTTTTCTTTAATTGTAGGATGTATAAATTCAATATTGAAACCACTCTGTGCCACATTTAACTTAAGGCCAAAACTTTAATAAAATGGACAGCCTGGGCTTCAAGTTTTTGTGATGGGAGTGTATTTTGGGGTTGTTGAGGGTTTTTTACCTTTGTTCCTAAGTAAAACTTCCAAGTATTACTATAAGCTCTAATCATAATAAACAACACTGCCCAGAAACGTATAACTCTGCAATGCTATTTTTATTTTTTTATTTTTTTATTTTTTTTAAAAACAGAAAGCAGCTTTATTGTTTTGTCTCTAATAAAGTAGTATTTGCTACCTTTCAAAAATTTAGACATATATAAAGTCACAAAAAACACTTGCTTTGAGGTATTTATATTTACAATGTGGTTTCTCGCTATTAGTGTTGCCTCCTGTCACTCCTTTTCTCCTATTATCCCCATGGTTACCTCTTTGTCACTAAGTGCTAACTGGGCTAGTGTAAATAGACCCTTATTAAAATTTTAAATGAATAATAATAATCCAGAAGGAATTAGATCTTAGATTTTAAAGCTTGACTTTACAAGATTGTGAAATAGGTGGTCAGTTGGTTTGAAAAGAGAGTTGGTACATTTACAAAATAGCAGGGACTGACTTTATGGAACAATAGAATTTTTATAGAAATGAGTTCGCCATACTTTAAAATGTGATCAGCGTATCTATATTAGTGTTTTGGTAGTCCAACATATCTACCTAACTGATTAATATTGGAGACCACACAAGATCCATTTATTCATTCAAAGAGCAAATATTTATTGAGTATCTACTATGTGTCAGACATTGCAATAGGCAAAGACAAATAACCTCTGCCTTTGCAAAACTTAGAGTCTAGTGGGGGTGGCCCACAAAAGATGTCTACCTAGAACTTGTGAGTATTACCTTATTTGGAAAAAAAAAGGGTATATATAAAGGCATATGTAAAAGGCAGATATAATTAAGGTAAGGTTCTTGAGATAAAATCACCCTGAATGGGAGGGGGGAGGTGGCAGTGGTTAAATCTAGTCAGTGTCCTAAGAGACAGAACAGGATGACTCTGAGACACAGGGGAGGTCATATGAAGCAGGAGACAGAGATTGGAGTGGTGCGCCATAAGCCAAGGAATGCCAGGAGCCACCAGGAGGAGGTGAGGAAGGAGTCTCCCTAGAGCCTTCAGAGTTACTGTGGCCCCATTTACACCTTGCTTTGAGACTTCTGGGATTCAGAACTGTGAGAAAACATATTTCTAGTTTTTTTAAGCCACCAAAATTGTAGGAATTTGTCTCAGCAGCCCTAGAAAACTAATTCAGCAGATACTAGTCAAGTAGCCACAAAATAAATATAAAATTGCAGTGGTGCTGAAAGTTATTATGAAGAGTTAAGTGATGTAAGCCAGTACCACAGAGCTCTGACCTCCTCGGGAAGATCAGGAAATGATCTGAGGGATGAAGAGGGAAGGGGTGAGTGAATCCTCTGGGCAGGAGGAAAGGCACATGGGAAGTCCCTGGGAAAGAAGGCAGCACTGGCTAGTATCAGGTCTCAAGATGACCTTACGGTTCCAGTTCATCCAGACCAGAACTCACCAACCATTTTAAGGGTCCCTGATGTATAATCTAAGGTAAACAGAAAAGAATTCAAACGTATGAAGTTCAAGGGATGCTGTGTAATCCATACAGAAGATTAAGCAGTTGGTTGAAACGGCTCCATAAAATAAGAATCATTTAAAATGACACATGTATACCTTTCACATTTTATTTGAAACATGTATTCATTCATCGATCACTCCATGAAGTTCCAAGACTTTAAGTGTGGTTTGGATGAATGTCTTTCCTTGGTCTCTGTCTTATCCATATAATGTGCTGACTGCAGTTTTCCAATTCAGTTGCTTTTAAAAAAGAACTGATATACACGTGCAAAGAATTCGGAGAGCAGAATTATTCTAGAGTTTTATTTTATTAGATCTTTTATATATTTCTCACTTATACTTAAGTGAATAATTTTCTTTATAGCAATTTATCTTTATTGAGTCTTCCCAAAGTATCCAACCCAGTTTTCAGGGGGAAAAAGAAAAGCCCTCTGAAATATGAATGTGTTCATGTTTCATCAGCTTACATAATACATTAAATTTGGTATTTATTTCAAAAACTGACAAAACCAGGTTAGAGACTCTTAGTAAACATGCAGCCCAATTGGTAGGAGCAGAAATATATGTGCATCCTGGAGAGCAGTCTACTAGCAGTGAGTAAGCAGTGTGCTGTGGGCATGGACTGTGTTTTTAAAAAGGATATCATTGGAGAGCAGGCTTCCCAGGTGGCTCAGTGGTAAAGAACTCGCCTGCCAATGCAGGAGATGTGGATTTGATCCCTGAGTCTGGAAGATCCCCTGGAGGAGGAAATGGCTACCCCACTCAAGTATTCTTGCCTGGAGAATTCCATGGACAGAGGAGCCTGGTGAGCTATAGTCCATGGGGTTACAAAGAGTTTGACATGGCTTAGCGACTGAGTGCAAGCACAATCATTGAAGAGTACTGTTAAACTGAGCCGGGTGATTAAGTGTGATGTCAGTTACAAGAATAAAACTGAATCTTGGTTTTAAGAAGAACGGATTTCATGGGGAAAAAGAATAAATGGTTGCAAGCCAAATAGGAGGCTAACATAGTTCATGTGAAATATTTGTAGCTTGGGTTACAAGAGTTCTCCATAATGATAATGGAAAGATAGGCCCACATTTGAGAGAAACATAGGACATAACATTGGCAAGATAGTGGGTTAGATGAAGTGAGAAATAGAAAGGGTCAAACATGACTTCAGGTTTCTGGTCAGTGATGTTCTCACTAAGTTAAGTTATGCTGGAGTTGAACTAAGTTTGAGATGAATTTGGGATACATTAAGTTTGAGTTACCTTTAACATCCAAAAGGGGTCTACAGCTCAGAGGAGATATGTGGGCTAAAGTTTAATCTTTAAATATAATCAATCTCATCTACCAATACATTGATAGTTATGGCAGGTTTCAATCAGCAATAATTGTGCTTTGATTAGAACCTCATTAACTATGTAATCACCTCTGTACAAAAATTGCCATGGCAGTTTTGCATGTCTGTATACATTATACAGCTATACATTGCCAATATTTAACAACCTGGCAGACACACACACACACACACACATACAGACACCCACACAGACACAAATCTGATTCATTATGGTTTTTCTCTATTCCTCATTAATACTGATAGTAAACTATTGAGTGCTTTCTACAGGCATTCTCCTAAGTGCTCATATGTATTTCAGTTCATTCAATCTTTGAAAAGATTCTTGAAGGTAGATACTGATGTCATCATGTCCATTTTACAGATGGAAAGGGTGGGCCACAGTCAGACTAACTGTTCTCATATTGCCCACCCAGCAAGTGGCAGAGCTGGGAGTCAAGTCAAGGGTATCTGTGTCCATAACTACTGCACATCACCGCTCTCAGCAAAAGGAGGCATCACCACCCACAGAGCTTCTGGACACAGAATATTCCAGAACTCGAAAGTGGAGGAGTACAAAACAGTGCAGCCATGATAAATGTCCTATTTGATTAGGCTCGCTGTCCATAGTCATGCAATTTCCCAGCTCCTAGGATCCTGTGTTTTTAGAAAAACATATTCTCTAAAGTGGCAACTCTAACTGCTTCTTTAAAAGTTTTGAAGTCTTTGTGCTGCTGGCTCAGATAGTATTCTTGCTGGCATTGGAAAGCAGTAAAGCCAATAAGGAAACTACAAATGAAAGCTTCTTTAAAGAGGTCTGAAATTATCTTTCAGACTATGTAGAAGGAGGATATGTTTGCAAAACAATAAGAACTGTCTCCAAAGCCTTCTCAAAGCTTTAGCAATACCAGGTACTTGATATCTACAAAAAACCTCTTTAATCTCTGAAAGAGTAAAGACGTCATAGAATCAGTGCATTAATAACAAGGGCCTTGTTTTGCTGTCGGGCAACTAAAACATATTTCTCTCCTAGGAAATATTTTCTAGATTTCATCATTCCTGGTCATAAATTAGGCATTTCTAAATTGTTGTTAGCCAACTGCCAGAGTTGGCTGGACAATTCTTTTTACAGAGGCATAACTTGACAGTGATTTGATATCACGAACTTCATTGGGCCTGCCCTGATTAAGTTTGTCAGAAAATAAAATTATTTTAAGTGAATTCATCTCACATGGAAAAACTATGATAAAATTTCACTGGCTTTCACACAGCCCTGGATAAGCTTCAGAATTCCCTTTTCTTTTATCTTACTGATCTCAAAAAAAATGAAGTTGTTTTAACAGCTATTCTTTCTTTTTCTTGTTTTCTTTTCATCTCTTGTCTCTTTTCATTGACATCCTCCACCTATCTCTTATTCCTTCTTCTCACTCAACTCCCAGACTTCCCTGGTGGTCTAGTGGCTAAGATTCCTCACTGTCAATGCAGAGGGCACGAGTTCGATCCCCAGTCAGGGAGATAAAATCCCATGTGCTGCCTTGCCAAAAAGCAAATCTCACTCAAAAGAAAACCCTTGTGATTCACCCAGTGCTCTTTTTCTCACCTGTGTCTGCCCTACACCTCCTATGTTTCTTTTTATCTCAGATTCTTTCCTGTTCTTGTAAGAATTAAACCAGGTACATAGTTCACAGTATCTATCTTGGCCATTGATATAAAGCAGGAGTCAGCAAACTACAACCTTCTGGCCAAATCCAGACCTCTGCCTGTTTCATAAATAAAGTTTTGTTGGAAGACAGCCAAACGTATTTGTTTACACACCATCTACGGCTGCTTTCATGCCACAACAGCAGAGATGAGTAGCTGCAACTGAGACCATATGGCCCACAAAGCCAAAAATATTTGCTATTGAACATTTTATAGGACAAGTTTGCTGACCCCTGGTATAAAGCAATGGGCTCCAGACTTGAGCAGCCATATTTCCAGGGTCTTCAGAGCACTTCTCTCTCTAGCCAGGGGACTAGATCACTATTCTGCCAACTTGGAATCTCTTTGCCCAGTTCTCTCACTTGTAGAATCAGTCCACAAAAAGTCATTCTTGCTCTTATTTCAGAATGCTGTGGTGATCATACATAAAATAATATTCCTGATATTAATACACGAATGGGGAAAGGTATGGGGGCACTATAACTTCAGATGCCAGGAGGAAAGTTTTTCTATGGACACCATCATGGAAAGTATAAATGACCTAGGCAAGGAATATTTTCCTTTTTGCACCTTGACATATTTGAATCATAGTATTTATTTCTAACAGCCTGCTCACCTTTGCATCCACTCTCTTGTGAGAGATCCCTTGTGATAAGGAAGAATAAGGCCAGCTTCAAATACCCACTGCAGAGGGAACTGGGGAGCTAGGTCCAGCTACGGAGCTACCGAGATCCCATAGCAAGCTGCCAAGAACTGACATTGGCCATGGCTGCTTTGAGTTCGTTCTTTGGCTGCCATTTCCTCAAGATGTTCCCAGATTTTCACTTTGGGGCTGTGGCTACCACCTTGTTTATTATACCTTCAATTTACAAAGTGTGGTCTTATAATTCAAACTGTTTGGGGACAATCTACTTTCTCCTTACACCAATTTGGTAAAATGATCCCCTTAGGAAAGGATGGAAATAGCACGGAGAGCCTGTGTGGAAATCATGGGTGAGTTTAGGAATTCTTCATCACCTCTTTAACATCACCTCTTAAACAAGGTGTCTACAGAGTAGACACCCAGTCGAGTTATCACAAAGTGTGGGTCATCAATAGAACATTGTCTTCAGGTACGAAGATGAACCATCAGAGATTAGCCCGGATGAGCCCCTTCCTGCTTTCCTATTTGACTGATACCATGAAATGGCTCAAGTTAAAACATTAATATCATTTGGGAGAGGCCAGGCTTTCACCTCAGAACTCTCTGAATCCCCATCAGCCAGTGAAGTCCTGGCAGATTTGATGCAGAAGCAAGAAACGAGAAAGCCCTAGAGTAAGAAAGGTGGGAAAGGAGGGCACACCACATGCCTGCCCCAAAGGTGGCACAAAGACACAACTGACCAGTGAGAAGTCCTGTAAAGGGCTGCTCTCCACGCTGAACAGGAAGGCACAAGCACCAAATTCTTCAAGACCTCCTAGGATCTCGCTGCTCAAATGTGAGCATCCCTGGGAGCTTGTCAGAGATGCAGAAGCTTAGGCCCGGGGGACTTGTATGCACCTTAAAGTTGAGATGCATTGTCCTGGGATGCACTCAATTGTCAGAAAGGACTTGTGCCCGTTGTTAAGTTGTCCATTTATTCACGTGTTCCCTCATTCCCAAGCCCACCCTTCCATGCTCTGTCCTGTGACACTGGTGCTGGGACTCTGCAAACTACATTTCTATTTTGCTGGTTGCTCATGGTTTGGCTCGGCCAGCAACCCACCCCCTCTGTGGGGGTCAGTGCCTGGGCCCATGAGCCCCTTTTCTTGGAGATGTCAGCACCAGTGGCCTCCTGAGAGATCCAAGTTTCAGCAACATGTTCCCCTTCCCCAAATCTCTGTGTGCATGCTCAGTTGCTCAGTTGTGTCAGGCTCTCTTGCAACCCTGTGGACTGTAGCCCGCCAGGCTCCTCTCTGCGTGGGATTTCCCCAGGGCAAGAATGCTGGAGTGGGTGGCCATTTCCTTCTCCAGAGGATCTTCCCGACCCATGGATCTGGCACTGGCAGGCGGGTTCTTTACCACTGAGCCATCCCACCTCCCTCCATGCCAAGTCTCTAGCCTTTACTATTTCCAGTTTCTTCCTTTGCTCTCTCAGCCTCAGGGGTCAGAGTTGCTTCCTACAGTTGCTACCTTAGCGACTTCTTAGAATTCTCCTTTCACCTTTTCGGTTACCTAGTTAACAATTGTATACCTAGTTAGTGATGTCTTCATAGGAAAACCTTATTGTTCAAATAACTGATGTGGCTTCTATCCCCTGACTGGACTCTGCCTGACCCCAGACCCTAAGCTGCTATACCAAAACTGGTCCCAGGACTGACTGCTTCATGGGGCCACCCTACAACTTTGTCTTCCATACTCAGAGCCACAGAGAAAACCTAAAAAGAGCAACACACCCCACAGCCCCCAGGGAAAAGCCCTTTCTCTCTCAGAGGATAGGCCAGTTCTGCTTAAATACCAAAGCCAGAGCCAAACAAGAAGCCAGGGCAGAGAAGAGGGCCAAAGAGGGAAGCTTCTGGGTTGTCGGCCTATGAGGGGCCCAGTGCCCTCAGAAGACCTTCTAGTGGTCACTGTTGAACTTCCTCCCCCAGCACCTCTGCACCACCAGCTGGTTCTACTCTGAGAGAAGGGGCCTTGTATTCAGCAAGAGGAGTAGCTTCTTTCTTGGGTCAGAGTCTGGGTGTCCTGAGCCCCCTGCCACAGCGACAGGCATTTCAAACAAGGAGCTGAGGAGTGGGCTGTCGGTTGTGCTAGAGCAGAGATGGGTATGGAGGAAAATGGGACTTGGAATTTAAACACCTAAAATTCCACCCCACCACACACAAGAAATAGAAAGATGGCATTGTTTTTAGCAGTGGGTCACCTCAGCACAAGGTCATATTCCTATGGTAGAGGCACACCCCAAATGATGGATTCTGATTGATCCTGTCAGCTGTTCAGAAGCAAGAAGTTGTCAGGAATATCTAATTAAAAGAAGAGCCAAAAAAACCCCAAACCAAACAAAAACAATAAGGAACCAGTATGTTTAAGCAGCAACATCCATTTGCAAAAGAGGGTACAGCAACAATAAAGAAAAAATAAAGATTGACGATAAACACCAAATGGAGCAAGAATTGTGTAACTTGATGTAAACTGGCATAATGAAGAGAAATGGAATAAAACAAAAGAAAATACAGATTTTCAAGGAAATCAGAACCAAATTTAGAATACTTCATTTCCTTGTAAGTTCTGAAACTACTTAAAAGTATTGTGAGTGCATATCATCTCTCTACCCATGATTTAAATGGAGGAAAAGAAGAGAGACCACATCACATTGTTGGTCCCACGGGATTGAGTTTAGTGCTGCACATGGAGGACATCAGAGAATTTTCTCTCCTCTGCCAAATAAACCTGTAGCTATTATTATCCCCATTTTAGGAGAAAAATGGAGCTCAGAAGTCCGGAGTCTTACTGAAATTTTGGCACATTTTGAAATGGAATTGGGCCACAGATTCCACGTCCTGTTTTCCATCCCATGCAGCTGCCTTCCAACAATCTACTTGTGGGTTATTGACATCTCCCATTGTCTCACACCATTTGGGTTGCTATCACAAAATACTCCACACCAGGTGGCTTACAAATAACAGAAATGTATTTCTCACAGTTGTGGATTCTGAGAAGTCCAAAATCAAGGCATCGGCAGATTCAGTGTCTAGTGAGAGCCCACTTCCTGGTTCAGTAGACCATTGGCAGTGCCTTCTAGGTGTAACTTCCCTCAGCAGAGAGCAAGGGAGTTTTCCTGGTCTCTTTTATAGGAGCACTACCCTTTCCAGTACTCTTGCCTGGAAAATCCCATGGACAGAGGAGCCTGGTAGGCTGCAGTCCATGGTGTCGCTAAGAGTCAGACACGACTGAGCAACTTCGCTTTCACTTTTCACTTTCCTGCATTGAAGAAGGAAATGGCAACCCACTCCAGTGTTTTTGCCTGGAGAATCCCAGGGATGGAGGAGCCTGGCGGGCTGCCATCCATGGGGTCACACAGAGTCAGACACGACTGAAGCGACTTAGCAGTAGCAGCAGCAGCAGTCATGGGCTCTGCCTTCATGCCCTAAACAACTTCCAAAAGCTCCACCTCCTGATACCATCACCTTGGGGGTTAGGTTTCAATATATAAATGTGAGATGGACACAAAAATTCAGACTGTAACACCCTTCTGTAGTCTGTCCTCATTTATTATTTCCTGAGATTTGAGTAAAACATTCAGCTTTGCGTGACTTGATTATTTAAGTAGTTCATTATATCATCCTGTTATGATTCTAGTATTTAGAGAAGGAATTTCTACCCACTGGGAACTACGGTTCTTCCCTCACCACACAGGAAACTTCATTCAGGATCTCTTTGCTTTATCTGTACAATGGAGCTTACCACCTGATAAATTCTCTGTTATCTCAAGATGGAACCACTGAAGTGGATTATACTTAAATCATTAGATAGTCAGTCCCCAGTTCATCTTTATTTATTTTTTTTTTTAAATTTATTTATTTATTTTTAATTTTTACTTTACAATTCTGTATTGGTTTTGGCATAGATTGACATGAATCCACCACAGGTGTACATGCGTTCCCAAACATGAACCCCCCTCCCACCCCCCTCCCCACAACATCTCTCTGGGTCATCCCTGCGCATCAGCCCCAAGCGTGTCATATCCTGCCTCAGACATAGACTGGCATTTCGATTCTTACATGTTATTATACATGTTTCAATGCCATTCTCTCAAATCATCACACCCTCTCCCTCTCCCTCTGAGTCCAGAAGTCCGCTATACACATCTGTGTCTTTTTTGCTGTCCTGCATACAGGGTCATCATTGCCATCTTCCTAAATTCCATATATATGTGTTAGTATACTGTATTGGTGTTTTTCTTTCTGGCTCACTTCACTCTGTATAATTGGCTCCAGTTTCATCCATCTCATCAGAACTGATTCAAATGTATTCTTTTTAATGGCTGAGTAATACTCCATTGTGTATATGTACCACAGCTTTCTTATCCATTCATCTACTGATGGACATCTAGGTTGTTTCCATGTCCTGGCTATTATAAACAGTGCTGCGATGAACATTGGGGTACATGTGTTTCTTTCAATTCTGGTTTCCTCTGTGTGTATGCCCAACAGTGGGATTGCTGGGTCATAAGGCAGTTCTATTTGCAATTTTTTAAGGAATCTCCACACTGTTCTCCATAGTGGCTGTACTAGTTTGCATTCCCACCAACAGTGTAGGAGGGTTCCCTTCTCTCCACACCCTCTCCAGCATTTATTGCTTGCAGATTTTTGGATCGCAGACATTCTGACTGGTGTGAAGTGGTACCTCATTGTGGTTTTGATTTGCATTTCTCTAATAATGAGTGATGTTGAGCATCTTTTCATGTGTTTGTTAGTCATCCGTATGTCTTCTTTGGAGAAATGTCTATTTAGTTCTTTGGCCCATTTTTTTATTGGGTCGTTTATTTTTCTGGAATTGAGCTGCAGGAGTTGCTTGTATATTTTTGAGATTAGTTGTTTGTCAGTTGCTTCATTTGCTATTATTTTCTCCCATTCGGAAGGCTGTCTTTTCAGTTTGCTCATGTTTTCCTTTGTTGTGCAGAAGCTTTTAATTTTAATTAGATCCCATTTGTTTATTTTTGCTTTTATTTCCAGAATTCTGGGAGGTGGATCGTAGAGGATCCTGCTGTGGTTTATGTCAGAGAGTGTTTTGCCTATGTTCTCCTCTAGGAGTTTTATAGTTTCTGGTCTTACATTTAGATCTTTAATCCATTTTGAGTTTATCTTTGTGTGCGGTGTTAGAAAGTGATCTAGCTTCATTCTTTTACAAGTGGTTGACCATTTTTCCCAGCACCACTTGTTAAAGAGATTGTCTTTACTCCATTGTATATTCTTGCCTCCTTTGTCAAAGATAAGGTGTCCATATGTATGTGGATTTATCTCTGGGCTTTCTATTTTGTTCCATTGATCTATATGTCTGTCTTTGTGCCAATACCATACTGTCTTGATGACTGTGGCTTTGTAGTAGAGCCTGAAGTCAGGCAAATTGATTCCTCCAGTTCCATCCTTCTTTCTCAAGATTGCTTTGGCTATTCGTGGTTTTTTGTATTTCCATACAAATCTTGAAATTATTTGTTCTAGTTCTGTGAAAAATATCGCCGGTATCTTGATAGGGATTGCATTGAATTTGTAAATTGCTTTGGGTAATATACTCATTTTCACTATATTGATTCTTCCAATCCATGAGCATGGTATATTTCTCCATCTATTAGTGTCCTCTTTGATTTCTTTCATCAGTGTTTTAAAGTTTTCTGTATATAGGTCTTTAGTTTCTTTAGGTAGGTATATTCCTAAGTATTTTATTCTTTTTGTTGCAATGGTGAATGGAATTGTTTCCTTAATTTCTTCTTCTACTTTCTCATTATTAGTGTATACGAATGCAAGGGATTTCTGTGTGTTGATTTTATATCCTGCAACTTTACTATATTCATTAATTAGCTCTAGTAATTTTCTGGTAGAGTCTTTAGTGTTTTCTATGTAGAGGATCATGTCATCTGCAAACAGTGAGAGTTTTACTTCTTCTTTTCCAATTTGGATTCCTTTTATTTCTTTTTCTGCTCTGATTGCTGTGGCTAAAACTTCCAGAACTATGTTGAATAGTAGTGGTGAAAGTGGGCACCCTTGTCTTGTTCCTGACTTAAGGGGAAATGCTTTCAATTTTTCACCATTGAGGATAATGTTTGCTGTGGGTTTGTCATATATAGCTTTTATTATATTGAGGTATGTTCCTTCTATTCCTGCTTTCTGGAGAGTTTTTATCATAAATGGATGTTGAATTTTGTCAAAGGCCTTCTCTGCATCTATTGAGATAATCATATGGTTTTTATTTTTCAATTTGTTAATGTGGTGAATTACATTGATTGATTTGCGGATGTTGAAGAATCCTTGCATCCCTGGGATAAAGCCCACTTGGTCATGGTGTACGATCTTTTTAATGTGTTGTTGGATTCTGATTGCTAGAATTTTGTTGAGGATTTTTGCATCTATGTTCATCAGTGATATTGGCCTGTAGTTTTCCTTTTTTGTAGTATCTTTGTCAGGTTTTGGTATTAGGGTGATGGTGGCCTCATAGAATGAGTTTGGAAGTTTCCCTTCCTCTGCAATTTTCTGGAAGAGTTTGAGTAGGATAGGTGTTAACTCTTCTCGAAATTTTTGGTAGAATTCAGCTGTGAAGCCGTCTGGACCTGGGCTTTTGTTTGCTGGGAGATTTCTGATTACAGTTTCAATTTCCGTGCTTGTGATGGGTCTGTTAAGATTGTCTATTTCTTCCTGGTTTAGTTTTGGAAAATTGTATTTTTCTAAGAATTTGTCCATTTCTTCCAGGTTGTCCATTTTATTGGCATATAATTGCTGATAGTAGTCTCTTATGATCCTTTGTATTTCTGTGTTGTCTGTTGTGATCTCTCCATTTTCATTTCTAATTTTATTGATTTGATTTTTCTCTCTTTGCTTCTTGATGAGTCTGGCTAATGGTCTGTCAATTTTATTTATCCTTTCAAAGAACCAGCTTTTGGCTTTGTTGATTTTTGCTATGGTCTCTTTTGTTTCTTTTGCATTTATTTCTGCCCTAATTTTTAAGATTTCTTTCCTTCTGCTAACTCTGGGGTTCTCTAATTCTTCCTTTTCTAGTTGCTTTAGGTGTAGAGTTAGGTTATTTATTTGACTTTTTTCTTGTTTCTTGAGGTATGCCTGTATTGCTATGAACTTTCCTCTTAGCACTGCTTTTATAGTGTCCCACAGGTTTTGGGTTGTTGTGTTTTCATTTTCATTCATTTCTATACATATTTTGATTTCTTTTTTGATTTCTTCTGTGATTTGTTGGTTATTCAGAAGCGTGTTGTTCAGCCTCCATATGTTGGAATTTTTAATAGGTTTCCTCCTGTAATTGAGATCTAATCTTAGTGCATTATGGTCAGAAAAGATGCTTGGAATGATTTCGATTTTTTTGAATTTATCAAGGTTATATTTATGGCCCAGGATGTGATCTATCCTCGAGAAGGTTCCATGAGCACTTGAGAAAAAGGTGAAATTCATTGTTTTGGGGTGAAATGTCCTATAGATATCAATTAGGTCTAACTGGTCTAATGTATCATTTAAAGTTTGCGTTTCTTTGTTAATTTTCTGTTTGGTTGATCTGTCCATATGTGTGAGTGGGGTATTAAAGTCTCCCACTATTATTGTGTTGTTGTTAATTTCCCCTTTCATACTTGTTAGCATTTGTCCTACATATTGCGGTGCTCCTATATTGGGTGCATATATATTTATAATTGTTATATCTTCTTCTTGGATTGATCCTTTGATCATTATGTAGTGGCCTTCTTTGTCCCAGTTCATCTTTAAAAGCCTGCTAGTTCATGAGTGGGGCAAACTAGAGATAACCCAACTTGTGGGTTCTTGTAAATAGACTACATGTTGTATTGAAGCATCCCTTTGAATGGCAGCTAATTTGTCCTCTATCACAGTGGTTCTCACACTCCCCCGAATTCCCTGGGGAGCCTGTTCACACAGATCAGCAGGCTCTACCCCGGAGTTTCTGAGTCAGCAGCTCTGTGGTGGGACTCAAACATTTGCCTTGGTAACCAGTTCCCAGATGTTGCCGATGCTGACGGTCTGGAGTCCAGACCTGAGACTCAGCACTCTATAGAAAGGTTATGGAAAATGAACTAGCCATTGCTTCTTCCTTCTTTACTAATACAACTGATTTTTTAGAGACTTAAAAATTTTTTATTTTATATTGGCATATAACTTGACTAGGGCTTCCCAGGTGGTTCAGTGGTAAAGAATCCACCTGTGATGCAGGAGACGCAGGTTCAATCCCTGGGTCAGGAAGATCCCCTGGAGGAGGAAATGGCAACCCACTTCAGTATTCATGCCTGGAGAATCTCATGGACAGAGGAGCCTGGTGGGCTACAGTCCATGGGGTCACAAAGAGTTGGACATGACTGAGTGCCTAAACAATAATAAATAGTTAATAGACAATGTTATGTTAGTTTCAGGTGTACAGCAGTTATGCATATACATGTGTCTGTCCTTTTTCAAATTCTGTTTCAATTTAGGTTATTACAGAGTACTGAGCAGAGTTCTCTGCACTGTACAGTAGGTCCTTGTTGGTTATCTATTTTAGACATAGCAGTGTGTGCTGGTCACTCCCAAGCTCCCAATCCATTCGCCCCCCTCCCTTCCACCCTGGTAACCATAGGTTTGTTTTTTAAGTCTGTGAGTCTCTTTTCGTTGTGTAAATAAGTTTGATGAAACAGATTTTAAATCAGGGTGGAAATGCATCTAACCAAAAGATTCTATTTCTTAGCCTCTCTTACAATTTGATGTGGCCCCATGACTAAGTTCTAGCCTATGAACTAGAAGAAGTGGAAATTCCAAAAAGGCTGCTTGCAGGAAGCTGGGTCACTGGGAAGAGCCTGTGGGAGGCAGCCTCTAAGATGGCCCAGTGACACCCATCCCCTGGTGTTCAGGCCCTACCAACACCATGTGAGTGGGCTCGAAGCAGATCTCCTGAACGGAGCCTTGGTGTGACTGCAGCCCAGCTGATGCCTTACTTGCAGCCTGGGAGACACTGCGCCATGAACACACAGCTAAGTTGCTCCCAGTGGTGAGAAACTATGAGATAATAATATCTAGGAGATAATATGGAAACTGAGATAATGAATGTTTCTTATTTCCAGCCCCTAAGTTTTAGGATGACTTGTTAAGCAGTGAAATGTAACTGATGCAGAGCCCCTTTCTTGTTCTCCTGCCTGGATACCTGGATACGAGAGTCAAAATCACAGAAGCTGTCCTGGCCCTTAAGGACAGAGTCTACATGATAAGATGGCAATGAAGGACAGGCCTCTGGGTCCTGATGATACGAACATTGGGGCTGCATTCCCCACTTTCTTTATATGTGAGAGAAAGAGGCTGCTCTCTTATTTTTTTTAACTGGAATACAATCACTTTACAATGTTGTGTTGCTTTCTGCTGTACAACATAGTGAATCAGCCATATGTATACATATATCCCCTCCCCCTGAGCCTCCTTCCACCTTATCCCACCTAAAGGGTCATCACAGAGCACTGAGCTGAGCTCCCTGTGCTATACAGCAGCTTCCCACTAGCTATCTATTTTACACATGGCAGTGTAATACGTCAATGACTGTTCTCTTATTAAAGCTTAAAAATATTTATGTGTGCCTGCCTTTCCTCCTTTCACCAAGTCTATAAAATAACAATATTACAATTTTCACAGACATTTAGCTCTTGCTATAGGCCAGATGCTATCTGAATACAAATATTCACCCATGAAATTGACATTACAACCCTATTGTTGGTCCCATTTTGCAGATGGGGAAACCTGGGACACAGCGAGGTTAAATAACTTGCTGAAAGTCACACAGCTAGTGAGGCTTATAAACCCAGGAAGTCTGGCTGCAGAATCTGTGCTTTTAATCGCTAAGCCTTGTTGTGCTAACATTTCCTAAGTACTTCCCGAGTGCTGGCCATCATACTAAGTGCTTTACACATTTCACAGGAGAGGAAACTGAAGCTCAGGGAGGGTTAAGTAACTTCCTGAAAACCACAGGGCTGAAACTGGCAAGTGGAGATTCAAATCCATGCTTCCTGGTTTTAAGGGCCAGGGCTTTCACTTCTTGTGAATTGATCTTTCTGTTCTGGACCTAGTTTGTCTTCAGGGATTCCCAGTAACTGCGTCATTGGACCCTGAAGCCCCCCAATCTTGGCTGTGCATACAGATCAGCTGGGAGGCTTGGTAAATGCAGATTCTGACTCAGAAGTTCTGTCCTGGGGCCCAAGAGTCTGTATTTCTCACAGGTGCCCAGATGACAGTGATGCTGCTGGTCTGGGGACCACACTTTGTGCAGTGAGGGTCCAGATGGCAGGAGATGGACTTTCTCCTTAGCAGGGCTTGACCCTAAGTGACTGTGGCTACCTGTTTGCTTTTCCATAAAACAAGAGGGAGCTAGAGGAGATAGATGTTTGATGAGGCTCTTCCTTCTGGCTCTCAAAGTCCTTGATTCTGCACAGAATATAATTTTCTGCCACTCTCCACACCTTTATACTTATCTGACAAAAGAATCATGCATCATTAAATTTGTCTAGTTTGATATCAGGGAGAAGATCAACTTGTTCAAACCCCTCACTTTGCAAATGAGAAAACAGAAGTGAAGTGACTTGCCCAGGTTACAGGGCTGGGGCGCAGGAGAGCTTGTGACCCGATGCTGTTGCTTCTCAGACTTGCCTGTGCCTCCAGGGATCTGGGTACAAGGCAGAGTCTAGTTCCGGGGCTTGTGCTTTGTGACCCAGCTCTCAGGTGAGGCCAACACGGGGCACAGATCCAGTGTTTCTCACAGTATCGCTCTCCTCTCCAGCCACATGACTGGGGGCAAGACGGCTCAGCTGGGGCGGGAAATGGAGACCAGGCCTCCGAGCCCTCGCAGTCACAAGAGGCAGGAAGTGCACGGTGAGACAGGAAGGAATGAGCCAAGTGACCCGAATTTAGGAGGACCACCACCGCAGGAGGGCTGAGGTTCAGGGAGGGTCTGAAGTTCAGGGGAAGTGGTTAGAGTCCCAGCGAGGGCTGAGAACACAGCAAGAGCAGAGCCACTTCCGGCTCTGCAGCACGGCTTTCCTGGCGTTTCTCTAACACAGGGGCCAACCCCTTGGAGGTGGTCCCGGTCTGCAGTTGGGCACAGACCTGGATGGTAGCACTGGGGTGGTGTGGAGTGTTCAGGGGTAGCCCCCAGGCAACAGCCTGACCTGAGGCCCTGGGGTTCATCCCATGCATCTGTGAGAACGCTGACCTCAATTAATTAGTCTTTAGTAAATGACCCCTGTGTGTGTAGTGCTGTGCTAGGTGGTCTGGCAGAGAAAATGAAGTATAAATATGGTCTCCACCCTCAAGGGGTTTGTCTTCTAACTGGGGGAATCAACAGGAAACAAGTCAAGAATTCAAGAGTTCCAGAGAATCCTCAACTCTGCAGTGAGGACTGGATATGCAGTGGAGAATCTCAGAAGGAAAAAAAAAATGGATGTGAGTCTGAGGGAGTCAGAAAAGGCTTCTGGAAGAAGTGATACCTAAGCTGGGGCCTTAGTGCAGGTGGTGTTGGTAGTGTTCAGTCTCTCAGTTGTGTCCGACTCTTTGCAACCCCATGGATGGCCGCACACCAGGCTTCCCTGTCCTTCACCATCTCCTGGAGTTAGCTCAGACTCATGTCCATTGAGTCAGTGATGCTATCCAGAGGTGTGGCCTATTACTAAAATGGCCCCTATTCTTCCCCCTCCCTGTATCCTCAGCTTTTGTTACGTAACTTTGTAGCTCTCCCCACTTCCCTGACCATTTGCAAGTCAGCCATGTGACTTGCATTGGACAGGGCGGGTGTTAGAAGACTTGATGGAACAGGGGTCTGAAAATTGGCTTTCGTAATTCTGCTTGCCTTGAGAGACCAGCAGGGCAAAGCCATTTCACCCCAGTGGTCCCAGCCAAGAAGAAAACAGATCCCAGTCTTAGGAGCCAGCTGAGTCAAGGTCAGCAGAGCCACCTAGTCAACCACCCCAGTTGTGCAAGCACTAAGAGCTTCTTGTTGCCTGACATTGAAGTTCTGTGACTGTTTTCATGCTGCATTATTATGAAAATGGGTAAGTGATGTAATAGGCAGAGGTTGGAAGAATGGAGTACTCAAGTGCCTCCTGTGGAAACTCCTTTAGAAAACTGGCTTGGTGTGATGATAATAGTTGCAACTTAGAACAAGGCTCCATTGGTTAAACACATTTGGGAAACACTGAGTAACCTAAGATAACAGGTTTCTTAATATAGGACTTCCTGGGACCTTGACTATGAAATTGTACATTTTGAATCTCCAGCAGCAACATTTTTTGAACATTATGTGAAATATCTCATGGGACAGATGTGTCCCGGACACATTTTGGGACATGCCACTCTCAGCAAATCATGTGCCATTCCATCACTAGTGGGGAGAGCATCTTTCTGTTTCAGTGCTGTATCTCTGGGGACTAGACCAGTGCTTGCCAGGTTTTGGGTACTCAGTAGATAGAGAGAGGGGGAGGGAGGGAGGGCAGGAAGATATGAGGTTTCTTACCCTTGCTCTCCCTTTTGTGCTGTGCCTCTGCCAACAATGAATGCCTTGACTTTGTCAACCTGGTGAGCCCCAACTGTGTGTCAAAGCTCAGGGTACAAGTCCTCGATTCCCTGAGGATTTGTCTGAGGTCCTCAAGCAAAGTTGGGTGATTCATTCACCATTATAAGCACTTAAGTATGGCTGCTATGTCCCTCTCCCCCATGATGCTGGGAGCTGGACAGCTAACTTCATCCTGCCCCCTACACCAAACACAGAGTCCGTCACATTGTAGATGCCTAATGAGTAGGTGCTGGGAGGAAGCAAGGGGGAGAAGGAGGGAGGGAGGGAGAAAGGTAAGAAGGATTGAACAACAGGAAAAAGAGAGGGAGGGAATAAGAGAGAGAGGGAATAAAAGAGGAAGAGAAGGAGGTAGAAATTAATATCCTGGAGTAATTTCGTAACAGCAAATGGTTAGAGATGAGAAGATTGGAGAGATTTCCTGCGGGCAGGTGGTGAAGAGACATGAATATCAGTAAACGAGTTCAGTCTTTATCCTGTAAGTTGTGAGGCACCACTGATTAATATTTTAAGCAAGAAAGTAGAATTAGATAAGCTTTCTCAGGAAATTGGTTTTTTTCCAAAAGGTAAAACACTATTAGACCATGTATTCCAAGGTAACCCGAATATGATTTGACTCATTTGCTTAATAGAGAAAAGAATGTAGCCAAAGAGAAAAAGAAATTTTGTACAAGTCCCTCAACCTTTGTAAACTAATACAGAGACCTCTATTGAATGGAGATGCTACACTCAGCTGGGGTCTGGTGACCAGAAGTCATCACCCATGAGGTTGAGCCATGTGTTTACACATTAAATATTGATTCAAATCTGCCGTGTGTTGAAAAAGGAAGGCAGGAGTCCCAAGACGAGTCACCTACAATCAGAGAGGAATTAAATATTTTCCTCTTCTGAAAGCCAAGAACAGCACAAATAAGCATTTAACCAAGATTTGGTTATCATCAACCCTCATGCATGGAACATAAAAAGCTTGTCAAATTTATGGGTTCCATTTTCTACGCTTTAAACTCTCAAGCAGATTCTGGCAGTTTCCTCATGGCTAACATGCCTGCCAAAGTTGAAGGAATGCCTTGTATTTTTCTGAAAGCTATCCAGAATCATAGGTACCTTAAATGCTCTATACTAAGGAGGAAAAAATCAGAATATAACCACTGTGCCTGCTTTGTACACTTACAGTCCTTACTAATTCAAAGCTGGCTGAGATCATTAAATAAGCTAAATCTTATTTGTATTGACATTTAATAAGAGGTGAAAACTCAATTCTGCCCAAATCTAAACAAGCCAAAAGAATTACAGAAGTGGGAAAATTGTCCAGAAGTTTCCAAAAATTTCAGAAACTCTGTGTGTGTGTGTGTGTGTGTGTGTGTGCATGCATGCATATTAGAGTAGGGAGGCAGAGAAGGAAAGGATGGATAGGAAGAATCTCTGTTGCAGTCAATATATGGAGGTGTGACATTTAGGCATATCCAGAAAAGGATGAGGTTAGGTAATGGATGTGATTAGCATTCACAAAAATCATCTAGATAGACCCTATGAAATTGTGACTGAAAATATTTGAGGATATCCCCCATCCCACCAAAAATATTTTGAGAAGGATCTCAAGGAAAATGACTAGAACTTTTAAAAGCTGATTGGATTAAATTCTGATTTTTTTAAAAAAAGATTTTAACAACCCCTGCCCCCTAAAAAGGATGCTCTGATTAAAAGCTAGAAAACAAAGACTTGGAAAGCAAGACTTAGTCAGCATCTCTACAACCATCCAAGAGTAAGGAACTCTGAACAGCCAAAATGGGCATCCACCCTACTCAACAAAGACATAACCTTTTTGGTCAGCTCAGCTGTTATGTTTCCTATTGTGAATTTACTTTGCATTCATGCATTAGTCTCTCTGAGAATGACTAGCAGAAGCCAACACCCCCCCCCCCCGTCCACCCCACTGAAGTTGGTTAGCTTCAGTCATTCTAACACAATCAGTTTTCTGGACCTGCAATGTTGAGGTCCCAATGTATAGGTTCCTGAGGTTCTTGTCATCCTACTGAATCCCAGCCTGGGTGGCCAGCTATCTTTCCTTGATGACATCTCCATCTCCTCTGTCAAAATGTAGCAGTGGCCTGAATTGGGTGAACTCATTTCAGGTACCTGTGAAAAGGTGTAGCCTTTTTTCCAAAAGATATAAGAATATCATGAAAATAGACACTTGATGAACTTGTGAAGTATCAGTCAGTTGCAAGTGAAGTAACCCCAACTCAGATTAGCTTAGGTAACAAAGAGAAACTCAGAATGGCTTAAAAACTTAAATATAAGATGTGATACTGTAAAACTCCTAGAAGAAAACAGGCAAAACATTCTGACATAAATCATAACAGCATTTTCTTAAATCAGGCTCCCAAGGCAAAAGAAATAAAAAATAATAATAAAGAAATGGGACCTAATCAAATTTATAAGCTTTTGCACAGCAAAGGAAATGATAAATCCAATGAAAACACAACCTACAGAATGGGAGGAAATATTTGCAAACTATGAGACCGACAAAGGCTTAATAAACTAAATATACAAACAGCTCATACAGCTCAATACCAAAGGAAAAAAAAACAGCAACCCAATCAAAAAAGAGTAGAAGGCCTAAATAGATGTTTCTCCAAAGAAGACAATCCAACTCCTGGGCATATATCTGGAGAAAACCATGGTTGGAAAAGACAGGTGTGCCTCAATGTTCATAATAGCACTATTTACAATAGCCTCAACACAGAAACAGCCTAAATGTCCATCAACAGATGAACGGATAAAGATGTTGTACATATATACAGTAGAATATTACTCAACCATAAAAAGAATGAAATATTGCAGCAACATAGATAGACCTAGAGATGATCATACTAAGTGAAGTAAGTCAGAAAGAGAAAGACAAACACCACATGATATCACTTATATATTCAAGCTAAAGATAATACAAATGAATCTATATACAAAACAGAAAGAGACTCACAAACATAGAAAATAAATTTATGGTTAGGGGAAGGAGGTTAGAGGGGAAAGGGAGGGATAAAGTAGGAGTTTGGGATTAACAGATACACACTGCTATATATTAATTAGATAAACAGCAAAGACCTACCATATAGCACAGAGAACTATATTCAATATATCTTATAATAACCTATAATGGAAAAGAATCTGCAGAAGAATATGTGTGTGTATATCTGAATCACTTTGCTATATGCCGAAATGAACATAACATTGTAAATCAACTATACTTCAATTAAAAAATAGCTTAGACACACAAACCAAAATATTATTTACTCTCATATCTGAGGTTCAGAAGGAAAGCTTCAGCTTCAGGCATATCTGGATCCAGGAGTCCAGTAATGTAACCAGAAATTCATCCTTTTCTATCCATCTCTCAGTTCTGTCTTCCTCTTGTTGACTTTCAGTCTCAGGTATGCTTTTCTTGCTGGGTGGCAGATATATCCATTAGAAGTTCAAGACTTACTTACCCTTCTATCTAGCAATCACTGCAAAAAGCAGTTGCCTCTTTACAAGTTGTCTTAGCAAAAATTCCTGGGGAAGCTCTAGTTGGTCCATCAAGAGTTACAGATCCTTCTTTGAACAGTCACTACTGGGAAGTTTTATGCTAAATTGTCAATGTGACAATTCTCAAAATGTTTCAGTATCAACAGTGTGAAATATGTGTTTAAATCAAGTTGAATCTCCACCCAAGGGGTGGTTAGTATTTGAAATCTTCTAATCAGGAATCAACACCCCAGGAGTGATTAGCTAGAAGTGCACTCTAATCAGTAATCAACACCTTTCTAAAGTCCCAATAAGAAAAAGATAGCCCACTCAAATTAAGATAATTCAAGCAGGGTTTAATAAGCATATGGTTTACAAAGCTGTAGATAGGGTGTCAAGAAATCTCAAAGGATAGTACAGTACTTAGGAGCTAGTAACAGTGAGGCTATTACCACCCTAGGCCCAAAGGGACAAAAGGAAGGAGCAGTTTTGAGAACCTAAAGGAGACAGTCCTGTAGAGGTTGCCCCATTGAAGGAATTGTGACCTTCAAGATGCGTCACAGACAGCTTAAGGAGACCCTGAGAGATAGAGTTGGGGGAATTAATACAGTAACCACTCTCTTCCCTCTCACCAATCACCTGCTGGCCTCATCTTTGGCCAAACTCATTTGGAAACCAGAAAGCATGTATGGGAGCCCATTGACACAGTTCATGCAGGCCAGACAGCAGAGAGAGGAAGGGTGGAGAGTACGATCTGGACAAGCCAACAGAAAGTATTCAGCAAAAGATGTGATGATACAGCATTCAAAACCTAAACATGGGATGTTTCCTAATGAACAGAAAGAATGTTCAGTTCAGTTCAGTTCAGTTCATTTCAGTCACTCAGTCGGGTCCGACTCTTTGCGACCCCATGAATCGCAGCACGCCAGGCCTCCCTGTCCATCACCAACTCCCAGAGTTCACTCAGACTCACGTCCATCGAGTCAGTGATGCCATCCAGCCATCTCATCCTCAGTCGTCCCCTTCTCCTCCTGCCCCCAATCCCTCCCAGCATCAGAGTCTTTTCCAATGAGTCAACTCTTCACATGAGGTGGCCAAAGTACTGGAGTTTCAGCTTCAGCATCAGTCCTTCCAAAGAAATCCTAGGGTTGATCTCCTTCAGAATGAACTGGTTGGATCTCCTTGCAGTCCAAGGGACTCTCAGGAGTCTTCTCCAACACCACAGTTCAAAAGCATCAATTCTTCAGCGATCAGCCTTCTTCACAGTCCAACTCTCACATCCATACATTACTACTGGAAAAACCATAGCCTTGACTAGACGGACCTTAGTCAGCAAAGTAATGTCTCTGCTTTTGAATATGCTATCTAGGTTGGTCATAACTTTTCTTCCAAAGAGTAAGCCTCTTTTAATTTCATGGCTGCAATCACCATCTGCAGTGATTTTGGAGCCCCCCAAAATAAAGTCTGACACTGTTTCCACTGTTTCTCCA
>NW_024070207.1:114054781-114364747 GCF_014754425.2 Oryx dammah
ACAGCCTTGACGAACTCCTTTTCCTATTTGGAACCAGTCTGTTTTTCCATGTCCAGTTCTAACTGTTGCTTCCTGGCCTGCATACAGATTTCTCAAGAGGCAGGTCAGGTAGTCTGGTATTCCCATCTCTCTCAAAATTTTCCACAGTTTATTGTGATCCACACAATCAAAGGCTTTGGCATAGTCAAAAAAAGCAGAAATAGATGTTTTTCTGGAACTCTCTTGCTTTTTCCATGATCCAGCGGATGTTGGCAATTTGATCTCTGGTTCCTCTGCCTTTTCTAAAACCAGCTTGAACATCAGGAAGTTCACGGTTCACATATTGCTGGAGCCTGGCTTGGAGAATTTTGAGCATTACTTTACTAGCATGTGAGATGAGTGCAATTGTGTGGTAGTTTGAGCATTCTTTGGCATTGCCTTTCTTTGGGATTGGAATGAAAACTGACCTTTTCCAGTCGTGTGGCCACTGCTGAGTTTTCCAAATTTGCTGGCATATTGAGTGCAGCACTTTCACAGCATCATCTTTCAGGATTTGGAACAGCTCAATTGGAATTCCATCACCTCCACTAGCTTTGTCCGTAGTGATGCTTTCTAAGGCCCACTTGATTTCACATTCCAAGATGTCTGGTTCTAGATGAGTGATCACACCATCGTGATTATCCGGGTCGTGAAGATCTTTTTTGTACAGTTCTTCTGTGTATTCTTGCCATCTTTTCTTAATATCTTCTGCTTCTGTTAGGTCCATACCATTTCTGTCCTTTATCGAGCCCATCTTTGCATGAAATGTTCCCTTGATATCTCTAATTTTCTTGAAGAGATCTCTAGTCTTTCCCATTCTGTTGTTTTCCTCTATTTCTTTGCATTGATCGCTGAAGAAGGCTTTCTTATCTCTTCTTGCTATTCTTTGGAACTCTGCATTCAGATGCTTATATCTTTCCTTTTCTCCTTTGCTTTTCGCTTCTTTTCTCTTCACAGCTATTTGTAAGGCTTCCCCAGACAGCCATTTTGCTTTTTTGCATTTCTTTTCCATGGGGATGGTCTTGATCCCTGTCTCCTGTACAATGTCACAAACTTCATTCCATAGTTCATCAGGCACTCTATCTATCAGATCTAGGCCCTTAAATCTATTTCTCACTTCCACTGTATAATCATAAGGGATTTGATTTAGGTCATACCTGAATGGTCTAGTGGTTTTCCCTACTTTCTTCAATTTAAGTCTGAATTTGGTAATAAGGAGTTCATGATCTGAGCCACAGTCAGCTCCCAGTCTTGTTTTTGTTGACTGTATAGAGCTTCTCCATCTTTTGCTGCAGAGAATATAATCCATCTGATTTTGGTGTTGACCATCTGGTGATGTCCATGTGTAGAGTCTTCTCTTGTGTTGTTGGAAGAGGGTGTTTGCTATGACCAGTGCATTGTCTTGGCAAAACTCTATTAGTCTTTGCCCTGCTTCATTCCGCATTCCAAGGCCAAATTTGCCTCTTACTCCAGGTGTTTCTTGACTTCCTTCTTTTGCATTCCAGCCCCCTAAAATGAAAAGGACATCTTTTTTGGGTGTTAGTTCTAAAAGGTCTTGTAGGTCTTCATAGAACCATTCAACTTCAGCTTCTTCAGTGTTACTGGTTGGGGCATAGACTTGGATTACTGTGATATTGAATGGCTTGCCTTGGAAATGAACAGAGATCATTCTGTCATTTTTGAGATTGCATCCAAGTACTGCATTTTGGACTCTTCTGTTGACCATGATGGCTACTCCATTTCTTCTGAGGGATTCCTGCCCGCAGTAGTAGATATAATGGTCATCTGAGTTAAATTCACCCATTCCAGTCCATTTTAGTTCGCTGATTCCTAGAATGTCGACATTCACTCTTGCCATCTCCTGTTTGATCACTTCCAATTTGCCTTGATTCATGGACCTGACATTCCAGGTTCCTATGCAATATTGCTCTTTACAGCATTGGACCTTGCTTCTATCACCAATCACATCCACAGCTGGGTATTGTTTTTGCCTTGGCTCCATCACTTCATTCTTTCTGGATTTATTTCTCCACTGACCTCCAGTAGCATATTGGGCACCTACTGACCTGGGGAGTATCTCTTTCAGTATCCTATCATTTTGCCTTTTCATACTGTTCATGGGGTTCTCAAGGCAAGAATACTGAAGTGGTTTGCCATTCCCTTCTCCAGTGGACCACATTCTGTCAGACCTCTCTACCATGACCCACCCGGCGGGTTGCCCCGCTGGCATGGCTTAGTTTCATTGAGTTACACAAGGCTGCGGTCCTAGTGTGATTAGACTGACTAAATTTCTGTGAGTATGGTTTCAGTGTGTCTGCCCTCTGATGCCCTCTTGCAACACCTACCATTTTACTTGGGTTTCTCTTACCTTGGGCATGGGGTATCTCTTCACGGCTGCTCCAGCAAAGCACAGCTGCTACTCCTTACCTTGGATGAGGGATATCTCCTCCCGCTGCCCTTCCTGACCTTTAGCGTGGGATGGCTCCTCTAGGCCCTCCTGCCCCCAGGCAGCCACCACTCCTTGGGCATAGGGTTGCTCCTCCCGGTCGCCGCCCTGGCCTCGGGCGTGGGGTTGCTCCTTCTGGCCACTGCCCCTGGCCTCGGGTGCTGCCCCTGGCCTCGGACGCGGGGTGGCTCCTCCCAGGCGCCGCTCCTGACCTCGGGCATGGGGTAGCTCCTCTCGGCCATTCCTGCGCCATCGCAGCCTGGCACTCTAGGCCGCTGTCCCTGATCTCGGACGTGCGGTAGCTCTCGGCCGTCGCTGCCACCTAGAGAAATGTAATTGATGAAATGTATGATAATCAAAGTAGTACATGGTTTGAAAAGCTATAGCGGTTGTACCGCTACTGTGTGAGAATCTGGCAGGACCAGCAGCCTCATGCCATAGGCGACCCTTGGGTGCAGAACCTCACCTCTCCGTGTTGCTCCTTTCAAGAATGCTATCACGAGCCCACATACATGGCTGACCTGTCCTGCTGTCAGAGTGCTGCGTCATCCACAAAGGGCTCCCATGCAAGGTGCTGTTCTCAGTGTCTAGGAAAGAATGGAACTTCCCTGAACTACAGAGCAGACAATGGCATGCTTGGGGCTGCTCGCTAAAAAATGTACATTCTATAGTACTTAGTCTAAGAGTTGGTTTCATTGGATAGTTAGGATAAGGAGGAAGGGCACCAATTGCTTCCTTTCACCAATTGCTAACCACCACAGGCTCCCAAAACTTCCCAAGGGAGTCCAACATCTGCTGACCAGCAAGACTGGATCACATGCCCAACCCTTAGCAAGGAGGAGGGGTCATTTCCACAAAGTTTATCCAGGATGTATCTTCCACAAGCAAAATGAATTCTGCTACAATGAGAAGGTTAGGGAAGGAAGGACAGTTTATTAGGTAGACAGTAACTATAACTACCCCAGCTTGCTACACTTTCCACTTGTGGATTTAACATTCATGGTTCCTGAGTCATGTTTTTTGTTTTTAATATTTATTTATTTGGCTGTTTCTGGTCTTAGTTGCAGCACACGAGGTCTTCATTGTGGTGTGTGGGGTCCTTTAGTTGTGACAATCAGGCTTAGTTGCCTCCTTGTGGCATGTGGGATCTTAGTTCCCTGATCAGGGATTGAACTCCCATCCCCCATATTGGAAGGCAGATCCTTAACCACTGGCCCACGAGGGAAGTCCCATTGAGTCATCTTGAATATCCATAACATTCATAAAAATTGAATTGCCCATGTATTAATACAAAGCCAGGGAAATGGTGCTTAGCTAGTGCATGAGCCTAGCTGACCACCTGTCAACCACATCTCAGAGTGGTTTTGTTCTCTCCTACATCTACACAGCTTTAATAAGAGGCAAACTTTGTTCCTTAGGGAAAGCGTCCCTCAGGTAATGGCAACTATTGATGTTGGCGCTGAAGTGAAGAAGTGACTGAATCTTTTCTAAAAACTAGAACCACGTTATATTCAAAAATCATGATAAGCCTGAAGGGACTATTCAGATATTTTCATCTTAGCTGATTGCATATTATGAGTTTAAATGTCATAAAGTCTTCAAGAGGGCCTGAGACACACACTATATGAATGATGTGGATTTACTATACAAAAAAGTCTGCATAACCCTTTCAGTTATCTATTCTTACGTAACAAACTACCCCAAAACTCAGTGTCTCAAAGCAACACACACTTTATTTATTGACAGCTCCGCAATCTGGGTTGGAGTCAGCTAGGCAGTTGTTCTGCTAGTCTTACCAGCAATCACTCATGTGCCTGGATTCACCTGGTGTGTTGGCCAAAAGCTAGGCTCAGCTAGGACACTAGAATGCTTGGATCTCCCTCTCTCCATAAAATTCTCAAGTCCTCTCTCTCGCCACGTATTCCTTTCAGTTCAGAGAACTTCCCATATGGCAGGCAGACTTCCTGTATGGCAGCTCAGAGCTCCCAAGAGTACAAATGCAGGAACTACCATGCCTTCCTATGGCTTAGGCACTGAACACACTCTGTTAATTAAAGTGAGTCACAGTGCCAGCCCAGATTCAAGGAACAGGAACTACAAAAGGGCAGGAATATAGGGAAACATGGTTCATGGGGGCTGGGGTTATAATAGACCGCCACGGCTCGCCTATACTCCAGTTGTCGGTGCGTTAGCCTAGTCTTTCACTGAATAAATCCAGATGCATCCTCATTTTGTAGATAATGAAGTGAGACTTATAGAGATAAGAAACTATCTCAAAGTTGCCCCGTTAGATTTGAATCCAAAGACAGTGCTCAATCCACTAACCATAGGATGTCATACTAGCTTTGGAACATACAATTAAGTTCAGTTCCTGGAAATGTATTCATTGGGTGTTTCCGTCGGGTGTTTCCTGGTAGATTTCAAAACAAAGACACCCTTTCATCTTCCATTCTCTCCTGTTTAACCTCAACCCCAATATTATCATCCCGTACTCCAGGACTTCCGGCCACTCAGATTCCAGAGCTCATTTCTCTATGTGCTTTTCTCCAGGCACAAAATTAATCACTCACTGCCACACACAAAACAGCACCCATTCAACAGTTAAGTGTGTGTGTTAGTCAAGCCTGCCAGGTTCCTCTGTCCATGGGATTTCCTAGGCAAGAATACTGGAGTTGGTTGCCATTCCCTTCTCCAGGAAATCTTCCCGACCCAGGGATCAAACCCGGATCTCCTGCATTACAGGCAGATTCTTTACTATCTAAGCCACCTGGGAAGCCCAAGACTGAACTCAAATTCATGTACACCTAAGTTTCCCTTGTCCCTGATTCTCCCACCCCTCCATCCTCCATAGCCCAAGGTAAAGGCTGTCCACACTATTCAAAGGTACTGTCATGCTGCCAACCCCTCCCCCGCCATCAGCTTTCAGCCAATGTGGTATCATCAAGGAGGTTTTGAGGCTGTGGACTCTGGGCCAATGAGCTGAGGTTGATAAGCCTAGACTGGCAGTCTCAGAAGGAGGAGAGGGTATCTCAGGGTATAGTCAGGGACCCATGAGTAAGAGAGCCACCAGGGCAGAGCTATTTTATTATTATTATTAATTGATATTTTCAAAGATGCAGAGACAGTCTATTGATAAATAACTGTTAGAGCATATTGACATGAAAATTTGACTCTGACAGCTTTTCATAACAGTCTGGTGCCAAGCAAGTGCACTGAATATCCAATTTCATGTTTTCCCCACAATGGTGATTTGGAGAAGAGACTGAACCAAGAGTGAGAAGGAGAAGAGAAGGCCTACATGAGTCACCCTTGAGCCCACTGTTCACCAGATTTCAGGTTCTCCCCTCTTTTAGTAATCTCCCCTGTACCCAAGGGGTTTACTTTCCTCCTTATGACAGTACCCTGGTGGCTCAGATAGTAAAGAATCCACCTGCAATGCAGAAGACCTAGGTTCTAGCTCTGGGTTGGGAAGATCCCCTGGAGAAGTGAATGGCTACCCACTCCAGTATTCTTGCCTGGAAAATCCTATGGACAGAGGAGCCTGGTGGGCTACCATCCATGGGGTCACAGGGTTGGACATGACTGAGTGACTAACACTTTAACTATGACAGTACCACACTCCCTGGGTTTGTGCTACAACTCAGGCTGGTACAGGGACCCAAGGTGGGAAGGGGCAACATAGAGGCCTTGCCCTTACTGCTAGAGGGCTGATGAATGAGGGACAATGAAACCCCCTATGTTAATATGTTTGAGCCCAGCCTCAGCTTTAAGTGGGTGCCATTTTGTGTGTACATGTGAAACAGTTTAAAGATGCGAGGAAATTGTCAGCCTGAATTTTCCAAAATGTATAATCTGCATCAGCATGAGAAGAGAAAAGCACAGAAATTGATTTAACTCTGTAAATATAATACTAATTATATCCTTTAAGTGATCTATTTACTGTTTAAGCTAAATCACCACTTGGCACAATAGCAACCATGGGCATATCATTAAAATGTGTCCTGTTGGTATGGTTTCAAGTTATATTTGATTCTGATAATAATCCATGAGACTTATTCCACAAGCAATATATGAAAATTAATCTTTTTACTTTATAATTATATCAGGAATTTTCCATCTTTGTAATTTGCTGCTCAGAAAATGTGGTCATGGCTGAAACAATTGAAGAAAATGTTAACTGTTACTCAAATCACATATTGCTTTTTCTCCATTTAATTGTTTCTAAAAATTCTATGATTTTCCATTTAAAGAAGTCAATGATCCTTGGCTGTGGCACCATGAAATGTCTGTTCCTTCTTTCAGACATTTAATATGCAGTGTTTCTCTTCTGTTATGCTTAGTACATCTAACATCTTGTATTTCTTAGACCAGAGCCGTAAAAGGAAAATGTAGTAGCATATTCTACCTTTACCTTTTATCTATATATACTTTTTAAATTTTATCTGAGCTTTAGTGCTGAACTTTGAGGAGGCAATATATGAGAAGAAGTTACCAAGGTGTCAGAGTCCCAGCTCCACAGTGATGATTTTTTTTCTCAGCTATGCTGGACAGAGGCTATATGTTACAAGATGCCAAGGGCCACGAGATGAGAGGGTGACTAGGTGAGATCTCCGTGACAAGCAGGCAAGCATATCCAAATTGGGACAAAGATTGAGTAGGTAAATTTACCCTCCCATTTGCTTCTGCTAAGGCATCCCCTGAAAAATTGATCTGAGGAAATTGTTGAGTCACAAGTTTTCAGGGTTTGGGGATCGATAGGAGTTAGAAGTAGATGAGGGTGATAGTTCTCTCCAACAATCTCACTATCAGGTAGTATGTTATAATTAAACCAAGTGTCAGCTCAAATTTGGACACTCATACAAGCGTTCATAGCAAGGAGACAGCTTAGCCGCCATACAATCTGTCCTGAAAGTGCAATGATGTCCCATCCTGGTGACCCTTTGGCTGCTCCTACTGCACCTTGCATTGTAAGGGTCACATGAGATCTATGTGCAATACTAGGACTGTTGAATTTACAAAACCTCTAGCCAGAATCAGGTAACCAAATCCCCCCCGAAATGGGGAAACAAGGGACCAGTCTAGAATCCTAATCCTCAAGTGCCATTCTAAAGGGCTGTGGGCTATTGGCATCACTACATTCTTATACCCCTAGCATGCAAGACTAGAACTTTCTGAACAATATTTCTAGCTACTGCACACTGCTTAAATACCTTTTATTTCATCAATGAGAAATTATTTCTAATATCCCCATTAGGCTAATTAACAAAGCCTGTGATATTGATCTAAGATAAAGATATTCGAGGGCTTATAGCAGTTGCTTTGGGAATGTTGATTTCTGATTGGAGTCTTTCAAGGGAGAATAATCCCTAGAATGAATATCTTCAATTAGAGGACTTCAAATGTTAACAACTGCCCCTAGGGTATAGATTAAAATTAAGAGACATAAATATCTATCATACTGTCTTTCTTGACATTTAATAAAGTAAATTACACCACAGCAACCATATGCTATGAGATATGATGTTGTTATGGCAATGATTATAATAAAAGATAAATTTCAATATTTTGTTTGCTTTACATGTATAAGCTTTTGTCCAAATGAATGCCTTTGAGCTAAGCTTAAACATCACTTTTGCTAGAATTGCCATATGATCCAGCAGTTCACCTTCAAGGTATAAACTCAAAAGAATTGAAAGAAGAAAGCAGAGTCTCAGAGATATTTGTAGACCCATGTTCATAGCAGCATTATTTACAACAGCTAAAACGTGGAAGCAACCCAAGTGTCCATGGAGAGATGAATGGATAAAGAAAATATGGTATATACATACAACGAAATATTATTCAGACTTTTAAAAAAAGGAGATCAGTCCTGGGTGTTCTTTGGAAGGAATGATGCTAAAGCTGAAACTCCAGTACTTTGGCCACCTCATGCAGAGTTGACTCATTGGAAAAGACCCTGATGCTGGGAGGGATTGGGGGCAGGAGGAGAAGGGGATGACAGAGGATGAGATGGCTGGATGGCATCACTGACCCGATGGACGTGAATCTGAGTGAACTCCAGGAGTTGGTAATGGACAGGGAGGCCTGATGTGCTGCGATTCATGGGGTTGCAAAGAGTCGGACACGACTGAGCGACTGAACTGAACTGAACTGAACTGTTTCCACTGTTTCCCCATCTATTGGCCTTGAAGTAATGGGACCGGATGCCATGATATTAGTTTTCTGACATATGCTATAATGTACATGAATCTTGAGGGCATTATGCTAAGCAGAATAAGCCAGTCACAAAAAGACAAATACTGTATGGTTCCACTTATATGAGGCACCTGTGCTAAGTCGCTTCACTTGTGTCCGACTCTGTGACCCCATGGACTGTAATCCACCAGGCTCCTCTGTCCATGGGATTCTCCAGGCAAAAATACTGGAATGGGTTGCCATTTCCTCCTCCAATATGAGGTACCTAGAGTAGTCAAAATCATGAAGACAGAAGGTAGAATGGTGGTTGCCAGGGGTTAAGGGATTGGGAAAAGGGGCACTGGTGTTGTTTTTTGTTTTTTTTTTTTTAATTGAAATGTAGCTGATTTACAGTGCTGTCTTAGTTTCAGGTATACAGCAAAGTGATTCTGATATATATATATGTATATACATATATGTGTGTTTGTGTATACATATATATATATGGGCTTCCCCAGAGGCTCAGTGGAAAGAATCTGCCTGCAATGCAGGAACTACGGGAGACATAGGTTCAATCCCTGTGTTAGGAAGATCCCTTTGAGAAGCACACAGCAACCCACTACAGTATTCTTGCCTTTAGAATCCCATGGACAGAGAGAGGAAACTTGTGGGCTCCAGTCCATAGGATGGCAAAGAGTCAGACACGACTGAAGCAACTTAGCCTGCATGCATATATATATAATACATACTGATATATATATATAAATGTCCTTTCTCACGTTCTTTTCCCTTATGGATTATTAAAAATATTGAGTATAGTTCCCTCTGCTATACAGTAGGTCCTTTGGTTATCTATTTTATATATAGCAGTGTATATGTTGGAGAAGGCAATGGCAGCCCACTCCAGTACTCTTGCCTGGAAAATCCCATGGATGGAGGAGCCTGGTGGGCTACAGTCCAGGGGGTTTCGAAGAGTCGGACACGACTGAGCGACTTCACTTTCACTTTTCACTTTCATGCATTGGAGAAGGAAATGGCAACCCACTCCAGTGTTCTTGCCTGGAGAATCCCAGGGACAGGGGAGCCTGTTGGACTGCCGTCTATGGGGCTGCACAGAGTCAGACACGACTGAAGCGACTTAGTAGCAGCAGTAGCAGCAGCAGCAGCAGTGTATACGTGTTAATCCCAAACTCCCCACCCTTTCCCCTTTTGTAACCATAAGTTTGTTTTCTATGTCTGTGGGACTATTCTGTTTTGTATATAAGTTCATTTGTTTCCACTTTTTCTAGATTCCACATATAAGTGATGTCATAGGATATTTGTCTTTGACTGCTTCACTTGATATGACAATCCTTGGGCCCATCCATGTTGCTGCAGATGGCATTCTTGCTTTCTTTTTAATATCTGAGTAACATTCCATTGTATACATGTACCACATCTTCTTTATCCATTCCTCTGACCATGGAAATTTAGGTTGCTTACTTGTCCTGGCTACTGTAAATAGTGCGACTAGGAATACTGGAGTGCATGTATCTTTTCGAATCATGGTATTCTCTGGATATATGCCCAGAAGTGGGATTGTAGGATCATATGGTGGCTCTATTTTCAGTTTTTTTTAAAGAACCTCCATACTGTTCTCCATAGTGATTCTGCCAATTTACATTCCCACTGACAGTGTAGGAAGGTTCCTTTTTCTCCACACCCTCTCCAGCATTTATTATTTGTAGACTTTTTAATGATGGCTATTCTGACCCAATGGCTCAGATGGTAAAGAATCTGCCTGGAACATGGGAGACTCAGATTCGATCCCTGGGTCAGGAATATCCCCTGTACAAGGAAATGGCAACCCACTCCAGTACTCCTCCCTGGGAAATTCCCATGGACAGAGGAGCCCGATGGGCTACAATCCACGAGGTTGCAAAGGGTTGGACATGACTGAGCATGACTAACACACAACACACACATTCTGACCACTGTGAGATGATACTTCATTGTGTTTTGCTTTGCATTTCTCTAATAATTAGTGACATTGAGCATCTTTTCATGTGCCTGTTGATTACTTGTTTATCTTCTTTGGAGAAATGTCTATTGAGGTCTTCTGCCCATTTTTAAAAAATTGAGTTGTTTATTTTTTTGGCATTGAGCTTTATGAGCTGTTTGTATATTTTGGAGATTAATAATCCCTTGTCGGTCACATTGTTTGCAAATATTTTCTCCCATTGTGTAGTTTTGTCTTTTTGTTTTGTTTATGGTTGCCTTTGTTGTGTAAAAGCTTTTAAGTTTAATTATTTCCCATTTCTTTATTTTTCATTTTATTTCATTTAATCTAGAAGATAGAGCCATAAAGATATTGCTGTTATTTGTCAGAGAGTGTCCTGCCTATGTTTTCCTTTAGGAGTTTTACAGTATCCATTTTACATTTAGGTCTTTAATCCATTTTGAGCTTATTTTTGTGTATGGTGTTAGAGAATGTTCTGATTTCATTCATTTACATGTAGCTCTCCAGTTTCCCAGCACTTAAAAGAGACTGCTTTTTCTCCATTGTATATTCTTAGCTCCTTTGTCATAGATTAATTGACCACAGGTGCTTGGGTTTATTTCTGTGCTTTCTATCTTGTTGCATTGATCTATGTTTCTCCATTTTGTTTCTCAAGATTGCTTTGGCTCTTCGGGTTCTTTTGTGTTTCCATACAAATTGTAAAATTTTTATTATTCTAATTCTGTGAAAAAATGCCATTGGTTTGCTAGGGATTGCATTGACTCTGTAGATTGCTTTGGGTAGTATAGTCATTTTTACAATATTGATTCCTCCAATTCAAGAACACTAAATATCTTTCTGTTTGTGTCATCTTCAGTTTCTTTCTCATCAGCATCTTATAGATTTCAGAGTTTAGGTGTTCTGCCTCCTTAGGTAGGTTTATAGTCTTAGTTTTGCAAGACAAAGAGGTCTGGAGCTGGATAGTGGTGATGATTGCACAACAGTATGAAAGTATTTAATGTCACTGAACTGTGTATTAATGGTAAATTTTATATTAGGTGTATTTTATCACTATAAATTTCTTAAAATCATATTTCCTGCTTTCTTGATATTTCGGTTCATCATAAGAAAAATAGTTTCTGGGTTTCTGTCCCTCTATCATTACCCTGAAGCCTCAGGAAGAATTCACTTCCTGCTACAGTTCAGTTCAGTCGCTCAGTCATGTCCAACTTTGCGACCCCATGAATTGCAGTACGCCAGGCCTCCCTGTCCATCACCAACTCCCGGAGTTCACTCAGACTCATGTCCATTGAGTCAGTGATGCCATCCAGCCATCTCATCCTCTGTCGCCCCCCTTCTCCTCCTGCCCTCAATCCCTCCCAGCATCAGAGTCTTTTCCAATGAGTCAACTCTTCGCATGAGGTGGCCAAAGTACTGGAGTTTCAGCTTTAGCATCATTCCTTCCAAAGAAATCCCAGGGCTGATCTCCTTTAGAATGAACTGGTTGGATCTCCTTGCAGTCCAAGGGACTCTCAAGAGTCTTCTCCAACACCACAGTTCAAAAGCATCAATTCTTCAGTGATCAGCCTTCTTCACAGTCCAACTCTCACATCCATACATGACCACAGGAAAAACCATAGCCTTGACTAGACGGACCTTAGTCAGCAAAGTAATGTCTCTGCTTTTGAATATGCTATCTAGGTTGGTCATAACTTTTCTTCCAAAGAGTAAGCGTCTTTTAATTTCATGGCTGCAGTCACCATCTGCAGTGATTTTGGAGCCCCCAAAATAAAGTCTGACCCTGTTTCCACTGTTTCCCCACCTATTTCCCATGAAGTGATGGGACCGGATGCCATGATCTTCGTTTTCTGAATGTTGAGCTTTAAGCCAACTTTTTCACTCTCCTTTCACTTTCATCAAGAGGCTTTTTAGTTCCTCTTCACTTTCTGCCATAAGAGTGGTGTCATCTGCATATCTGAGGTTATTGATATTTCTCCCAGCAATCTTGATTCCAGCTTGTGTTTCTTCCAGTCCAGCGTTTCTCATGATGTACTCTGCATATAAGTTAAATAAGCAGGGTGACAATATACAGCCTTGACGAACTCCTTTTCCTATTTGGAACCAGTCTGTTTTTCTATGTCCAGTTCTAATTGTTGCTTCCTGACCTGCATACAGATTTCTCAAGAGGCAGGTCAGGTGGTCTGGTATTCCCATCTGTCTCAAAATTTTCCACAGTTTATTGTGATCCACACAGTCAAAGGCTTTGGCATAGTCAATAAAGCAGAAATAGCAACACTAAGAGTAAGGTGAGTTCAGAGGTGGATACGCAGCCCACTATGTTAAAAATGAGAACTTGAATGGCAAGAAGATGAGAGATGAGATCTGAGAGAGTAACAGGGGCCTGCACAAAGGCAAAACTACTTGGCTGGGGCAAGTAAGCTACCTAGGGAGTAAAATTTAAGGTGGTATTCACACTCAAATGCTAACTCTACATTTCCACAATCCTTGAGAGTGAGTGCCTCCTTAAATTTTGCACCCAAGTGCCTTTCTTGCCTCCTCCTACTTCCAGTCCTGCACCTTGGGCCTTATTTGCAAAGTAAGAATCTTAGATTACATCCTGATGGTCAAAGGAAACTTTGCCTTTTTTTTTTAATGAGAATTTATTTATTTATTTTTGATGTTTTTTTAAAATTTTAAATGGAGGCTAATTACTTTACAATATTGTGGTGGTTTTTGCCATACATTGACATGAATCAGCCATGAGTGTACATGTGTTCCCCATCCTGAACCCCCCTCCCACCTCCCTCCCCATCCCATCCCTCTGGTCATCCCAGTGCACCAGCCCTGAGCACCCTGCCTCATGCATTGAACCTGGGCTGGCGATCTATTTCACATATGATAATATACATGTTTCAATGCTATTCTCTCAAATCATCCCACCCTTGCCTTCTCCCACAGAGTCCAACAGTCTGTTCTTTATATCTGTGTTTCTTTGGCTGTCTCACATATAAGGTCATCGTTACCATCTTTCTAAATTCCATATATATGCATTAATATACTGTATTGGTGTTTTTCTTTCTGACTTACTTTGCTCTGTATAATAGGCTCCAGTTTCATCCACCTCATTAGAACTGATTCAAATGCATTCTTTTTAATGGCTGAGTAATATTCCATCGTGTATATGTACCACAGCTTTCTTATCCATTCATCTGCTGATAGACTTCTAGTTTGCTTCCATATCCTGGTTATTGTAAACAGTGCTGCAATGAACACTGCGGTACACGTATCTCTTTCAATTCTGGTCTCCTTGGTGTGTATGCCCAGCAGTGGGATTCCTGGGTCGTATGGCAGTTCTACTTCCAGTTTTTTAAGGAATCTCCACACTGTTCTCCATAGTGGCTGTACTAGTTTGCATTCCCACCAACAGTGTAAGAGGGTTCCCTTTTCTCCACACCCTCTCCAGCATTTATTGTTTATAGACTTTTTGATAGCAGCCATTCTGACCAGCATGAGATGGTACCTCATTGTGGTTTTGATTTGTATTTCTCTGATAATGAGTGATGTTGAGCATCTTTGCATGTGTTTGTTAACCATTTGCTTGTCTTCTTTGGAGAAATGTCTGTTTAGTTCTTTGGCCCACTTTTTGATTGGGTTGCTTATTTTTCTGGAATTGAGCTACAGGAGTTGCTTATATATTTTTGAGATTAATTCTTTGTCAGTTGCTTCATTTGCTATTATTTTCTCCCATTCTGAAGGCTGTCTTTTCACTTTGCTTATAGTTTCCTTCATTGTGCAAAAGCTTTGAAGTTTAATTAGGTCCCATTTTTTATTTTTGCTTTTATTTCCATTACTCTGGGAGGTGGGTCATAGAGAATCCTGCTGTGATTTATGTCAAAGAGTGTTTTGCCTATGTTTTCCTCTAGGAGTTTTATAGTTTCTGGTCTTACATTTAGATCTTTAATCCATTTTGAGTTTATTTTTGTGTATGGTGTTAGAAAGTGTTCTAGTTTCATTCTTTTACAAGTGGTTGACCAGTTTTCCCAACACCACTTGTTAAAGAGATTGTCTTTTCTCCATTGTATATTCTTGCCTCCTTTTGTCAAAGATAAGGTGTCCATAGGTGCATGGATTTATCTCTGGGCTTTCTATTTTGTTCCATTGATCTATGTTTCTGTCTTTGTGCCAGTACCATACTGTCTTGATGACTGTTGCTTTGTAGTATAGCCTGAAGTCAAGCAGGTTGATTTTTCCAGTTCCATTCTTCTTTCTCAAGATAAACTTTGAAATAACCTAAATAAAGGATTCAAGTTTTTGAAAGATAATTCTTGCCATTGTGTAGAGAATTGATTGGAAGAATGTAAGACCCCTGGAGGCAGGGAGATTAATCCAGACAAAAAAATTAAAAAGGCCTTATCTGGAGTCTTAGGGCTAGAGGACAATGGATGCTGAAAGAGCTATTAAGGAAGTAGGATTGAAAGCCTGGTGACTAATTCAGTATAGTGGTGATAAAAGAGAGGAATGGTCAAAGATGACTCCTTTGCTCACTTGGACAACTTGATAACATGGTGATACCATGCACTGAAAAGAGATAAAGGAGGTGAATAAAGCATTGAGAGTGTACAGAGAGAGAAAATAGGATGCATGTGCCTGCATGCATGCTAAGTTGCTTTAGTCGTGTCTTTGCAATCCTTTGGACTGTAGCCCTCCAGGCTCCTCTGTCCATGGGATTCTCCAGCAAGGATACTGGAGTGGGTTGCCATGCCCTCCTCCAGGGGATCTTCCTGGCCCAGGGGTCGAACCCAGGTCTCTTACATTTCCTGCATTGGCAGGTGGGTTCTTTACCACTAACACCACTTGGGAAGCCCTGGCTGAGAATCAATGCTTTATATGTTAATGGAGAGGAGGGATGGAGAGGGAGTTCACCTGCTAGCTCACCCCTGTCTCCTTTTCCAGTAGATCAAAGTTCAGTACATGTGGCATTAACTCACCTGTTCTTCCCTGTTGCATTAACTGCCTGAGTAAACTAGACCCTACACCCATCGGTTGTATTTGAGTTAGGGAAGAATGAGAAAAGCCAGAGTCTAGGCCTCAGACTCCAGAAAGGGAACCACTTGGGCCCACACAGAGACCATTGCCATAACAACACAAGTCGCAGAGAGTCCAGGAGACAAGTGAGGTTGCGAAAGTCTGAGGAGGAGGTGGAGATAGGTCTGATGCACAATGAACTTGACTAAAAACTGGAGGGGAATGGGGAGTGCATTCCCATCCTTAAGACCTTAGCATTTCCATCATGATTTCCTAGAAAACTCATGCTGGAAGGTATTCCAGCTATGCTGAAAGTAACACAACCTCTGGAGTGGGCACAATATATTAGTTGCCTACCCTAAATTCCTTCCACTGATGAGTGGTTTATATAATTAGGGAACAGGCCTCCTTACCTCCCCTCCTACACCCTCCCACCTCAGAATGGACGTCTGAAACTGTCTCTGTCATGACTTTGGCTACAGCTGGAAAGACTCAGTAAATCTTTGCCATTCTATATAAACAGGAAGCCAGGAAGGGAGAGGAGCACTGTAGAAACTTCCACAGAGAATTATGTGTAACAGTCCTGCCAGAACAATACAGCTGGGCAACATCTTGCCTTTCTTTTTCTTATGGAAACTCTGTTCAAAGCACAGAAACATACACACACAAATCACAACCACAAATGCAATAGTGTGCGTGCATGCGTGTGTGTGTGCACGCACGCACACACACACACACACAAACAACAAAATTTGCCAGTCTCACTAGCAGGGATAGTTCTGAAATATTTTTTTTAATTTATTTATTTACTTTTGCTTCCCTGGTGGCTCAGCTGGTAAAGAATCTGCCTGCAATGTGGAAGACCTGGGTTCAATCCCTGGGTTGGAAAGATCCCCTGGAGAAGAGAAAGGCTACCCACTCCAGTATCCTGGTCTAGAGAATTCCATGGCCTATATAGTCCACGGGGCTGCAAAGAGTCAGACACAACTGAGAGACTTTCACTTCATTTACTTTTGACTACACTGGATTGTCATTGCTGCATGCAGGATGTCTCTAACAGAGGTGAGAGGGGTCTACTCTTAATTGCAGTGCTCAGGCTTCTCATTGTGGTGGGTTCTCTTGTTGTAGATCATGGGCTATAGGGCAGGCTTCAATAGTTGCAGCTCCCAGGTTCTAGAGCTTGGGCTCAGTAGCTGTAACTCCCAGGCTTAGTTGCTCCATGGCATGGAGAATCTTCCTAGACCAGGGATTGAGCCTGTGTTTCCTGCATTGGCAGGCAGATTCTTATTCACCATACCACCAGGGAAGTCCTTGAAATCAAATATAAACCCTAGCCGTACAAGCATCTTCTGTGCCACACTGGAGGAACTTGGGGTAACTGAAAAAAAATGGCCAAAATATTCCTCAGAATGCAAACTAGTGTTTCTCTTGCCCAGCTGAGAAGAACCCCAGGAAGTGAGTTTGAGAAGGGGAAATTTGGGAGGTTATTTTTCAAGAGTGAAAACACAGTAGTTTCTCTTAAATATTCAACTGCAAATATTTCTTGAGATCCTTCTATAGGCGATAGTTCTGATAGACACTGGAAAGTGAATATCATGAAGTGTAGAAGCCAGTCCTCACCTTCTGGGACAGAAAAAGCTCTTTTCTCTCTTTCTCCTTGGCCCTTAAATATAAAGTTCTCTTTATACTTTTATGTCCTCAGGAACATGGTAGACAGGAGGTTTCACCCTTCACTCCCTTCCTGGTAAGACACAAAGAGAGACAAAAATGTAACATCCATTGATCTTCCATCAAGTGTTAGAAATGTCACTGACAGAAGTGGCATTTGACTTTCTGGAGACATCCCACCCATAGGAGGCTTGCTGTCTCTTCCCCGTTATAAGCACACTGGTGGTGCAGGGGAATCTTCCTTGCTGTGCTAGAGAATCCTTCAGTTTTCTGCTTGTTCCCTCTTTGTTTGGGCAATTAAAGGTGGAAATCGTAGAAAGATTGATGTAGGCCTTAGTTCTAATGGGAGGACCCTTTCTTGTTTCTGTTATCACCAAGTGAAAAACAGGCCATGACTAAGCCAATAATTCAAGGAGAGTGAGATTCATGTAGAACAGACATGACCTCAACCTACAGTTGGAGCTGCCCAGCTGAGCCCAGCTGATACTGGCAAATCTGTGCCAGCCAACCTGCAGACGTGTGGAACCTAAATGCTGATTATTATTTGCCACTAAGATTTTGTAGCTAATTGGTACAGAAACTGGTGGTTCTAAGTAATTAAACAACCAGAGTCTGGTTCTAATTGAATCAGTCCAAAAGCTGATAAAATTCAGACAAGTTATACTTCCCCTTTTTGTGTCTGTATATCCATCAAATGGGTATAACACTATTTCATGTCCCTTAAAAGGTTGTTGTGAAAATTCGATTTCTTAATGCATTCAGAGTTGTTCAGTAGCTCAGTCGTGTCCGACTCTTTATGACCCCAAGAACTGCAGCACACCAGGCTTCCCTGTCCTTCGACAACTCCTGGAGTTTGCTCAAACTCATGTCTGTTGAGTCAGTGATGCCTTCCAACCATCTCATCCTCTGTCATCCCCTTCTACTTACTGCTTTCAATGTTTCCCAGCAACAGGGTCTTTTCTAATAAGTCAGTTCTTCACATCAGGTGGCCAAAGTATTGGAGCTTCAGCTTCAGCATCAGTCCTTCCAATGAACACCCAGGACTGATTTCCTTTAGGACTGACTGCATTCAGAGTGCATGAAGCAATACCTGGAACACAGTAAGCATTCAATAAATGTTTACCAGCATCATTTTATCTAGCAGTAAAACTAGTGTTATATTTTTGCACGGGAATGCAAATGTTAGAGTCAACTTGCAAACTTCTATCAAAAACTCCTGCAGGGATTTTGATTAGTATTGCATTGAATCTATAGATCAAGTCAGAGAGAATTGCATTTTAGCTCTGAATTTTCCAGTCCATAAATATGACATATCTCTCCATTTATTAGGTCTTTTAAAATTTCTTTCAGCAATGAAATTTTGTACATAGTCTGTTAGATTTATACATGAGTATATCCGAATTTTATATTTTAAATGGCATTTTTACTTCAATTTCCAGTTGTTGATAGCTAGTATATTGCATTGTATCTTGTAAACTTGCTAAACGCACTTTTAGTTTTAGTAACTTTTTGATAGATTGTTTTGAATTTTCTATGTAGATGAACATTTCATCTGTTCATAAAGCAGTTTTATTTCTTCCTATTCAATCTTTATACCTTTTTTTTCTTGACCTCTTACACTAGCCAGAACCTCCAGTACAATGTTGAATAGAAATGATCAGAGAAAATATACTTGCATTATTCTTGTTCTGAGGAAGAGACAGAGCATTCAGTCTTTCACCATTAAGTTTAGCTACAGAGGGACTTCTCTTCAAAAAAACCTTTGTATGATAATGTTCTTCTTTTTAAAATATGTTAATATGGTAAATTACATTGGTTGCATTGACAGATACAGCTTTGCATTCCTGGGGTAAACCCCATTTCTTCATTGTGCAATATCATTTTCATATCTTGTTGGATTAGGTGTGCTAATATCTTGTTAAAATTTTGCATCTATGTGAGGGATATTGGTCTGTAGCTTTCTTTTCTTATTATGTCTTTGTGTGGTTTTGGTATCAGGATCACACAAGCCTTGTAATATTAGTTGAGAAAATTTTGCTGCTCTTCTATTTGATTGAAGAGTTTGTATGGCAGTAGTATTATTTTTTCCCTTGGTAGTGCTTGGTAGAATTCACCAGTAAAGTTTTTTTGAGGGGAAGACGTTTCGCTATGAAAGAAAGTAATAGCTATAAAGTAATCCTGAGTGTATCTTCTTGAATGAACTTTTGGTAATTTGTGCTTTTCAAGATTTTTCGATCTACTTTGTCAAATTTATTGGCATAAAGCTGTCCACAGTATTTCCTTATTGTCCATTTAATATCTATATGATTTTTAGTGATGTCTCTTCTTTCATTCCTGGTGTTGGTAATTTGTATCTTTTCTTTTTCCTGATCAGTCTGGGCAAAGGTTTAGAAATTTTACTGATCTTCTCATAGAATCTACTTATAATTTGATTTTTCTCTTTTTTTCTGTTTTCAGTTTTGTTGAGCTCTGCTCTTAATTTTGTTATTTCCTTCCTTCCACTTGGTTTGGATTTAATTTGCTCTTCTTTTACTAGATTTTTACATGGCTCATTGATTTGAAAATCTTTTTTATTTCCAACACAACTATTTAATGCTATAAATTTTTATCTAAGTACTGTGTTACCGACATTCCACAATTTTTGATATATTCCATTCCAAGTATTTTCTAATTTCCTTTGTGCTCTCTTCTTTAACCAGTGATGTTGTTGTTCAGTTGCTAAGTCGTGTCCGACTCTTTGAACCCCATAGACTGTAGCTTGCCAGACTTCCCTGTCCTTCACTATCTCCTGAAGTTTGCTCAGATTCATGTCCATTGAGTTGATGATGCCATCCAGCCATCTCATCCTCTGACATCCCCTTCTCCTCCTGCCCTCAATCTTTCCCAGCATCAGGGTTTTTTCCAATGAGTCAGCTCTTCACATCAGGTGGCCAAAGTATTGGAGCTTCAGTTTCAGCATCAGTCCTTCCAGTGAATATTCAGGGTTGATTTCCTTTAGGATTAGCCAATGATGCTATTCTTTAATTCATACATGGATCCTGCATCTATCTCTCAGTTGGTTCAGAATGTATATGACAAAGGGATGTGTTTTATTAATATCACCCACCGAGTTAACAACCAGGATCAAGCTGTGAGGTTAGACACAAAGCAACAGCACCTAAGTGCTGAAGGCCAGTGTATCCTATAGACATCATACACCAGAATCACCGAAGTAGCTTTGTTTTTGTTCCTTAGAGACTCTACTTCAGTATATTTGACCTGTAGATATAGAGATCTATATTTGTAAATCTGCATTTAAAAAATAAAACAAGAATAACTCTGTAGGTAACTATGATGTTCAGCTAGATTGGATAACTCGTGCTTGGATGTAGAGAGAACGTGCTTTCCACAAAGCCTGGACTAGAACCAAGGAAAAGAAGCACCTAGGGCACCACATTTAAGGAGGAACTCATTCTCAAGGTTTTGGGTGTGCTCACACACATCTGTGAGGGAATGCCACCTTACATCTTGTGCACCTGATAGCTTTCTTGCCTGACCCTAGTCCTGGTTTTCAGCGTTCAGAAAAAAAAACGCAAGTAGGCAGGAGTCCCTGCTCTGCCTGATACCCTGTCTCCCCACACTCCCCGGCTTCTCTCCAAACTACCCCAGTTTAACGCCAGGTTACCTGCTTGCCAACCTGGAAGCAACTCTGCTGCCAGTCCTTCATCCCTAGCCATTCCCAAGCTACATTCCTATCTTAGGCCTCCTTGGTGACCATCGCTCACTCTTGCATCACCATCTCCTAAAACCTCAGCACATACTGCCTTATTCCCAGTCCTTTCCCTAACTTGAGAATGAGTTTCTTTCTACTCTGTTTATAAGTCAGTTGTTTGTAGTTTGAAGGATTTCAGTTTAATTCTAAGGCTAACAGAGGGTCACTGGAAAATCACTGAAGAGTTCTCAGCAAGCATCTTAAATGCCACGTGTTTGTTTAGTTCCTCTCTTGTTTCGAAGAAATAGATCTCTATGTTTTTCTGTTTGCAAGCTTTGTTTGCAATGATTTTCTTTTTCTGACATCTTCAAATGTGAACATTCTTTGAATGCTTTGATTAAAGATTTCCAAATGGCTTTGAGAAAACAATGAAATAAAATTTAGAGGACTCACAACAGTGTTCAAAGCCAATGTAGAACACTTAGTTTGATTTACAAAGTAATTCTTCAAAGCCTCAGAGATTTCTAAAACCCACTTAATGATTGCCAGGAAAGAGAAAGCACATACTATCATATTAAGTATTTTTAATTCAGCATCAGCTTTACCATAAAAATGTTGTATTTCAGTTACTCTAATGTTGTATAGATAGAAACGTTTGTAAATTCTGAAAACTGCCTCTTCTATTTTGATTGGTAGAATATTGCAGCTTGTTTTTATACAATTAATTATAAATTATGTTTACACCTTGACAAATTCCAAGTACACTTAAGATTTCTTAATTTTAGTAAGAATGTTGTTCTTGCCATCATGTTCTGCTGCACCAATATTTTTATGTTAACCATTACCCTCAAAACAATTTTATCTTCAAATGTTAAACTTCTAAAATGAATTTACTATGAAATTACTAACAAATGATGGCAGAAGTTTCACCTTTGATAAAACGAATCTCCAAAAGCTTTATTTGATTCCATTAATTGGATGAAAATATTAAATTATAATTAGAATAAATTAATTTTATTCAAAACATTTGATGACACTAATATAAAATGTATCACATAACTCTTTGTGAACTTCATCTTCTGATGGAACCAAGATGTTGACAACTCTTGTTTCACTTTTGTACATGCACAAGGAAACTTAGAATGCAGTCTAGCCGTTTATGAAACTATATATTCCACAAAGTGATATGTAAATACTCTCAGATGTAGACAGGAAGGACCCTTGCCCTAGGACATGAACTTTAGGTGGCCTGGCCCATCACAAACACACACAAAATAAGTATGTTAAAAAACTTGTGGACAGCCTTGTCACTCATGATCCAAATCTCAGTACCAAAACCCTAAATGTCCACACTCAAAACTAATACCTTTTGAAGTTCCGGGCTCTCTTTTCCGCAACTCATCCCTAGTGTTCTAGAAACAAAAAGCAACTGCATGCAAATACTGTTGATGAAATCAGAGACAGAAACAGTTTTAGACTGCAAGGAGGAGGTAAGGAGTACAGGCACTTACCTAAGAGACAAAACAAATTAATTAATCTTTCAAATGTTTCCCTGAAGATAGCAAGAATGCTGGAGATTTATGCACAACCATATTATTTCCAATTAGTCCTGAGCATCCATTGCCTTGCTTTTCTCTTTGCTCCCCTTCTTGGTTCCAAAGGTACTAATGATTTAGTATGTATTAGTAATGTTTTGCAAGAGTAAACAATTCATAATATTCTTAAATGGGTGTGTGTACATATATCCATACATATAAATATATTTAGTTCATTTTAGGTAATTATATGTAAGAATATATAAATCTAGCAATAACATGGGTGAAGTGTGATGCAGATTCTTTTTCACTTTTGACCACTCCATGATGTTTGCAGGATCTTAGGATCTTAGTTTCCTGACCAGGAGTTGCAGATTGTTTTAATTTGTGACTGGATAGGCAATGAACCCTAGAATTGTGAGTAGTTCTATTTTTATAAGATTCCTTAATACAGCTGGATTTTCAATTTCAAACTGAAACTGAAACGTTCACCTTTCTTAATTTTGATTGTGAAATTTGTTGATGTACATGAATCATAACTTGTATTTCCCTTTTAACTGGTAATTGATCATTTAATTGATAATTTTGAACATTTTAAAAGAAAAACCTCACTTTTGAAAACCTGAAAAGTACTTATTTTTTTATATTTTTAAATTAACTTTACATATTTCGATGAACATGTGTTCAAGTGTTATACATTTAATATAATTACATTTTATTTTTTAATCCTTTGGATTTTAACTATGAATAGAAACCAAATTATGTGACGATCTCAAATACAAATATGGATTTAGTGATTTTGCTGAAATGAAAGAATAAACAATTTCATAGAACAAATATATTTCCTGTTTTACATATTACTTTACTTGTATTACTCATCTAAACTTTGACAGCCCATCAAGAGAAAAATTCAAACATGTTCAATATGTAAGTTCAATCATCTTTGAGTCTTTGCCAACTCCATATAAATACTGTAGCTTTACATATTTTGGAGGGGTCATAATGAAGGTATTTTGTCAAGGTAGGAGCATAGAACATATTTTATTGAACAGTTTGCTAGCTTGATTTATCACTTGTAAATATTTAAACCTAATGGAATGCGGGCTTTCATTTGTCCTCTTGCCCGGGGCCCACAAATGTCAGGAACAACCAGAACACACGTCTGCAGCTGCATGTGGTAAATCACCATCTCCAGGCAGTCTCCCCACGGTGGTGATTACCTCCTGAAGCAGATGATAATGCTTCTTCAGCAGCTTTGGCTTTTCTCCTTCCCACATGGTCAGTGACATCTCTATGGCCTCCATGGCAGGTGATAAATATGCACCCACAGTTGGTGCAGGTCACAGACTCAACATCAACATTCCCTTAAGCTTGATGTCAAAAGGGTTTATTGCAAAAACAACCACCAAAAAAACTAGCAAATGATACATTAAATGAGGAAAGAGACCTAGGTTAGCACAATACAATAAACAACAAAACCCCTGTAGCAAAGGCATTGAGACTACTCTTTCCACACTCCACAGAAGCACAGATCAGCTTCTATTTCCTGCACATACTTCACATACATCTAACCTATGATGTCCCCATTTCCCACTGATGCTGCCAAGAGGTGGCCTCTCAGTGTGAGTCACAGCAACTGGCTGGCACACAAAGAGGCTGGCAAGGACAGTAGTTTCAAATATCACCACCCAAGACTGAAAGGGCTTCAGTTCCTGGGGCTGCTATAATCTGAACTCACTTAGGTTTATCAGGGAGCAGCCTGCATGTTCCTCTTCATTGAAAGGCAGGCGTTAGCTCCCTTGCATCTGGAAAGGGCCAGGAAAAGAGAGGCAGGCTATCACTGGTCTTGTTCCAGATTTAACTACATGATAAAGTGAGACCTCTGGTCAGCGAATATGCCTCTCACTACCAGACAGGACCATGACAGAAGCTGGAAGCACACAATGGAAGTCTACCAAACTCACCTAGACTTAATTGAATGCTTTGCAATTATAATACTTAATTTAAAAATGAAAAACCAAGGACAAACGCTCTAAACTGGGCAGAATCCCAGGACAACAGGTGTAGATCGAAACTGCCTCAAGCCAACTGGCACTTACATCACTCAGAATATTCCCCCCGATTGATTCTCCAGAATGCGGCCAGAGTGGCCTTGCTAAAGCATAACCTTGATCAGGTCAATCCTGTTTGCAACTCTTCAATTACTTTCCAGTACCCTAGGGTTAAAATGCAACCCCCATGATGAAATAGACTATCTGGACTCTGCCCAGCTCAGCTTTGACTCCCTCCCCCTACATTCCTCTTCTGGACCTGAACCGAGTCTCACCTGATCTTCCTTCTTCTAATGATAGCCTTCCTCCCCTGTAACCTTTCTTTGGCTAACTGACATGTATCCACCCATCAAGGTAGTTCAGCTCTCCTCTTTTCTGGTAAGATCCCCTGGCTTCTCTCTTCCAGTCAGGCTGTCCATGCCCTTTCCCCATGGTGCACTTTGAATGTTTCCCACACGAGGTCTGTCCCACAGATTGCCATCTTCAATTTATCCTTTCTACCTCCTCTGTGAGCACCTGGAAGACAGAGACCATGTCACCTCTATATCCTCAGCACTTAAACATTGCTCTAGTCTACATGGAGTTGGGTTGGATTGGATACAACTTGAAAATAAATATTTAGAGCCAAAATATGGAGAAAGGTTAATGCCTGGTTAATGAAATTATGCTTTGCTAGATGGCTGATAATAATAAATGGGGAGATTCTCAGCTGAAGAAGGCATGTTGACAGTATTATTTTAGGAGAGTCAGTCTGGAGGTGTACGGAAGTGAATTTCCGCTCACTCTCATACGCTCCCCACCAATAATGTTCCCAGTCAACACCCTCACATTCCCGCTCCACCCACTCCATCTGGGCCTATCAAAGTCACTAACACATGAGAATATGGAAGGCATTTCTAACTCAACATTTTTCATTTTTAGTGGGTAAATGTTAATATCTTTACTGTATAAAGTGGAAACTTGTAAATAAACATGAAAAATACTAACATCAATTGGACCAAAGAGAAAGGATATAAATAGGAATGTCACAAAAGAAGAAGTTGGGCCAAGTAAGCAAAGAAACTGCAGACTAAATTAATAGTGAGATGCCAATTTTGCCTATCAAATTGTCAGAAATTATAAAACGAATAATAGCGTAGGCAACGCTTTAGGAAAATGGCACTCTTATATGTTAGATGTAGGAGTGGAAATTAGGTTTCTGGAATGGAAAAAGAATTCAGAGATGAAGGTAACAATATAGTGTACTAGACACTCAGAAATTTGCAAAGAATGGAGTGGCCAACAATAAGGGAATAATTAAATTATGGTAGTCCAATGACTATTTCATACAGTTATTCAAAACCTTAAAAGAATATTAGATACTTAGGGAATTTCATATTTATAATATAATGTTTAGTTTAGAAAACAAAATATGGACATCCATACACAGAGTCATACTGAATGCATGCTTTGGCTGAATATAACATGACTGAGTGTTAAAATCGATATGTGGCTGAAACCAAATCTCACCATCACAGAACAAACTTCTGAGATACAAGAGTAAATTAGAACTTTTATCCAAAATTTAATTCAAATTACAATTTCATTATAAAAATGTTAGTAGTTAAAAATTCAATGTTGCCATTATAGTATTAGGACAATAATTTGAGGTATTCAATAAACGTTCACTTTCACCTAAGGCTGGTGGAAGAACAAGATATTTTCATGTAGTTCATTTTTAAACATAATCTCTAATCTTCATGTTCTTTATATTCTTCATGATGGAGGAATTGAGGATGGTATTTCATGAATGTTGCTATGTGCGATTTTAAATTTCTTCTTCTATTGTTATTACATTTTTATAAACATTTGTTGACTTGAAAAGGATGTAATGAAGTCCCTAAAATTACTAAGCTAACACACTCTCTTAACGTTCCTATTATCTGTGCATTTATTTATTTAGCTGTTTTAGAATAATCATTTTCTTATATGATATTATACATGTTGGGACTGGTGCACTGGGATGACCCAGAGGGATGGTACAGGGAGGGAGGTGGGAGGGGGGTTCGGGATGGGGAACACATGTACACCCGTGGCAGATTCATGTTGATGTATGGTAAAACCAATACAATATTGCAAAGTAAAAATAATAATAATAGAATAATCATTTTCATACTTAAAATTAACAGATCTTACAGTCTTATAATAATAAACATACATCCATACTTCACCGGATTAGTAAAATTTCAGTACATAACACACTTAAGATATTCACTTCATTTATACCTAGTATCTTAACTACATTTGAAAGAAAATAACCAAGTAAATAATAAAAAATCATATTAATACAGCTAACTTGCCTTCTTCATGATATAGTTTGACCTTGCTTTTTTATCTAACCTGATTATTTCTCTCTTTCAATTGGGGTATTTAGATCATTTACATTTAATCTTATTGTCGATACAGTTGGATTTAAATCTACCATCTTGCTATTTATTTTCTGTTTGTCCCATCTGTTTTGTGTTCCTTTGTTCCTCTTTTTCTGCCTTTTTTTTGGATTGAGTTTTCTTATGATTCCATTCTCTTGTTTGTGTGATCATTAGCTAAAACTCTTTGCTTTGTTATTTTAATCTTTGTTTTAAGATTTATAGTACATGTCTTTAACCTATGACAGTCCACCTTCAAGTAATATACTACTTCATGTTAGTATAAGAACCTTACAACAATGACTTCCACTTCCCCACTCTCATGCACCCAGAGAGAAGGCTTATAAGTTTTCAATTCAAGAGTCCACTAGAGAGTCGCTCTCTGGATTCTTCTGTTTCAGATGATGACCTGATCACACCAGCCCAGCTTCTGATTCGTTGTCCCAAATCAGGTGGCCACTCCCAGCCTAATCAGCTGAGGCCAAAGGTGATACAATACAAATATGGCTGCCTAAGTCCTCCCCTTCCTCAAGGACAATTTCAAAGAGGGGTGAGTTCCACGGACATCCTAAAATGGGCCTGACACATATGTGTAAATAAATACAGTATGAAAGGCCAAAACTGTGAACCCTGTTTCTCTTTGGATAACTTTTCAACAGGTGACTGAGTCCCAGAGGCTTGGGAAAAGATTAACATTTGTGCAGCACCTCTTAGAAGTCAAGGAAATTGGGGCAATAATGAGCAACTCTTACCATAATTACTCATCTTAACCGACCTATAAAGCAGCTTGAAGGGAAAGTATTAAAGAGTGTGGGGCAAAAAGAGAAAGTGGAATATAAACAGAAAAGAATATAAAAGGGAAAGGAATGACTGTTTATTGAACACCTATTGTGTGCCATACAATGTGATGGGCACTTCCCACAGGTTTTCTGGTGTGTTTGTTTGACAAGGGGAAGAGAAGGAAGAACTTAGGAAAGAATTTAAAAGTTTGAAAATGTACTCTCTCCACCACTGGTAAATGCCACTGCCTGTTTTCCCACAGGGTGGATTTATTTTAAGAAAACTCTATTTTTATGTTATCTGTAGAGCGAATCTCAGTTATCAGAAAACTTTAGGTGATGGGCAAGTTCTTCTAGTTTTAGGTGTAAAATATTTTTTAAAATTGTAATCAGCTCATATAAGTGAATCTCAAGCATTATGCCAAGTGAAAGAAGCCAGATTTGAAGGGCTACATAGTGTAGTTACACAACTGTATACACTGCTGAGCACACATAGCATTATCCATACCTAAACAGGATGAATTTAATAGTATGTAGGTTACACCTCAGTAAACTTGTCTAAATTTTTTTCTTAAATTCAGACTGAAATATTTTGAAATCTTATTACCTACTGTCTTATGTGTTCTATCTCTAAACATAAGCTGACCTTTCTTTATTGATTTAGGATTTGAAAACAATGGGAAATTCTAATGAATTCTTCTTTATAAAATTGATACCTTCGGAATAAAATTGATACCTTCGGAATCTGTTTTACCCAAGACTGAATGGTCCCACATTGCTGTGCCTTTTCAATCCCTATGACTGTTTTATAATTTTCTTCCCCCTACCCTTGCTATGTTATCAGCAGTGACATATACCCACCCCCACTCTCCTCCCACCGCTACCCCGGGAGTATACTTTCCCAAAACAGCAATTCTAGAGTGCTGCTTCTAATTTGTTGTAAACTATGAGGAGTAGGAGTGAGGGCAGATAATTGTGTGGATAAGAATTGTGTGTTCAGTACAAATAAATAAGTGCTGAATAAGGGTCTAGGAAGGTTTCCTACAATAAAATGCACCAGCTTGTGTGCACAGATTGAGTAATTAGTTTAGCCACTCAGAGGCCCATTTTACTTATTTATTAGTTCTTGCCCAGGTTCCTGAAAGGTCAGGTTGCTACATCCCTGCATTCATTTGAGGTGAGGTGTTATCACAGTGTTTTATTCGTACAAACACTCATACATACATATTTACACACAACAAACCACTTACTTAAACAACAGGAGAGAGGAGGGAGCCAAAAAAAACATTCCATTCTGGATAATTCAGAAGGTACAGCATAGAACAGAGTTAAGGAGGTGGGGGGATTACACACACATACATACATATATATTATATACAGAGAGAGACACACATATTATGTTATATAAAAATTATATGTAATATATATTATGATATAATATACACATATATGACTTCCCAGGTGACTCAGTGGGTACCTGCAATGCAGGAAATTCAGGAGATGTGGGTTCGATCCCTGGTTTGGGAAGATCTCCTGGAGGAGGGCACGGCAACCCACTCCAGTATTCTTGCCTGGAGAATCCCAATGGACAGAGGAGCCTGGCAGGCTACAGTCCATGGCTCGCAGAGTCAGACATGACTGAAGCTACCGAGCATGCACGCACACGTACATATACACTACATACATATATATGTGCATATATGCATGTTTCTTGAGTTAGACAGAAAAGATTTTATTCACTGACCACAGGAGGATAAGGCCACATTTTGAGTCAATCAACTGATAACAGCAGGAAAGCATTTTAAAGCAGCACAAACATTAGCGGCTGTTTTCTCTTTCTCAAACAGGGCATTTGATTAACCTTTTTGCAAGATAAGAGAATCAGTGACGTGCATAGCCTGTTGCATGTGTATCTATGCAAGATGACACCATTTAAAATCTTTATAAAAATCAGGTGATTTCTACACTCACAAGTCTAGACAGAATTTTGTTAATTCATTCTTAGAGGACATAGTAATTAGTGCAATATTTAAAACGACAGGAAATACTAATGAAGCTTTGGAGTTCTGCCGTGAAAAGGCATAATGACTAGAATATAGAAATTCAATTCTTGGCTTCTCTTCCCTGCGCTAAAATCTCAACAATTGAATTTGTAGGTGAATTTCGTCACTTTAGTCAGACATCCTCGATTTGCTTCCCTATCTGTTCTGTAATTGCTACCAACTTCAGAACAGCTTTGTAAAAATTAAGGCATTCATTTCAGATTTATCTTCTCCTAATATTTTTACGCTTCTCTTTTGTCTCAGGCACTGTGCAGGTGCGTTTAATCCTCAAAGGATAGGTACTAATATTTTCTCCATTTTATAGCTGAACTAACTAACGCTCAAAGAAAGAGATTTCAATAGATTTCCCAGTGACACAAAGCTAGTAGTGGGAAGCTGGAGTCTAAGGCAAGGACTCTGTGCTAATGTCCTCGAAGTCATTGACGTCACTTTGACTCAATAAAAGGTAGAGGCCCTTTTAAAAATTAATTCTACCTCCAGTGCCTCCACTCATGTGAATTATTCTCTCATCATTTTGTTTGAGCCAGCAGTGCATTTTTCGTAAACATGAGCCCAGTTTGCTATCTCCAGGAATTTTTTATTTTCTCTATTATGTACCAAGGTCTTCAAATTCCTCTTTTCATTGTGAAAATGTCCATTTTACCCTTTCCAAGTATAAAGATGGCCATCTCAAGGCTCAACTTTATAACCCTCCCCAGAAGAAAATGGCCTGAATCTTCATTTTCCACAAGGTTGAGCAGTCCTCCCTTCCCACTTCAGTTCATATGATCATCAAATCTTAGTAAGAAAAGAATTGGACCATCTCAACAGTTTCATAGGATTTTTTAAAAAGGCATAGGAACATCTAATTCAATCCCTTTGCTTCATCTTTTATGCTTTTACACAATTTATTTAAAAATGTATGTTTTCACCAATGCTATGCCTCTCTTTCCAAGGGACTCTCTAGAGAAATACAGAGGTTAGGAGAACATTTACAGGGAAAAGGATGAGGCCCAGAGAGCCCAGAGAGATGTGAGAGTCCCTCCCTCTGACCCCCGCTCTCCTGTTCGGCCTGGGTTTGACCTCCTTCTCACTGGTTTTCTCCTGATAACCTGGCTCCCTTCAGTCTCCCTGTCAGTCTGCTCACAGAGAAGGCTATGTCTGTGCTTTCTAGTAAAAACAGCTTCTGAATAGGTACCCATTTGTCTTCCTTGATGACTAAAGCACAGCCCTGCTGGTGTTAACTTTCCAAATCATCAGATAACAAATTAAGTCATCTCTGTGTTCCAAGCGGCTAGGTCCTCCACTTGTGCTGACTGACGAGAAATGCCGTGAAGGGCAGGGAAGCGATTCTGGGGCAACAAGTCAGAGAAGCAGGGATCGATTCTTTGGTACAATCGTGCTTGTTAGGTCAAGACAACCCACCCCTTTGTAAAAACCTGAATGGGAAAAGAGAAATGAGAATTCCTTCTAGCTCTGACTGGTTTTGTTTTAATTTACACATCTTGTAAAAATGAGAAACTGAAATGAAAAAGGGAATGAGAGCAAGGAGAGAAAACGATTACTCTAGGGTACAAGAGAAAGTTCAAAGCAGAACAGCAAGCCCAGATTTTTGTCCCTCCCCTCAAGAGCTGGCCCTCTTCCTTTCTGGAAGCAGGCAGGCTGCTCCACGCAGTTGGCCACCTGTGAAATATTGCCCCATGCTGGGTTTTCATCAGGAAAAACAAACACCAGCCAAGTTTCCTCATGTGTAAAATGCAAAACACAACCTGTACCTCAGAGTGCTGTGAGAATGGCATGATATAACTAATGTGACTCTGCCCCCACCACAGGCCTGACACAGAGAATGTGCTTCTTGAATGGTAGAGCATGTGGTAGACCCAGAGCCCCCTTCTGGGAAAGGCTGGTGGGCCCCCCTGCCAGAAGTGCTGTTGGCCTCTCCAGAGACCACCTCAGCTGGGGCTCCCCCTTGGCAGAGGCATACCCTGTCCGGGGTGGCCCACACCTTGGAAAGGCAGGAGTATAAAGGCCTAACCTTTTGGGTCCAACTTAGGACAACTTCGATGGGCCATTTAGTCAAACTGTTCCCTGTAGGGTTGGCCTAAGGGGTCACAGCTTCTCCCTCTGTCTGCTCTTGCTTCCTCCCCCTCTCCTCCACAGTTTTGACTCCAGGGCACCATAATAAACATCCTGCCCACTCAACCCTGTCTCAGAGCCTGCTTCCCAGGCAGCCCCGCCTGCAATAGGAGAGTATGGAATTCAGGGTTTTAAATGGTGTATAGCTCTGACTAGCACTAATACAGCTTGTCCAAACCTATTAGTATAAGATTTGTAAAGCACCAGAAAAATACCCCTAAAATGCATAATGACTTTCAAAAACTAACTCAAGTTAATATTACTTGGCAAATGGGACTAGGAAATTAGCCACTGGGAAAATTGACTCCTAGGGAAAACATTTTCAGATATAGGCCTCACTTCCTATATCTACCAATTCATTTTCAGATATATTTCAGAGTTAAATGCATTTTCTTAAAATATAGGAAAATGTATGGGTGACTATTCAGCTGACTTCTGCCTTTTATGAATTTTTAAAGTAATTTACACATCATTGTTAAATTTTAATTTTTTCTATTTTTGAGAAACTTAAAAGTTATAAAAATAAAATGTAACAAACTCCTATAGCCCCATCATCCAAAATTGATAACTGTTGGTATTTTCTAATGTTTGCTTCCAGTCATTTGTTTAAAGTTCACATGCATGGTATTTTTTTTATTAGTTTGAGTATTTGAAATCAGGGTCTTCCCTGATGGCTCAGTGGTAAAGAATCCACCTGCAATGCAAGAGAGGCAGGTTTGATCCCTGGGTCGGGATGATTCCCTGAAGGAGGAAATGGCAATCCACTTCACTGTTCTTGCCTGGGAAATCCCATGGAAAGAGGAGCCTGGCCAGCTACAGTCCACGGGGTCACAAAGAGTCAGACATGACTCAGTGACTAAACAACAAAATTTTGAATTCAGGTAAGCAGAAGAAGGATACACTGGTTATTGGGTCATTAAAGCACAGAAACAAAGTCTGGAGATGGTCTCTTAAGACAGGCAAGTACAAGGGCTACTGGACAGTAGGTAGCACAACCAAGTTATGGCAGAGGAATAGTCTTATTTGGAGCCATCGCTGATCCTACCACTGCCTACATTAGACACCTCTATCTCTGGACGCTCAATGTGGCTGTTTCAACCCCAAGTAATTTTTCAACTCTTCCTTAATCTTAATCTTAGCATCACTCTCTCAAGATTCAAAGTACATTCAAATGCCCAGGGTCATTGTCTAGCTGTTGAAGTTGGGGAGAGTGTATATCTGACCCACTTGGCAGAGACAAGACTTCCTCTCACTGACTCACAAAATTTGGAGTATCAGTTATTAAGCTACTTTTTCTCAGCTTCAAACCTTATTTCCTGTGTACCACTTTGTGATGCTGAGACTGAGTTTCTGTAAACCACATTTCTCCTTTGCCAGCTGCTCCCTATATTGACTGCCAATGGAGGATTCTAGAAGAAAACTTGAAGTCTGGGGAAGAAAGAAAAGTCAATGCTCCTTCCTATTTACTTCCTGTGCCTGTCAGCATTAATCCAGTAATGCTTCTTCACCCCAGCAGTGGTAGAAGATTCCAGACTGCAATTTTTCCAATGCTCCCAAGTGAGGTCCTCATGCTCCCTTGAGCTCAAGGACACCAGGGTCAGCTAGTCAGCTCCCACCTCCTCACAGGTCTAAGTCCAAGCCCCATGTGGCCCCTGCTCTAAGCCTGTAAGGTTTAAACATTCTAACCTTTTGCCTCTCCTCTTTCATTCCTGGGGGTGGTAGTCCTTAGTGTCTCCTCTTCTGTGAATCGCCTGGCCATATTTTGCATTCATTACTATGGTGTTATTTGTCCTTCACATATTGATTTAGAAGACTGCTTTGTATATTCCGGATACGCATCATTTTTGAGTGTTTTCTGTTGTTCATAACATGGCTTTTAACATTTTTGTGATATCATGTGCCAAGCAGATATTTTATAGTTTGATACACAAATTTATTGATCTTTTCCTTTATGGGTTGTACTTTTTATGTCTTGTTGAAAGAAAGGAGGATGAAGGGAGGGAGGGAGGAAAGGAGGATGGAGGGAGGAAGAGAAAGAAGAGAGGGATTGAGCAAGATCATCCAAGCCAAGATCGTCCACTCATTCATTCACTGAACAAATTTTTATTGAGTTTCTGCACTGTTCTCTCTTCTGCTGTTACTTGCAGCAATAAATAAGACAAGTAAGGCCTGCCCTTGTGGTGTGCTTGTGCTTAGTCACTCAGTCGTGTCTGATTCTTTGCGACCCCATAGACTGTAGCCCACCAGTCTCCTCTGTCCATGGGATTTTTCAGGCAGGAATACTGAAAATTTGGGTTGAGTGGGTTGCCATTTCCTGGCAACCAATGGACAGAGGAGCCTGGCAGGCTCCATGGAGTCTCAAAGAGTCAGAAAGAACTGAGCAACTAACATGCCCTGCAGAACTGATGTAAATATAGAATGGACTGTGGAAAATGAAGGTACTAGGAAGGAAAGCAGGCATGGTAAGTGGATAGACAGGGACAAGAGAGCTACCTTACAGAGGGTTGTCTGGGGATGCCACTGAACAGAGACCTGGATGGAGTGAGGGAGTACTCAGTGCACGTATCAGGAACTAGAGCCTTCCAGACAGAGGGGAAAGCCACAGAAGTGGCCCTGAGATGGTGCAAATGTTTGAGGTGTTGGAGGAGCCATCAGCAAGGAAGCCAGTGGAGTTGGAATCCAGTGAGCAGGGGCAAGTGGTAAGATATGAAGCGAGAGAGGTCAGCAGGGAAGGGGCCACCTGGGGTCACTGTGCAGAACCAAGAAAGAGACCTTATCTTACAATTTCAAAGAGTCACTGTGTTTTCCCATGCCAAGAACAGGTGAGAGGAGGCATGCGAAAAACCAGAGAGACTAGTTGGAAAGGACCACAGTGTCCAGGCAAGAGATAATAGCTGCATGAACTAGGTCATCACCATCTTCTTACATTTCTTACATTTTCTTCTCTTTTAGAACATTGTTTTGTTGTTGTTGTTGTTGCTGCTGCTGTTTTAACCTTTAGGACTTTTATGTAGCAGAATTTATTTGGGGACATGATGTAGGGATCTAATTTTAACTTTTTTCCATATGGAGAGCCAATTGTCCCAACTCCGTTTATTGAATATAATTGATCTTTCCTCAATTGATTTGCGAAATGAGCCAATGGGCAAGGTCTCTCTTCTGTTTCATGGATTAGTTTGTCTATTTCTATGCCAATACCATTCTATTCAAATTGTTAAAAATTTTTATTATGTCTTGATATCTAAATATCAATCAAATAACCATTATATCTACTACTGTGGGCAGGAATCCCTTAGAAGAAATGGAGTAGCCATCATAGTCAACAAAAGGGTCTGAAATGCAGTACTTGGATGCAATCTCAAAAATGACAGAATGATCTCTGTTCATTTCCAAGGCAAACCATTCAATATCACAGTAATCCAAGTCTATGCCCCGACCAGTAATGCTGAAGAAGCTGAAACTGAATGGTTCTATGAAGACCTACAAGACCTTCTAGTACTAACACCCAAAAAAGATGTCTTTTTCATTATAGAGGACTGGAATGCAAAAGTAGGGAGTCAAGAAACACCTGGAGTAACAGGCAAATTTGGCCTTGGAGTACAGAGTGAAGCAAGGCAAAGGCTAATAGAGTTTTGCCAAGAGAACACACTGGTCATAGCAAACACCCTCTTCCAACAACACAAGAGAAGACTCTACACATGGACATCACCAGATGATCAACACCAAAATCAGACTGATTATATTCTTTGCACCCAAAGATGGAGAAGCACTATATAGTCAGAAAAAACAAGACTGGGAGCTGACTGTGGCTCAGATCATGAACTCCTTATTGCCAAATTCAGACTTAAATTGAAGAAAGTAGGGAAAACCACTAGACCATTCAGGTATGACCTAAATCAAATCTCTTACAATTATACAGTGGAAATGAGAAATAGATTCAAGGATTAGATCTGATAGACAGAGTGCCTGAAGAACTATGGACGGAGGTTCATTACATTGTACAGGAGGCAGGGATCAAGACCATCCCCAAGAAAAAGAAATGCAAAAAGGCAAAATGGTTGTCTGAGGAGGCCTTAAAAATAGCTGTGAATAGAAGAAAAGTGAAAGGCAAAGGAGAAAAGGAAAGAAATACCCACTTGAATGCAGAGTTCCAAAGAATAGCAAGGAGAGATAAGGAAGCCTTCCTCAGCAATCAGTGCAAAGAAATAGAGGAAATCAATAGAATGGGAAAGTCTAGAGATCTCATCAAGAAAATTAGAGATACCAAGGGAACATTTCATGCAAAGATGGGCACGATCAAAGACAGAAATGGTATGGACCTAACAGAGGCAAAAGATATTAAGAAGAGGTGGCAAGAATACACAGAAGAACTATACAGAAAAGATCTTAACTACTCAGATAATCACTATGGTGTGATCACCAACCTAGAGCCAGACATTCTGGAATACGAAATCAAGTGGGCCTTAGGAAGCATCACTACAAACAAAGCTAGTGGAAGGGGTGGAATTCCAGTTGAGCTATTTCAAATCCTAAAAGATGATGCTGTGAAAGTGCTGCACTCAATATGCCAGCAAATTTGGAAAACTCAGCAGTGGCCACAGGACTGGAAAAGGTCAGTTTTCATTCCAATTCCAAAGAAAGGCAATGCCAAAGAATGCCCAACTACTGCACAATTCCACTCATCTCACATGCTAGTAAAGTAATGCTCAAAATCCTCCAAGCCAGGCTTCAACAGTACGTGAACCGTGAACTTCCAGATGTTCAAGCTGGATTTAGAAAAGGCAGAGGAGCCAGAGATCAAATTGCCAACATCTGTTGGATCATCAAAAAAGCAAGAGAGTTCCAGAAAAATATCTCCTGCTTTATTGACTATGCCAAAGCCTTTGATTGTGTGAACTGCAACAAACTGGAAAATTCTTAAAAAGATGGGAATACCAGATCACGTGACCTACCTCCTGAGAAATCTGTATGCAAGTCAGGAAGCAACAGTTAGAACTGGACATGGAACAACAGACTGGTTCCAAATCAGGAAAGGAGTACATCAAGGCTGTATATAGTCACCCTGCTTATTTAACTTATATGCAAAGTACATCATGAGAAATGCTGGGCTGGATGAAGCACAAGCTAGAATCAAGATCGCTGGGAGAAATATCAATAACCTCAGACATGCAGATGACACCACCCTTATGGCAGAAAGCAAAGAAGAACTAAAGAGGCTCTTGATGAAAGTGAAAGAGGAGAGTGAAAAAGTTGGCTTAAAACTCAACATTTAGAAAACTAAGATCATGGCATCTGGTCCCATCACTTCATGGCAAATAGGTGGGGAAACAGTGAGAGACTTTATTTTCTTGGGCTCCAAAATCACTGCAGATGGTGACTTCAGCCATGAAATTAAAAGATGCTTACTTCTTGGAAGAAAAGTTATGACCAACTTAGCATATTAAAAAGCAGAGACTTTACTTTGCCAACAAAGGTCCATCTAGTCAAAGCTATGGTTTTTCCACTAGTCATGTATGGATGTGAGAGTTGGACTATAAAGAAAGCTGAGCACTGAAGAATTGATGCTTTTGAACTGTGGTGTTGGAGAAGACTCTCGAGAGTCCCTTGGACTGCAAGGAGATCCAACTAGTCCATCCTAAAGGAAATCAGTCCTGAATATTTATTGGAAAGACTAATGCTGAAGCTGAAACTCCAATACTTTGGCCACCTGATGTGAAGAACTGACTCATTGGAAGAGACCCTGATGCTGAGAAAGTTGAAGGTATGAGAGAAGGGGACGACAGAGGATGAGATGGTTGGGTGGCATCACTGACTTAATGGATATGAGTTTGAGCAAACTCTGGGAGTTGGTGATGGGCAGGGAGGGCTGGCATGCTGCAGTCCATGGGGTCACAAAGAGTTGGATGTGACTGAGTGTCTGAACTGAACTGAACTGATATCTAAAAGGATGAGTTTCTCCCTTCTCACCACTACTGTATTTTGTTCTTTTTCAAAAGTATTTAAGATTGTGGTATACTTTCATTGTTTCATGCTAAATTTAGAACCAGTTGTTGTTGGGTTCCCCACCACCACTGGAAAAATACTCTAAGGTTTTTGGTTTTAATTACACTAAATACATAGCTTAACCTAGGGAAAATTTACATCTATAAAGTCTTCCTAAGTATAAATGTAGCAAGCTCGCTGGTGGCTCAGATGGTAAAGAATCTGCCTGCAATGTGGGAGACCTGGGTTCAATCCCTGAGCCAGGAAAATCCCCTGGAAAAGGGAATGGCAACCCACTCCAGTATTCTTGCCTGGAGAATTCCATGGACAGAGGAGCCTTGTGGGTTGCAGTCCATGGGGTCGCAAAGAGTCAGACATGACTGAGCAAATAACACTTCAACACTTTTTCCATATATTCAGATCCTTCAATAAAGTTAAAATTTTTCTCCATAGAATCCTTCCAAGAACTTTAAAGTTTTTATTGCTATTATGAATCTCTGTTTTCCTGTTGAGTTTTCTGTTGGTTACTCCCGGTAGTGAAGGACTCTACTCTTAGTGTCAATAAAAACTCTTATCAAAGATTAAAAAGCAAAAAACAAGTAAAAACAGTAGGCAAAGGACAATGAACAGACAGCATTTTCAGGAGAAAGACAAATAACCTATTAACATATTGAAGTTCTTCAGCCCACAGAGCAAAGACATATAAATTCAAACAACTCTGAGATAATCATTTTACACCTGCCAAAGTGGAAAGGTTGATTTTCAAATTCCATGCTTACTCTATTTTGAAGATACTAACAGGCACTCTTATACTTTGCTAGTGAGAATGTGTTTGAGGAAAAAAAATGTAGCACAAGGTTTCAAAATTTTTTTAAAGTGTATATTTGCAATCTTAGGGATTCTAACCAGAAGGAAAATTCAAAGATTATTGGGGGAAAAATGCTCATCAAACAGCCATTTCTGATAACAAAAACTGAAAGAATCTAAATCTCTGATACCAGAGGAATAGATAAATAAAGTATATTATGGCCACATGATAAAATGATGCTTCTCTTATCATAACCATGTTTGAAAAAATTTTAATGGCTGAGAAAAATGCTCGTGATGAAATGTTAAATGAAAAAGGAAGATACAAAACTGTAATCTCTATTTCTGTTTGTAAATCTATCTATCTATCTATCTATCTATATATATATATATATAGGCTTCTCAGGTGGTGCTAGTGATAAAGAACCTGCCTGCCAATGCAGGAGACATAAGAGATGAGGGTTCGATTCTTGGGTCGGGAAGATCCCCTGAAGGATGACAACCCACTCCAGTATTCTTGCCTGGAGAATCCCATGGACAGAGGAGCCTGGCAGGCTATAGTCCATAGGGTCACAGAGTTGGACATGACTGAAGTGACTTAGTATATATATATATCGCAAATCAGATTAGAGAAAATATATCAAAATATAACAGTGTTTATCTCCTAATAGTGGATTACCAGTGATTTTTATTTTTGTTACAGCTATTTATACTTCCTAAATTTTCTATGGTGTGCATGTGTTATTTTTTAGATGCAGGACATGAAAATGTTAAGTAAATAATAAATTCTCAGAAATGCTACAAGAAACTAGAAGTGTGAAAGGACCCACCTTGAATTCTCAGTTCACTTTTTAATGTTTGGTTTATTATATGTAATAACAGATACTGCTTGTGGACAGATTGGTCTCTGCTTACAAGTGCAAAATGTTGGTTGTAACATTTGAGCTCCTAACGAGAAGGGATCCACTTCATAGTCTTAAGATCCTTAATGAAAGCAAATGCAGCAATGAGATCTGAGAGCTAATAGGGACTTTGTCCATGTATCTTAAAATGCATAGGATTTCTTTATACTGGGAACTCATCATAGTTCTAAAGAATCTTTATTGCCCACCTATCCACTCGATAAATATTTTCATGCATATTTGGTTCTAGACTTTAGTATAATGTTGACATTCTAAGAAAGACGAGTTTGTTGTGATTTTAGCAAAAACAAATGCATTTTTCCCTAAAGTTTATGTTGTGACTTGGTCTGGTGTCCAAGCCCAGCATATCTGCAAATATAATCCCACCCACAGCCTTTCTGGGGAATGTAATTCACTCCTCCTCGCCCTTGCAGCCAGGAAAGATTTCAGAGTATCCTTTTACACTTACGTGGAACTGCCTCCCAAGATATTTTTATCGTATCCTCAAAACCACTCATCTCCTTTTCATTTGCCTTTTATACTTACAATAACTTTGACTCTTTCCTCTTTCTGAAAACAAGGAAGTTCCCTTGATATTTGTGTATTTATTTTGCTAGGAAACAAATTGGAGTTAAGCCCACATTTCTATTCAGTGTCAATAGAGCTCATAAAGAGACCAGTTTCCCCCTCAGTTTAGGCCTCTTGGTCAAATTTACTCAGCTTCCCAGTCGGCAGTCCATCCCACTCACAAATGCTGGGCATCTCCAGAGAATAAATAACCTAGGCCGGGAGCTCGGTGACTAATCATGTTTGCCCAGCCCTCACCATTCCCTCATTAAACAGCTTTTAAAATTCAACTTCCTCTGTCTACCAGTGAGTAACCAAAATACAGGGACCCTCCATAGCCAGCTCCAGTCTAAAATGGCAGCTCCTCTTGGCTGGGTCCTCATGGGCGGCTGGGCACGTGGTTGATGTACTGTGTGTCCTCGCTCAGCATTTGCCCAACTGGACAGACACCCTCCTGCCTGTCCCCATCAGTAGTGTCTCCATTCAAATATGAGCCCTCAGCCAGCAAGTCCAGAGCCAAGGGAACGATTTTTATGCTCCCCAAAATGATGAGGCCACTTAGCTGAGTCACCTGGAGCCAGAAAGGAGAATGGTGGTTGCCAGGGGCCAGAGGCAAGGGCAGTTGGGAGTTCGGGTTTAAGCGGGGGACATAGTTTCAGTTTGAGAAAATGAAAAAGCTCCAGAGATGGATGGTGGTGATGGTTGCTCAATGATATGGATGTACTTCATGCCACAGAGCTGTGCACTTAAAAATAATTAGAATGGTCAATGTATGTGATGTGTATCTTATAATATTTTTTTTGATAAACCAAGTTAATAGAAGGTAAAAAAGAAAAGATAGAAGGAGAAGGAAAAAGCCCCCTTGTTTCTCTCCTGTAATTCAAACCCTCTTATCTAGATGTTGCCTCTTAACATTCCAGATGGGTGAGCTCTTAGATTTTCAGAGTTCCACACCAGGTCAGCTGGTGAAAGGGACTGTGAAGAAGGGGAGAGAAGGGAGAGTTAAGAGGCACGTGCCCACCCAGGAGAGCCCGCAAGGAAACTGCACAGAAAGTGCCCTTGGCTCCACAGCTCCTGCAGATTCCCTTTCCCGCCACCGGCTTCCTAAGCCCTTATTAGGCAGAGGGCCTTGTCTCTATACTTCGTCTTTTTTGGAGATGAATGCCTCCTTCACCAGCTCCAATGGAATTGATCCTATTTGCCCACCAGCTTTGCAGACTGCAGCCTTGGGTGAAGCACTGAGTTTCCCCCTTCCCACGCCACCTAGCCCGTTAGGATCACACCCTAGCTGTGCCCTCCCCAAATAGCAGGGGAGATGGATGGGACAGGTCAATAGCGTGGGCATTTGACTCTGCATTTTTCTGAGACTTTACCCCAATTCCTAAGTAAAATTCCTAAAGTAAAAATGGAATTTTTGCTGGAAGAGTTTTTAAGTCAAGCAAATCTGCCACATTCCTTAAACGACAGCTGCGGTAAGTACAGCTACTGTGTTGTTATGCAACATTCAGCCAATATTGGCACAACCGAGCACATGGATAAAACATGAAATGCTTTCCCTGTTTTCCATGTTTTGCCACAAAATTCTGTTGAGAAAAGTCTGCGACTCTTCACTGTCTGTCATTTCTGTGGGCTCATCCGGAAATTTTAAAAGTGCCCTTTCAGTTAAAACTCCTCCCCAGTGTAATGAAAGTCTTTGTTCTCACCTTAGGTAACACATTCTTACCTGAACTCATGTTTACCTGTGTATGCTTAAGCAGCAACAACTCCTATTTTTATTTTGCACTTTCAAGGGTTAATATATAGGATCCCACTTTCCCAGGTAACTGAGCTAGCAAAGACCCACTCATCTAGTAGAAAGCCGAAATTCCCCCATTCAGTTAACATTCTACAGTTTCCCTGCTCTTTGGAAACAGTATTGCTAACACTTCTCTGTATTTGCAATCTGTTTAGGTGTAACATTGTTGGAATTAACTGGAAGGTGTTACTTTAAGTGAACTAAAACAACAAATTTTGAACCTGAAATTTTAATGTATGCCAGGTAAATCTAATAAGTCCAAAAAGGGAGAAAATGCTTAGGAAACTACTTGGAATATCACAAGAGTGTTTAGTCCCTCAGTCCTGTCCGACTTTTTGAGACCTCCATAGCCTGTAGCCCACCAGGATCCTCTGCCCATGAATAGTTCTAACTTAATTAGGCTTCCCTCACAAATTGGAAAAATGCGTTTATTTGTTCCTAAGAAATCAATTTTTTAAAATATTTTGAATGCCTCTTTCCTTCTGGGAGAAAACTTTAATCATTCTTTTATTTATAGGATTATACAAATGAAAGAAAAAACTGGTAAAGAAAGTTGAAAAGATTTTTCAGATTAAAAACAAAATATCTACAATGCCAAGCCAAAATATTTTCCAAAGCCAGGTTCTAAAAAGTGAACTACATCTTTCAGGATCCCCAAGGATCATTCCAGATTGAATTTCATAAAAATAAGTACCATTTTGGCAAAAAAATGTTTATTCAACAATAGGATTGCCAAAACCCTAACCAGTACCCATTCACTATAACAAAATTTCAACACAGTAGTGAAGTGAAGTGAAATGAAGTCGCTCAGTCGTGTCCGACTCTGTGACCCCATGGACTATAGCCCACCAGGATCCTCCATCCATGGGATTCTCCAGGCAAGAATCCTGGAGTGGGTTGCCATTTCCTTCTACAGGGGATCTTCCTGACCCAGGGATTGAACCCAGGTCTTCTGCATTGCAGGCAGACGCTTTAACCTCTGAACAAAATTTCAGTAGTATTAGTGTTTAAATGGTCCTTACAAATTCCAATGGAGTGTGTGATAAATACAAATCAATATAGGAGTAGCTTGCCTTATATAATACACTAGATGATGGCACCCCACTCCATTCCTCTTGCCTGGAAAATCCCATGGGTGGAGGAGCCTGGAAGGCTGCAGTCCATGGGGTCGCTAAGAGTCGGACACAACTGAGTGACTTCACTTTCACTTTTCACTTTCATGCATTGGAGAAGGAAATGGCAACCCACTCCAGTGTTCTTGCCTGGACAATCTCAGGGACGGGGGAGCCTGGTGGGCTGTGGTCTATGGGGGTCGCACAGAGTCAGACACGACCAAAGCGACTTAGCAGCAGCAGCAGCAGCAGCAGATGTGTTCCTGCAATGAAAACAGTAACTTGTTTTGTTAGGTTAACTCATATTTTTAAGACTTAACAATTCTCCATCAAAAGAACTCTGACAAAGCTCTTATTAAAAGAAGCATTTTTCAAAGAAAATCATCAGCTCTTAATTTGTGTGCTTTTTTAACATGTCATTTCAGATATTAAGTTTTTGTAAAGGGGAGCTTTCCCCACAATACAACCCTAAACCTTTAGGATAGACACCTACCCCCAAACAAAGAGTTACCATTCCTCTTGAACCCCTGACTATTAAAAATGTAGGACAGCCATATTTTGGAGAATCATATTTACACAGGCAACTTTATGTGGTCCAGTAGTTTTCAAAGATCGGACTGAAGCAAAAGATTGAAAAAAACCTAAATGGCTGTGTGTAGAGGTGCCCTGATAGCTCAGTTGGTAAAGAATCCACCTGCAATGCAGGAGACCCCGGTTTGATTCCTGGGTGGGGAAAATCTGCCGGAGAAAGGATAGGCTACCCACTCCAGTATTCTTGGGCTTCCCTGGTGGCTCCGCTGGTCAAGAATCCACCTGCAATGCGGGAGACCTGGGTTTGATCCCTGGGTTGGGAAGATCCCCTGGAGAAGGGAAAGGCTGCCCACTCCAGTATTCTGGCCTGGAGAATTCCATTCCATGGGGTCCCAAAGAGTGAGACATAACTGAGCCACTTTCATATGGGTGCTCTTTACAAAAGCCATGGTATGTAGAATCCTGTGCATCTATAAAAACAGAATAACGCAGCTCTCTATGTACATGTATTGAAAGTCCTCCAAAATATAGTGTAAAGGGGAAAAAGCAAGATACAGATACTGGGTATAGAAGGTTATCCTTTGTGTAAAAGGGATGAGGAAGAAAATAGAAATCTGTATTTGTTTGTATATGTACTTTTTGAATCTGTGGAATAATTCAGAAGCAATTAGAGCTGCAGTGACCTGTGAAAGAAAGTGAATGGGCAGACAGGAAACAGGTTATGAGAGAGACCTTTCACCACATATCATTTTATACATTTCAGTTTTTGAAGCATGTAGCGGTATTACTCTTTTTTAAACTCAGGGTCAGATTGAGTGATCCTAAGCCACATGCATGCATGTGTGCCGAGTCCCTTCAGTCAAGTCCGCATCTTTACGACCTAGCCCACCAGACTCCTCTGTCCATGGGATTCTCCAGGCAAGAATACTGGAGTGGCTTGTCACGCCCTGCTCCAGGGGATCTTTCTGACCCAGGGATCGAACCCACGTCTCCTGCATCTCATGCATTGCAGGCGGATTCTTTACTGCTGAGCCGCCAGAGAAGCCCCCTAAGTCATATATTCTCTACATATTCATTCCCATCTTGGAAGCCTTCTTCCAGCCTCCCATCTGCTCTGCCTGCAAGCAGAGCCTGAGACAGGCATGCAGATGCTCATGACGGAGTGGAGGGCTGCTCTCTGAAAGCCTGTTGTGGGGGAGGGGAGGTACACCAGGGTGGGGAAAGAGCCAGGCAAGGATGTGACGTCAGGTAAGACCCAGAGCATAAACTGCATCACACGTTGTCCCTACTTGAGACTAAAGAGCCCACTTTTGTACCTTGATGTCAGACTCTGGGCCTTGGGGGCAGGGGCAGGGGACTGTAATCTCTCAGGCCATGTGGCTCCTGTTCGGCCAAAGGCAAGTCTCCAGAGATTGCGATAGGCCAGCTGGGAGTAGCCAGCAACCAATATTCCTGGCAGCTGGTGTGTGGGCGCATGGCCTGGGGAGGGGTGAAGATGGGGCACTGGCCACCTCCCCTGCTCCAGGGACTCTCCACCTTCAATGCCCATCAGAGGCCCATGGAGGGCTTCTCAAAACAAACGGCTGACCCCCAGCCCCAGAGTTTCTGATTCAGTAAGTGGGGGAAATGGAGAGAGAAGAGAAGGCCTTGCTATTTCTAGGAAGTTCCCAGGTGATGATTTGCTGCTGGTCCAGAAACCGCGTTTGGAGAACCACTGACCTACAGAATTGTTGCCTGTCCTTTTCCTCCATAGCCAGTCTCAGGACCCTCTGATCTCCCTTTGAATCTTCTGCAAGGTATTTCCTCTCCATTCTCATGGCTGATGTTCCACAGCAGATCCTTATTTTATCAAGACCTAGACTAAGGGTATTTATTCCATAGACAAAAAAGGGCAGGGCCTATTGTGAATTATCTTTACTGGCTACCCTGATTAAAACCACAGAGTAATTATCTCACTCTAGTTGTCCGTTAAGTGTCACAGGGAGGGCTTGCTGCTGCTGCTGCTGCTAAGTCGCTCAGTCGTGTCCGACTCTGTGCGACACCATGGACTGCAGCCCACCAGACTCCTCCATCCATGGGATTTTCCAGGCAAGAGTACTGGAGTGGGGTGCCATCGCCTTCTCCAAGGGAGGGCTTGACATGGGTTCAAACAGTGAAAGAACTGCTCCAGTTCCTTACCAGTGATCCATGTGCTAACTGTTCTTTTCTAGGGAAACATATACAGATCATCAAGTTCAATAGTTTTTGTGGGCTGGTGGCACTGTGGTGCAAAGGAACAGCTCTCAGAACTGGGGTTGAGGGGAAGGTCACTAATCTCCATCCCTTGCATTTTAGAGATGAGGAACCCGAGGCCCTGCTTACAGTCACGTGCCTTAGAGTGGCACACAGCTCCTTGTCCTGGGAGAATCCCAGCTCTGGCATCTAAGATGAGGATCCCAAGTTTGGGCCGTTTACAGCCCAAGAACTTCAGCAGCTGTCAGCTCACCAACTCCAGATCCACCTTCCTGCTTTCCAGGCTCCTCATCCCTAGGAAACAATGTAACTAACACTTAGGGGGACCCTAGTGTGTTTGAGACAAGGTACCAGTCATCATGCATACCACCTCCTTATCTCCCTTACACATCTCACCAAGACCAATGCCAGGACTAGTGTGAGGCAAGAGGAGTATGCAGTCCCAAGGTACAGCCACCCTCTGGGGATGCCCTACTCTTGGCATCCCTGACAAAGTCAAATCCTCTCAAGTGACATTGTGCATGTGATCATGGGAGAAGAGTGCTCCTTAAGAAGTGATGGTGTTGTGCAAAATACTGGTCAATGAGAAGTTACACTTAGGTTCTCAGAATCACGAACTCCTTTGTAAAAAGGGTGTGGTGTCAGCCACCCAGAAAAGCCATCTGTAGCCTCATTTTTATGTCCTCAACTCTGTCCTTAAAGGTCACTTGGGAATGGAGGCCTCTTTTGATATGAGATGTCTCTTTCAAAAGGTAATGGCATCTCTTTCCAATGGGAAGATTTCTTGTTCTTTTGATGGAGTGAATGGCTACCTCCAGGCAGTTCTTTTGTCTATAACTGTGCCATCCAATATGACAGCCATCAGCCACATGTGGCTATTTCGGACTAAATTTAAATCAATTAAACAATACAATTAACAATTCCATTTGCAGTCTCACTAGCCGCAGTGCAAGTCCTCATTAGCCACTTGCGCCCAGTGGCTACAGTATTTGACAGCACAGATAGGAACATTTCCATCGTTGTTGAGAGTTCTGTTGGACAGTGGTGGTATAGTGGCTTTCCCTATCCTTAATTTTTTCAAAACTTTTATTTCTCAGAGTCACCTAGAAAGAAAAAAAGTTTTCCTCCTTAATTATACAGAAACTGTTTTTGCCTTTAGTGTCATCCTTTAGTTTCTCTATGACTTTTAATGCCTGAAATCACTTTAAAAATAAGTTCATCTATGTCAGTCATTCTCAAAGTAGAGCCCAGAGATCCCTGAGGGCCCCCACAACCCTTTCAGGGGGTCTGCAAGATCAAGCTATTTTCATAGTAATAAAATAAGTAAGACATATCTTTTTCATTTTCATTCCTTCCAAATGTACAGTGGAGTTCTCCTGAAGCTACATGACTTGTGATATCACAGAAGCAGATAAGATAATCCATGAATCTTCTATTAAGCCAGGCTTTAAAAGAGATTTGCTAAAAGGTAAAAGCAGCACTACTGGCAAGAACAATAAACTGGGAGTTTGGGATTAATAGATACACATTACTATCCATAAAAATGATAAACACCAAGGGTCTACTATATAGCACAGGAAACTATACTCAATGTCTTGTAATAACCTATAATGGAAAAGAATCTGAAAAAGAATAGATATATATATTTGTGTGTGTGACTGAATCACTTTGCTATACACTTGAAACTAACACAGCATTGTATATCGACTATACGTCAATGTTAAAAAAGATTACATTATATCAGAATAAACAGTACTACTTTCTCACTAAATTTTTTTTTGTTTTGGAAAACAGCTATTTTTATTTCTTTTAGTGTCATGTTAACATGTAATGACTTATTATCATAAATGAGTTGATGAATCATTTTAAGTATGTTTTCATATCTTATCTGGTAAATATTGATAGTTACAGCCTATGTGAACAATAGCTCTTTGGGGGCCTCAATTATGTTTGAGAGTGTAAAAGGGACTACATTTTTATACTGCCAAGCTATGTTATTGCGCATTTTTTCTTTCATCCTGGTTTTTGATACATACCCATCACTAGATAGGACTGGTCCCATCCCAGATTCTCCCATTGTTCCCAGCTTGTTTGCTGCAACATTAAGGAAGCAATCATCTCAAATCCCTTGTAGAATGAAACTGATGTGAACAGGAGAACAAGGGCTCTGTTGTCTCCCGCATAGATGAGTAAAATGAACATCTTCTCAGGAAGTGGAGCAGCAGGCAATGAGAATGTGCTACACAAATGTCTTTCCCACCCACTAGCCCTTTTCTTTCCCAACCCGCCCCTGCCCTCTTAACCTAAGAGAGCTGCTGGAGAAAAATCCAAAGCTTGAGGAAGAAAAAAAAGTCAAACTCAAAGGCCGTGATGCCCAGGGAACACTGGGGTGAACAAGGTTGTCATTCGAATCAGTGGCTGCTAGTGAGATTTGGTATTAAACTATTAAGAAATAAGTTAAAGAGTAGGGAAATATACACCTGTGTATTTTAAGAGTCAATTTTTTAAAAAAGAAATTCTAAAGATGCAGCAGTTTCACATTGTTTAAGCTTTGTGGGATTTTTTGTTGTTGTTGTTTTGCTAAAGCATTGGAAGCATACAGGAGGAAGCCATGTGTAAATATATCTAAACCACTCTGTCCCTGTGAGTGAAAGGAGGCAGGAACAGAGGAGAGGTGAGGGCTCCCTAGAAAAAAAATAACATCTAAACGAATGCTTAAAATGAAGAGCATAACAAAGTTATGAATCTTAATGACATAACAAAGAAACTCAGAGCCTGGACCCTAGGATGCTGATCTGAGGGAAATTGTCCGAAGATTCAATAAAGTTATATTCTTTTCTCCTTGTTTTCCTCTTTCGAGCAGGAGTAAGAAAAAGAATAAAGGAAGTTGGAAGGTGGGAGGGATATCATCCCCAGTAAACAAGGTTCTGTGAACCCTGCCATGCCTCTTCCTCCTCCTCCTTCCTCCTTTCACCCACTTTCACCACCTCAGATAATAACAACAGTAACAAAAGTAACTTCCATGTATTGAGTCCTTGAATGTACCAGGTACTGTTCTAAACACTTTCCATGTGTTTTCATGTGCAACTCAGTCCCACAAGCCTACGAGGTGGGTACTCATGCCAACCCTCGCTTTATAGATGAGGAACCCAAGGCACACAAAGGTACTGTAATGGTCCAAGGGTTTTGCACTTCTAAGTAAAGAATTCTAAGAGGAAAAATTAAAAATTCTAAAAAAAAATAAATCAGTTTTGATTGAATGGATAATGCTTAAAGTTTACAATAAGAAAAATGTGCTGTTTGCACCTAAGATGTTACAGTTCAGTTCAGTCGCTCAGTTGTGTCTGACTCTTTGCGACCCCATGAATTGCAGCACGCCAGGCATCCCTGTCCATCACCAACTCCCAGAGTCTACCCAAACCCATGTCCATCGAGTCGGTGATGCCATCCAGCCATCTCATACTCTGTCGCCCCTTCTCCTCCTGCCCCCAATCCCTCCCAGCATCAGGGTCTTTTCCTCGCATCAGGTGGCCAAAGTATTGGAGTTTCAGCTTCAGCATCAGTCCTTCCAATGAACACCCAGGACTGATCTCCTTTAGGATGGACTGATTGGATCTCCTTGCAGTCCAAGGGACTCTCAGGAGTCTTGTCCAACACCACAGTTCAAAAGCATCAGTTCTTCAGCACTCAACTTTCTTCACAGTCCAACTCTCGCATCCATACATGACCACTGGAAAAACCATAGCCTTGACTAGACAGACCTTTGTTGGCAAAGTAATGTCTCTGCTTTTGAATATGCTATCTAGGTTGGTCATAACTTTCCTTCCAAGGAGTAAACGTCTTTAATTTCATGGTTGCTGTCACCATCTGCAGTGATTTTGGAGCCCAAAATAAAGTCTGACACTGTTTCCACTGTTTCCCCGTCTATTTCCCATGAAGTGATGGGACCAGATGCCATGATCTTCGTTTTCTGAATGTTGAGCTTTAAGCCAACTTTTTCACTCTCCTCTTTCACTTTCATCAACAGGCTTTTTAGTTCCTCTTCACTTTCTGCCATAAGGGTGGTGTCATCTGCATATCTGAGGTTATTGATATTTCTCCCTGCAATCTTGATTCCAGCTTGTGCTTCTTCCAGCCCAATGTTTCTCATGATGTACTTTGCATATAAGTTAAATAAGCAGGGTGACAATATACAGCCTTGACGTACTCCTTTTCCTATTTGGAACCAGTCTGTTGTTCCATGTCCAGTTCTAACTGCTGCTTCCTGACCTGCATATAGGTTTCTCAAGAGGCAGGTCAGGTGGTCTGGTATTCCCATCTCTTTCAGAAAATTACTCTTTAGCATATTTCTAAAAATAATTATTGGAAAATCATTTGCATGTTTATACCATTTAATGTTTTAATAGAAAAGACCTACATAAAAAGGAAAGAGAATGATATTTGTATTTATCTTTACTGTCCACAGTTGAGAATCTAATTGCTGATACTCAGGTGCTTGTTCTGTAAAATGGGGATAAGACACCAGCTTTTTAAAGTTGCTAGAAGGATTTGATGCCAAAAGTACAAACAGATTCTAATGCCTCCTAATACACATTAGGTGATAAGTGGCAACTGCAACAATGGTTCTACCATCCTCTGCCCCAGTTTCTGTACTTTACTTTCTCCTCTGTATTGATTTCATCCCAAGGCAGACAAGGTCACGTCTTGTGGTGACAAGATGGCTGCCAGCAGGTTCTCCTCAGCAACTTCAGCAGGAAACAAGGATGGTAACCAGTGTCAAGATCTATGCAGGGTCTGAGATTTTACCCTCTTTGCAAGCTAACAACTTATCTTGCCACAGTTTCATGGATGCTGGGAGAAGACACAAGACTCCTAGGTCAGAGATAAGGGAAAGTTTGTAACTTATAGCCATAGTAGTTGCTAGAGTACCAACAATTTTTGTGCTGGTTCCCCAGACCCAGTTCTCACAGGGCAATACTAACAGGGCTTGGCGACACCTGTACACAAGGGAATTGTGTCATGGGAGAGGAGCCTTGAGCTTGATGAACCTGAATCTTTTCTAACTGTCTGCACATCCTTGCTTTGGAGGGAGACAGTAGCTCAATCTTCCAAGTAATGAGAATCACTGCTGCTCACCCCAATACCAAGGTCTATTTATTTAATACTCTCTTTGAATTTGCCAAGGTAGCCATCAAGCAAAGCCTGGATGGCCATATATCTGGCAAGGATGTTATAAACGGGGTAGGAGGCTATGATAGATGTGTTTCCCAAAGTATACGGAACCTTTGATTATCTCATTAGATAAACAGGTTTTTGTAAAAAAAAAAAAATCAAACAAAAAACAAATTCCATGACCAAATTTAAGACGTATGCTACAAAGTTGAACAGGTTTCTTTAATGTAGGATTTTTCAGTGCCTTTAAAATAGTGACATGCACTATGAATCTCCACAAGAGAAATAGAGAACTGTAGAATCACCCATACTTCTTTGACCTCAAAAGAAGTAATTTTTTTTCACAGAAAACCTGGTCATAATTCAGTGAAGCACTGTGAAAGATGAACACTAGCAATTCTTACCAAATCAGAGGTTTCATAACTCTGTTACTTTCTCCTCCACTGAAGACCTAATAGAAATGTGACCAGTGATTTTTACATTTTTATATAATCGACAGTGTCTATAGGACTAAAATTTCCTCCATAGATTATGTAATTCTTCAACAAATTATGGAAATTTTAGTTCGACTCCAAATTCTTTTACTGTGACAGAGCGCTTAGGGTTTCAAGATATATAACTAAACGTGTCAAAATTAAACATGATTATTACAGACCAAGAGAGACAAAATAAAGTCAAAACTATCTGAACACTGGCATTTTCTTCTGGCTAAAATACACTTTTTACAGAGTGTGCAGCTATAAAACTAGCATTTATGTCAAGCCAGGATTAGTATTATCATATTGTAGATACACTGAGGTACTTTTAGCAATTTTGAAAGACAGTTTCATATTCCCAACTGTAATAGAGTGCCTGAGAAATCATACCCATCTTGCTAAAACTAGTGTAATTATAAGAGGGAAAACAACTAAATAGCTTTGACACAGCCCTTTGGCTGTCTTGTAATACTGAGACATTAAGTTAATGCAGTCTGCCTCTTTGAAGAAATGTAGACTCTGCCCTTCCATTCTAGTTTGAAACAAAAATTGGTAGCATAAAATTGAGAAGTAAATGAACCAAGAAAGATGTCCATATTTTTTGTGATAGCCTTGCCCTAGAGAATAAATCCCCCACTGAAGAAGTAGTTAGCAGTAGAAAATGAGCAGATCAGAGAGTCTCAGAGGCAAAAAGGACCTTAGACATCATCTGGTATTATGTAGACCAAGTTGTGCCATTTATTTCTTGGAAGTAATAAGTATGGCCACAGAAAAAAGATGCCTCAAGGTGGATAATGTCTTATTCCACTTGCTATTTCATGTTATCTGCCCATGTGAGACTGCGCCAACGATTGCACACACTCTTCCCAGACTTGCAGCTGGGAGTTAGCAAAACCAGGAAGCAGGGACAATGGAGAATCCATGTTGGTGGTGGTGGTAACAGCACTGGCCACGGTGGCAGGCATATCTGGATTCCAGGGGTGGCAGCATCCAGTGCCACTGGTGCAGCGACACAGCTATGCCATTTGCAGGAAGAACGTCACATTGCGGTGTGACTTTTGGCACTTTGGGGGGCATTACCCAATGTCTGAGCTAGAGTTCAGCTGTCCTGAAGATACTTTGTGAGCTACCCAAAATCTTTTCATTAAACCTTTTGCCACTGAAGTCATCCAGTGTTTGGTTTCTTCTTCCAGAGAAAGGGCGTCTGGGAGATAGTTTTTTAGGTGGCCTCATCAAGGTGGGCTAGCCCGAGGTATTTATCCATGGTAGGCATCCCATCTTGATACGAGTCTTCTGATCAGATCTCAGCACAGCCTTGTCTTTCGAGTTTTACAAACATCACCCAATCCTAGGAGTGCCATGATGCATCTCCATACACTGACTTTAGGAGAGAAGCCTAGAAAGGTTTTTGAGACCAAGTCCCAAAAAGAGAGTTATGAATGTCAGGCATGAATTTCAAAAGTTTCAGAGCAGAGGGCTAGTATTGGGTTGGCCAAAAAGTTCTTCTGGGCTTCTCCATAAGATGTTACAGAAAAACTCAAATGAACTTTTTGGCCAACCCAATATGACTACAACTGCACTATTATTAGTTAATGATGTATAGAATTGAGAGGAAGAATCCCAAAAGGTCAGCTGGGAAGCCATCACAACAATACATGTAAAGTACTACCTCTAGAATATCCTTCCCATGCTTGGCTGAACAACTAGACTTCATCCTCCAGTCTCAGCTCAGATGCCAAATCACCTAGGAAGCCATCTCCGAACACCCAGCCATGCCATGTACCTGTTCTCTCTGCTGTCAGACATTCAAGTGCATTCTTCTACCTCAGTTCTTAACACATTATCTTGAAAGTAGCAATTTACTTGATAGTCTCTTCCAAAAACCTTACTGTTTCTGTTTGCATTCTAAACACCTAGAACCTCATGGCATGGCCAGCAAGGACACCCAAATCTTCTTTCCCAAATCTGCTCTAATTCCAAATATTTGCACTTTGGCAAATGACTCCTGGCTCAGGCAAAAAACCTGGGAATCACCGAGGACTGACACCTCTGTTACCATACCACCAACTGCCTCCAGTCTCCTTTCCAATCCACTTCATTACCAAGTCATAGCTGGTCTACATTCAAGACGTACCTGGAAAGAATTCACAGTCCCTAGCAGGCAGAAATATTCAACCACCAAGAAGCCAAGAGAAGGTAGAGAACTTTTTATGCTCTTTGCCATGGCCCTCTGCCCACCTCAGATTCCCACTTCAGCCATGTGGACAGAACCACTTGACCTTCCACATCTCTATGCCTTTTTGCCTCAGGACTATTTCTAAAGCTTTCCCTAAGGCTGTTTCTTCCAGGGCAGTCCAGAAGCACAGTTCGAATAGGAAGATGCTGTTACTGTTCCAGAGAAAACCTGCAACCAGGAGGGAACGAGGGTGGATAAATGCTCCAGCATTAAACACTGGGAAGACATTTCTGAGGTGTATTCTGCTCAATTCCTCAAAAGGTCCCCAAAGGCGTTGAGCACAGTGGCTGACAGAGATAACCAGCTCAATAAGGCCCATGTCATTGGTTCTTGGTGCTTCCTGCAACTATCTCCCAAATAAGCTATCTGTACCCAAGGCTGTTTTCAGGGTCTGCTTTCAAGGGAACCCAAACTAAGACAGTAGTGGACAAATGTTCTTCCTGGCATCTTTTACACAACTAGCATCACCCTAAATATACAGATGGGTTCTATTGGCTGCAATAGAACTTAAACAGAGACTATGGCAAATTCCGGACACTGAAGATGGTTCAGTAAGCTGGAGAAGACAGAGCCAAAAAAAAATGTGTGGCAGCGGATCAGGCTGGAGAGGAAGGCAGAGGTCAGGTCAAGTGACAAGACCTCACAGAGTTTGCTTTAGTAACTGTAAACTCCACCAAGGTCAACCTCCAGAGAGTGCAGCAGGACAGAACAGGACAGGCAGGAAATATACGCGTGTCCATAGTGATCGTTTTCTCCCAAACTACTCAGTATACTTCTTGGCCAAATAGATTAATAAGAGAACCTCAGAGCAGTTGATGTAACTTCAGAGAAAAGTCCCAGAAACAAACAATGGCTAAGGGATGAACACCTTTGGAGTAAAGATACATTATTTAATGTGACGAAAAAGAAAACTTGAAGGACTTGTCTGTGGTCTTATGAGGCAATGACTAAGCTAACAGATAGAAAGGGATGTCATGGGTTCCTTCCACATATTTATGGAGGGGCGAGGAGGAGAGGCTTTAAGTGGGTCTGCTAAACCCAGACGCTCCTATAGGTACCCAGCTGGGAGAGTAGAGGAGAGAAGGACTCAAAATAACCTAGAATTGGTGGATGGTAACTAAGGTGAGTGTGTTACTCACTCAGTCATGTCCAACTTTTTGGATTAGGGCCCGCCAGACTCCTCTGTCAATGGGATTTCCCAGGAAAGAATACTGGAGTGGGTTTTCATTCCCTTCTCCAGGGGATCTTCCTGATCCAGGGATTGAACCAAGGTCTCCCACATTGCAGGCATACTCTTTACCATGTGAGCCACTAGGGAAGACTGGGAACTAAGGAGATCAGTGTAAATCAACACAGATGATTTCTCTGTGCTCTGGGGAGTGGAGAGGCAGTGCTAAAGGACTGAGCAGACTGATATTCAGTGAAATAAAGGCGTGTTGTTTGGGTCCTCTTACCTCCTACAACCCAGCAATAGATGCCTGGACTTCTGACTTTTGATTGCAGTGAGTTGCAGTGCATCATCATTTGGCAAAATCCAGTACCTTCTTTTGCCTGTTTGAAAATAAGCCAAATGTCAATGGTAATCTACTGATCAGAAATGAAATGGGGAAACTAGTAAATGATCGGAAAATAATGGGCAAATAGATAGTGAGGGATAAAAGTCTCTTCCATAAGATGGGCGAGGAATCTGAGAAAGTGGGGGAAATTCTATTTAAAGACATTATTGGTAAAATACTAGTTACATTCTTCCTATTCTCGGAACTAGGGACTTCCCAGATAAACCCACGATGGTATTTTGATCTTACTTGACTCTAATCAAACTGTGGTTATGCCTCCTCTCTGTTATCACAGGCACCACTCTCCCTCCTTACTTCATTCACTGGTTTTCTTTGCAGCACTATTGCGCCACACTTGGAAAATCCCAGTGTACCAGCTGCACCAGCAAGTCAAGCCTTTCTATTTTGCGAAACCTTCACAAAATGCTTTCTATTAAATAGTGTTCACTGGAAATAATACCATTATCATGATCCCTTGAGGAAAAAGACATTAGACATCCTGGTGAAAGTGGCAGTCATCCCCAAGATGCTGTGACAACCCTGTTATCTTCTCTTTGTGATGCTTCACACTTGCACCAGTAACAGTTATTCTCAGCGAGAGCCAGTGCAAGGATTGCTTCAGCAGATCTGCATTTTATGTAGAGTTGTGATTGGTTAGTTCTATCCTTGTATCTCCTCTGACAATAAAAGTTTGACCTTTACTTCAGGAGCAAGTTCATATCTAGTTGATGCTTTGTTTAAGAAGTCTAATTAGGATGATTGCTTTGAAGAGTTGAAGTGAAAAGTATGTCTTTGAACTACATCCACTCCTTTTAAGGTTCAGGTCCTCACTTTTAAAAATCTGAAATCCTCATCCCCCACTTCACCCGAACACCTTCCTCCAGGTGTCACCTGTCAGTGTCGTATGCATTGGCCCTTCCTGGTCTCAGAGGCAGTACTTACAGTCAGTTCCTTGCTGCCAGAAGCAACTTCTACCTCCTGACCACACACTCCCTACCCAAGCGAGACGTTTGTAACTCAGTGTTCAAGTCTGATTTGCCTTCAGAGAAGATCTCTTTGAAGCACCTTAGTTGCAAGCAAAAAAACTCATTTTAGAATTAAACTTCTTCCTAATTTGTTTCTCACCCTCTCCTTCCTCTTGACAATTTTATGGCACTGCACAGGTTTCTGAGAGGTTCCTATAAGTTATTTCACTTGTTCCTCACTATAGTCTGTAAGCAGGTATGGCAGATTTACTTGTGAGGAAACTGAGATATTCAGGGGTCCAGTAAATTGGCCAGGGGCTCCCAGATGGCAGATGATAGAGAAAGGACTCAGTGCCAAAGTTCCTGTTGCCTAACCCAGGGCTCTGACAGTTATTCCCTTCATTCCTTGGCTGTGATCTTTCATAAAGAACCACCCTTGTGGCTCTTGATCATTTGCATGAACTTTCTTGGGACTGCTGTCTTTGAGATTGATGTCCCTTTCTTTCCACCTGCCTCGTCTCTGACCACCCTTTACAAGTAGTGTACAGCAGATGGAATCAGAGCCTTACCTCTGTATAGGTAGCTAATGCCCTTCTCCAAGCCACACACCCAGAAACAGCCCTCCACCCATGGCTGATGGAAGTGCGTACATAAATTCTCAGCTCCTTTACCTCACTGGTAGAATAGGAAGCATATTCTACATTTTGTCGCATTGTTTCTCAGTTCAGTTCAGTTCAGTTCAGTCGCTCAGTAGTGTCCAACTCTTTGCGACTCCATGAACCGCAGCGTGCGCCAGGCCTCCCTGTCCATCACCAACTCCCAGAGTCCACCCAAACCCATGTCCATTGAGTCAGTGATGCCATCCAACCATCTCATCCTCTGTTGTCCCCTTCTCCTCCTGCCCTCAATCTTTCCCAGCATCAGGGTCTTTTCAAATAAGTCAGTTCTTCACATCAGGTGGCGAAAGTATTGGAGTTTCAGCTTCAGCATCAGTCCTTCCAATGAACACCCAGGACTGCTCTCCTTTCAGATGGACTCTTTGCAGTCCAAGGGACTCTCCGGAGTCTTCTCCAACACCACAGTTCAAAACCATCAATTTTTCAGCACTCAGCTTGTTTCTCAGGTGCTTTGATTAGTATGCCACTCAGTAATACTCCTTCTACTGGCTTCTTTTCCTTCACTGTCTCACTTAGTACTTCCACACCAGTCGTTCCTGGGACCACCTACCACACAAATTAGTTGTACTCAAATTCTGTCTCAGAGTCTGCTTCTGAGAGAACCCAAACTAAGAAATGCATGCCCCCTCATCCCAACCTGCCTTCCTGGCTGGGATTTCCAGCCTTTGGTATGAAGGAGGAGTTCTGCTCAAAAAATTCCCTTGGCCTTAAGGAACTACTTCTGCTTTAACTACCAACTTCCAGATTGGTCCTAAGTCTGACCATTCTCACGCCTTCCTCACAGCTTGTGTATAGGTGTTCTAAACACATCTCCTCTCCTTGCACCTTCATACCTCCACCTCCAATACCATAGCCCCATCAATTCTTGGTGTTCAGCTGGATGGATGGATGGTATGGCACGAATCGATGAGGGTATATTCTAGAGGGAACAGCAGGAACAGAAGACAGAATGCATGTGTGGGTGTGGAACTAACAGGAGTTTCTATATGTCTGGAGAGTTCTGTATGTCTAAGGAGGAAGGAGAAGAGAAAGCTGGTGACAACCACTGGGGGAGCAGAGATTATATCCAGAAGAACTGAGCATGCTCTGTGAAGTTTACATTTTATCCTGAGGTCAGCCAGTCAGCTCTCAAAGATTTCAAGCAAGAGAGTGCTAAGTTTAGATTCAAATTAAGAAAAGTTATGGGGATTCCCCTGTGGTCCAGTGGTGGTCCAATTTCACTGCCCAGGACACGGGTCAAGGAACTAAGATCCCACAATCCGAGAGGTGCAGCCAATTTAAGAAAAAAAAATTAACCCAAAGGTTCTGTGGAGGGTAGTTTGGAGTATACTATTATCTAAAATCAGATGATGGATGTGAAAGCACAGGGTAAACTGGGAAGATGATTCCAGGTGCAATATTTGGAGTCCTGAGGTAAATTACCCTGGGAGTCCTCATTTATATGGCATAGTGCCTGCCTCTAATTCACTCCTCCAGCCCAAATCTGGGACTGCCAGTGGCAGGAGGCAGCAGTGGAGGTATTCCATCAAGGTTGATTCAGCATCTGCAGGAGCCTGACGGGTGACAACCCATGGGGTAGCAAACAGTCGGACACGACTGAGTGTGCACAATCTTCCAGGCATTGGGATTGTGTTGGGGTCACTTAATGCCTGACCCTATCCTTAGTTGATTTCACTGTGCAACTTGTAGAACCGGCAGCCTCTGGACCTGCCCACTTGTCCCTCCACAGGCCTAATTGCAAGATTCTGTAGTAGCTTCAAGTAGTAGTTTCAAGGCTCCACTGTAGTTTCAAGGCTCTGATTACACTGCACCCAGTATGGAAACTGATGGGAGACTAAGAGGGAGCAGAAGCTGAGGCCAGTACCGGGTGGGGAGAATATACATGTTTCTCAATAAATTGTTGGAAAGTGGACATATACAAATAATTTCGGCATGCTTGTTACATTAACAACACTTGAGGATTTTGCATTTAAAAATGAAATGTTTTCTGTGCTTTTGAGTCTCCTTTTCTGCTAAAAGAAAACATAATGCAGCTGAACCTAAATGAGATATATTTAAAAATTCAGTGACATTTTAGCAACAGTGTGAATAAAAACTAAATGGTGCTTTGCCTTGAATGAAACAAGAGCATTTGCTAACTTTGATAATATAAAAAAACAAGTTATTTTTTCCTTGTATAATATTAATTCCCTAAATAAACACTATGGTTTTGCATTATAATATTCTGCATAATAGCTACTTTATAGCTAATATTAATCCTCTAAATATGATAGCACGCAATAGATTTGCGTTTCAATATTTTTGGTAATGGTTGGTTTATGTCAGAGGGAATAAAGGTTCTTATTTGATATAATCTCTGCATTATCTTTTCACATACTATTTTTGATTAAATGTTCCCTTCCAATATCAGAACTGACCTTTTACAGAAATCTCTACACCAGAGCAGAAATTGATCTCATAAGGCAAAGGGATATTAAATAACAGAGCTTGGCAAGGATGTATAATATTATCGTATCCTGGTCTAGCATTTTGCTGCTTGTTCATGCTGCTGCCTTCTTAAACTTACAATTAATATCCATAAGTAAGCTCATTAAGGCCACTAAGAGGAAACACAAATCAGAATCAGCGAGGGTGATGAAAACCAAGCCATATATCGATAATCGTCTTGGCACACTACTCAAAAATCATGTCCAAGAAAAAAATGTTTAAAAATAAACAAGAGAGAGCTTCTTTTTTAAAAAAAAAAAAAAAGTTCATTTATTTATTTGGCTGCACCAGGTCTTATTTGCAGCATGTGAACTCTTAGTTGCAGCATGTGGGATCTAGTTCCCAACCAAGGATTGAACCCTGGCCCCCTGCATTGGGACCATGGAATCTTAGCTACTGGACCAATACAGAAGTCCCCAGAGAGCCTCTAACTTAATCTTTGCTTTTGCATTCTAGATTCCCCCTCTGATCCTCTCCCAAAAATGGGTTCGCTTTCAAAATAATGTAGAAATGGAGAATGGACTTGCACTGGGTGTATCTGCATTTTTCTCCTGTGTCAATCTTTGCAAGCCTTCATTTCCGGTGTGCTTCTCCAGGCTTTAGAATGTTTACATGGCCCATTCCATTTTTTTTGCTCTAGGGCAGTAGAAAGGGAGCATGGCTAATTTTAGAAGGAATAAGAAGACAGTTGTGCAAGATGTAGAAAATGAGAATATTTATAACTTTTCTGAAGAAAAAAATCTGAAAAACCAAATTTAGATCTTGTAAAATTTTTTAGCTAAAAAGCCTTAATATTTTCCATAACCTCCAGTGCTACAAAGAGGAAAGGACTGCCTTGACAAAAAAAGTTCTCTCTTTTTAAAGATAGTAATGGGGGGAAAGGAGCTATAGATTGTATAATAAATATACAATTAACCTTTGAATACATGGGTTTATTCAGCACGAGCCCACTTATACATGGATTTTTAAAATAAATATACTAGATTGAGATGAGTTGATGATGTCAGCCAAGTTTTCCTCACTACTGACTCATTATGTGAGCAGGGAATCTCTACCACACTTGTCTTTCCACCTTGATCATGGGAATTAAGCCTTGTGTTGGCCATATATGTAACAGTGATGCTTGATTTTCCAAATGAGCCCAGTCATCTTTGAATCCTCCAATGACTGAAGTCAGAAGGTCTGTCAAGTCTTACTCTGAATTCCTTTCCCACAATCCATCTTATATTTTACAGTGCTTTCTACAACCTGGTAACTAACACATAATGTTCTTAAATAAGAGACATTTCCAGGTCAATTTACAGGTTTCTAAGCATTTTTGACCTACTGATAGGCTCCAGGTTCTGAAGGGTGATGTGGAAACTTTCTCCTCCACCCACCGACCAGAGGTACCAGCATCCTCTGGGAGGTCATTAGAAATGCAGAGTTTGGGGCCCTTCCTCAGATCTAATGAATCCGAATTTGCATTTTGACAAGATCCGCAGGAGAGTCCCATGCACACTACTGTCTGAGAAGCTCTGATATAAATGACTGAGGAAAACTAGTTCCCACACAGGCACCAATGTGATGGGACCTTTCTGGAGGAAATTCAGGGAGGAGGGGGATACTCAGAAAGAGGCCCCCAAATCTACCCATTTGCAGACACATATCTTAAATAGAGGTCATAGCATTTCACACCACAATCAGAGATAAGTTTTAAGAAAGGATAGCTCCTGGGAGAATACTGACTACATCCTCATACATACCTGCTTGTCCTGACTCCACAGCTCTGGTTTTTCCCACCACCTTGGCATTTCTGCCCAAGGAAAGTGAGAAAGACCTGTGCTGAGCAGATAGGGACCAATTACAATGCCTGAGCATTAGGTTCCAGGGGTTGGGCCTGAGGTGGCACTCACACCCCACTCATATCCCAATACCTTTTAAATCATATGCCCCCAAACAGCGACCTAGTGCACAAAAAATAAAATACTACTTCCTGAAGCCAGAATTTTTATTCCTGAAATCTATCCTCCAACATCTACACACATTGTCAACACGATGGAGGTTGCTTGCTGAGAGGCCAGCCTCTGAGTTTGTGTGCCAGCCCATCACTTACTGTGTGGCCTTAGACAAATGATTTCATGGCTCTGAGCCTCACTTTCCACATCTGTACACCCAGCCATAATAATAGCTCCCATCTCCTGGAGTAATTGTGAGGGCTCAATAGGTTAATACAAATAAAACATTTTTAGCACCGCCTAACACAGAGTAAAAACTCAGTAAGCAACAGCTACTGTTACTATCATCATTATTATAATTGCTATTATTATTACTGTTATTACTGGAGATCCACTTCTGACTGAACATGAATGAGCTCTCTCTGAGTAGAGTTGTTCAATCAGTTCCATAGGCACACCATCCCCAGCTGTTTTTCATCCAGTTCATAATTCTCAAGGAAATGAATTTTTGTAAATTACTGTGACAAACAGGACTAAAATCTCATCGTGGAGTCTCATCAGTGGAACACAGCCCTAATCTGCCAGAGCACTAATGATTGGAGCTTGAGTTAGTGACTCAGGATTGTTTGCTGGCCAATCCCTCTTCCCTGCCTAAGGACCCATAAGCCACTCAATTTAATCATTCATTCTAGACTTCTGAGCAAACTCAGTTTCCAGTCTGAGGTGGGAACTCTGGAGAAATTCAGACATCTTCCCCTTTTCCAGTCTTTGAGCTCTCCTCTTGCCTACAATTCCTCGGAATGACCAGCCACAGCTCAGCAATTTCATCTGCATTTGTCTGATTTCTCTCAGATTGTCATTTTTCTGTGTCAGAAGACATCAATCCATTTATAGCAGCTTGTGGCTCTCTGCTGATCCTCTCACTTATCTCTGCCTTCAATTCCCCTTAACCAGACATGTTCTGACCTTTCTGAATTCTCTCTACTGCCCACTGACACGACCCCATCAGACCCAAGCAGTCAAGCTAATCCCATTTTATTCCTTGTGAGCCAGGATAAATTGAAAAATCTACCCCCAAAAGAGTTAGCTTTGATTCATCTGGGGTTGAAATAGTCATGATAATAGTTTTACAGCCTTGTGTTTGTTCTTTTATAAATCAGGGAATGTTGGATGGGACTTTGAACCTAAAGTTGAGGACAGAGAAGTAATAAGTAGCTCCACATCCTAAAGATGAGAAAATGTTGGGAGTTTGGAGATTTGTGTGAGGCATGGAAACTGGAGCCTGCTTCTAGCCTGGAGGTGTAGAACAGGTGGATCAAGGTGGATGCTGAACAGCCCACCCTAGAAGGCTGGTGAAGAAGGTTGGCAGTGGCTGTGCTTGAATGGCATAGGCTGGCAAGACAAGAATGAGTACATTTCCTGAAGGCCAAGGAGACACTGAAGAAGAAGGTATCTGGACTTAAGCAATGGTACCTCATCCCACTCAAGAGGGCTGCCTGCTAGACCAAGGGACCCTCAGTAGTGAAAGGCTTGGGGCAAGCACCCAATGATGGTAGCTGATGGAGAGGGAGGAAAAAGAGGCTGAGACAGACCTCAACAATCAGAGACCTATATCTTAGGGAGGCCCTCCAGGGTCTTCTAAAAGAGTACATGTACCCCCATGGATCATTTGGGCATGTTAAAATGCCAGTTCTCATGCCATGAGTCTGGGGTGGAACTCTGCATTTCCAACAAGATCCCAGGTGATCCAGATTCTGTTGGTCCATGAACTAACTTGGAATACCCAAGCCCTAAATCACCAGTTCTCAAACTCTGGTCTTGGGATCCTTTTGCAACCTTAAAGATTATTGAGGTCCCAAGGAAATTTTATGTGCCTTATAATGATTGATATTGACTGAATTCAAGCTTAAAACTGAGAAATTTTAATATTTATTGAACATTTCATTAAAAAATACATTAAAACCCATTATAAGTTATCATAAAGAACATATCTTTATGAAAAGATAACTATATTTTCCAAGGGAAAAGTAAATAGTGAATGGCACTGCTTTACACTTTTGCAAATCTCTAACTTAGAAACAGCTGGATTCTCACACATCTGCATCTGCATTCTGTCTGTCACCTCACGCAGATAGGTAGTTGGAAAAGAAAGGAATGTTTTAATGGCCTTTTCAGGTAATTATAAGTACTCTTCTTTGATATCACACTAAAAGTTTATAAGATATTTTCTTAAAGATCAGTTAGAATGTGAAATCTGAAACCACAACAATGAACTTTTCATACTCTGTTAAATTAAAATCCATCTATGTAGCACTTTGAATGGACCCACACATGATTTTGTAACATCATGTATCGGTACTTTGAATATATTGGCTCACTGAACCATGCAGATGTTCCCAATGTTTACATATTTCATTATATAATTTCAAAAAGTCACATTTGTTAATATTACCAGTGATCTCACCATCAGCTCACCAGAAATTTAAGAACTAGGAAGCATTCATGCTCAAAATGGTGGATACAAGTTTTACAAAATTTTGATTTTTGCTTGAAACCTAAAATTTTATCATCGACAACAAACAGTATCTGTTATTTTTCTTGAAGTGGCAGGTTTCCTTCAATTGTTTACAGGAAAATGACTGCCAAATACCTGAGTCTAACAACCAGAGCTTGTCTGTTAGGAGTTTTTCCCAGTCAAAATTATTTTCCAGGAAGATAAGTGTCTAGTTCAGTTCACAACTCAACCCACCATACACATAATTTTTCTCAAGATAACCGTCATGCCTCAGTATACAGCCAAAATGCTTTCTGCACACTTCCCATTTTATCACACAGAGTATTAAAAAGACATGTACTCAAAGGTCAGTATTTAACACAAATAATGATTTTTACTGCTTCATCAAGGACATTCTTAATTGCAACTGGATTCTGTTTCATTTTGTTATCAAGAGTGACAGCAATGAAGGACACCATGACTACTAGTAGAGCTTAGTGTCACTGCTTTGATTTGGGCGAAGGGACAGTCAATCTTAGCTCCAACTGCTTTTGCACTATCATTGCAAATGCCAGCACAGCGAAAAAGACAAATAACATCTCAGTGTTAGTAAGCAAATAGTTTTGATCTCGCAGACCAAAGAAAGGGTCTCTGAGAACCACCACCCTAAGGAACTCACCATGTGCCCCCTAAGAAAGTCAGCATTTGGAAAGCTGCCAACAGAGGGTACTGAGGCCTGGTGGTGTGCACCCCGAAAGCCACAACAACTGAGAGAGTAACAATAGCATCCCAATAAGTAAAGATATATTTTGCATTATGTGAAGGATATATTTTAGAGCTGGATCAGACCATTTCAACACAGCTCAAACTTAGGCTTGGGCAAGGAGAGGAAATGAGAGATTGAGATCAAAGTTGAGATTGAAATTTTAAGCTGGACTGGACTTCTCATAATTAAAAGTGACCAGAAAGTTATGGAATCTGCCCAAGATGTTATTAAGAAAATGGGAAGGGTAATAAGACAGAGCACAGTGGGAAACAGAGATTAAAGCGAATAAAACACTTTCATGTCTCTATCCCCACTGAGTTGAAACTCTTCATTAGAAAGTTATGTCTAGTCCCCCTTCCATTTATAACACATACATATTTGAGTTAATTGAAAAGCTCCCTATGTGACATGCCATATTCCTTTTTTCCCTTGTTAACATCATATCATTCATCTATTCAACAAAATTCGACTGAATGCCTACTGTGTCAGGCACTGTTCAAAAGGCTTGGGAAACACCAATGAAAAAAACAGATGGATATTGTTGGTAGAGCTTACATTTGTAACTGTTACTTTTTAAAGTTTTTGTCCGGTTAGCCATGGAGGCTCAATTGCAAAGCATGCTGGAATTTTGGAGCCACATAGCAGGGTTCAGTAGAGCTTGGCAAAACATTCTGAGTAGTCCATAAAGCCAGGCCCAAGGAACATGGTCAGTAATCTATATCACAGTGTTCCAAGGCCTGCTGGCTCCATCAGTCAAGGTTATCTGATAATCTGGTGGGCAGATGCCCAAGAGCAAAAGGCTCTGGGCAAGATTCAGAAGAGTGACAGCATCTTGATTTCAGTGGGATGGAAGAGGAATCTAATCCCAGCCAGTATCTGGAGGCACAACGGACAGGGGCAACTCTTTTGAGGAGGGGGACCTGGTGAGGGGTTAGCCAGGGAAGGGTCTTTGTCAAATGAACTGGTCTTCTCCTGGGAACTTGAGTAGTAGGAACAGAAACCAGCTTACAGGCTGGAAAGGACACTCTGGACCGGATTCAGAACAAAGAGCAGTTCAGGGGGTATGTGGTTGCCTCCTACTGAGCTCTTTAATGGGTGTGTTCCACATCCAGTGAAAGACCATTAAAGGTGCCACACTCTGAAAAGACATATGATATCAAACAAAAACAACTCTAAACAAGAAAATAAGTACAAGGAAGTCCAACAAAGTTCTACTTTTGCTCATGATGTCATCTTCAAAGTAGTCTCAGTATCCAATCCCTTCAAATGGGCATTTGTGTGGGGAAGTGCGGGGTTCCTGCACTGCAGCATATGTGTGCCATGCTGTCTCAGGGCTCATCTGTACTGCTCTGTCCCCAGCCCAACAGGGGCCATAAAGGACATATGATAGGAAACTTCAGAGTGAACCACTAGCATTCATGTGATCAAGCCTGAGCAGGCCCTTTTTAAAAACAATTTTATTGGAGTATAGATGATCTATAATGTATTAGCCTCAGGTATATGGCAAAGTAAATCAATTATACACATACATGTGTCTACCCACTTAGAGTCTTTGCCCATACAGATCATTACAGACTATTGAGTAGAGCTCTGGGTGCTATACAGCAGGTTTTTATTAGTTATCTATTCTATATATGGTACTGGGCATATGTCAATCTCAGTCTCCCAATGTATCTTCCCTCCCCCAACTTATCCCCTGGTAACCATAAGCCTGTCTTCCACATCCACAACTCTACTTCTGCTTTTTAGAGGAGTCAAGGTGTTTGAACACCAACTTCCCTCAGTCATTGATTGAAGCTGCATCTGGCTGGTATGAATTCCCTGATACTTCTGGCCTCCAAAATCATAGCCTTCTGGTAAAAAGATGAAGGTGCTAGGAAATGGCAATCAGGTTGAATGCTCTGAAATTGTAAGGGTTGAGGAAATATAGGCAGGGACCCACTATCATTTGCTACACCAGCTAAATCAACCTGCCTGTGTGTGGGACTAGAATCTACATTTTGAACAAGTTCCTCAACTTATACAAGTAGTACAAGTGAGATTGAATTTCTAATTTCCTAATGACTCCTGTAAAGAAAAAGATACTTCTACTCTGTCATCCCTCCCCACTAGAAAAAAAAATCCAGTTTTAGTAAGCCCTCCTTTTCTTCTAACAAAAGCATAGAACTTGAGTCTACCACTCACTCCCTAGGCTGACTTTCCATTTTGTACCAGGGGAGCTATTTTAGACAAACTCTGTGAACTTAAATAGGGAAAGTGATTCATTGGCATGTAAGGTCCGTTTCATGTTGATGTCAGGATGGAGAAATCAGATGGTGCTAAATGTTCTCTCAGGTCAATATTTGATGACTTCATAGCTTTCACCAGCGTTTTTAATGGTTCAACATTTAGCACTCAAATCTAGGAGCTCTTTGTCAGCTCTTTGTGTGGGGGGAGGCAGCAGGGGGAGATGCTGTTGAAAGGGTTTTTCAAAAGGTTAGTTAATGCACTAGGGCATGGATTTCGTTACATGATCGCATAACACTGAGTGGCAGAACATATAGTGGGCAATCTAAAAATAATTACTGCTCAGATGTCGATTAACCAAGGGTTGGCCATGAGCCGGACTTTTGGAAATGTGAAGCTGGAGTCTGAGAGAGCAGGTTCCTGGGACCCCCATAAGGCTACAGGTTGAGAGCAACTTGTCTTTGCTACAGTCAGGAGCCACCTTATGAATATATATTAAGCATCAATCTAGATTATCTGCCGTGGGTGTCTTGCTCTTTCTGTAGTTTTACCCTACCTATGAAAGCATGGCAATTGACTGGATACCAAGGGAAGACAGAGAAACTAGCCCAGAGTGCAGCTGAAGGTTCTCCTATGAAAACACTCAGGAGAGGCAGGGAAGTGAATTCAGGTAACTGAGACCGACATTCTGAACTTCCACCCTCTGCCAAAGCACTGATTGTGTTCTCACGTCTTTGTCTCTTTCCTCGTCTGTCTCTCCTCCCTGCTGCACCCCCACTGACGGTTCCTTGAAGGCAGAGCTAAGCCCTGTTCATTCTTGGTAGGTTCCAGCATTTTTTGTCAATGGTTGTTCAGCAGTTGTGATTTTGATACTTTTGTAAGAAGGAGGTGAGCTCATGTCCTCTACTCTGCCATCTTGAGCTAATCCAAGCCCTGTTCATTCCCGAATCTTCTCTACCTAGTATCCAGTAAGCTCACGGTGTATTTTGGTTGAGTAAATAAATGAGTAATGATTATTTTTCAAAAGAGACTTGTAATGCCAGAAAATAAGGAAGTGCTGAAAGAAAGAAAGAGGAGGAAAGGAGGGAGGGGGGAAGAAAGGAAGAAAGAAAATACAAGAGCCAACTGAAAGACTTCTCAGTAGTCAAAGTAGGAACATTTGGACTAACAAAATAAAGAAAGTAGTCAGTTCATTTCAGTCGCTCAGTCGTGTTCGACTCTTTGTATCCCCATGGATTGCAGCACACCAGGTCTCCCTGTCCATCACCAACTCCCGGAATTTACTCAAACTCATGTCCATCAAGTCGGTGATGCCATCCAGCCATCTCATCCTCTTTTGTCACCTTCTCCTCCTGCCCTCAATCCCTCCCAGCATCAGAGTCTTTTCCAATGAGTCAACTCTTTGCATCAGGTGGCCAAAGTATTGGAGTTTCAGCTTTAGCATCATTCCTTCCATAGAACACCAGGACCAATCTCTCTTTAGAATGGACTGGTTGGATCTCCTTGCAGTCCAAGGGACTCTCGGGAGTCTTCTCCAACACCACAGTTCAAAAGCATCAATTCTTCAGCACTTAGCTTTCTTCACAGTCCAATTCTCACATCCATACATGACTACTGGAAAAACCATAGCCTTGACTAGACAGATCTTTGTTGACAAAGTAATATCTCTGCTTTTTAATATGTTGTCTAGGTTGGTCATAACTTTCCTTCAAAGGAGTAAGCATCTTTTAATTTCATGGCTGCAATCACCATCTACAGTGATTTTGGAGCCCCCCAAAATAAAGTCTGACACTGTTTCCACTGTTTCCCCATCTATTTGCCATGAAGTGATGGGACCAGATGCCATGATCTTAGTTTTCTGAATGTAGAGCTTTAAGCCATCTTTAAGATCATCAACAAAGCAAGAGAGTTCCAGAAAAACATCTACTTCTGCTTTATTGACTATGTCAGAGCCTTTGACTGTGTGGATCACAATAAACTGTGGAAAATTCTGAAACAGATGGGAATACCAGACCACCTGATCTGCCTCTTGAGAAACCTATATGCAGATCAGGAAGCAACAGTTAGAACTGGACATGGAACAACAGACTGGTTCCAAATAAGAAAAGGAGTACATCAAAGCTGTATATTGTCACCCTGCTTATTTAACTTATATGCAGAGTACATCATGAGAAACGCTGGGCTGGAAGAAGCACAAGCTGGAATCAAGATTGCCGGGAGAAATATCAATAACCTCAGATATGCAGATGACACCACCCTTATGGCAGAAAGTGAAGAGGACCTAAAAAGCCTCTTGATGAAAGTGAAACAGGAGAGTGAAAAAGTTGGCTTAAAGCTCAACATTCAGAAAACGAAGATCATGGCATTTGGTTGCATCACTTCATGGGAAATAGATGGGGAAACAGTGGAAACAGTGTCAGACTTTATTTTGGGGGGCTCCAAAATCACTGTAGATGGTGATTGCAGCCATGAAATTAAAAGACGTTTACTCCTTGGAAGGAAAGTTATGACCAACCTAGATAGCATATTCAAAAGCAGAGATATTACTTTGCCAACAAATGTCTGTCTAGTCAAGGCTATGGTTTTTCCAGTGATCATGTATGGATGTGAGAGTTGGACTGTGAAGAAAGCTGAGCACTGAAGAATTGATGCTTTTGAACTGCGGTGTTGGAGAAAACTCTTGAGAGTCCGTTGGACTGCAAGGAGATCCAACCAGTCCATTCTGAAGGAGATCAGTCCTGGGTGTTCATTGGAAGGAATGATGCTAAAGCTGAAACTCCAATACTTTGGCCACCTGATGCAAAGAGTTGACTCATTGGAAAAGACTCTGATGCTGGGAGGGATTGGGGGCAGGAGGAGAAGCAGACGATAGAGGATGAGATGGCTGAATGGCATCACCGACTCAATGGACATGAGTCTGAGTGAACTCTGGGAGTTGGTGATGGACAGGGAGGCCTGGTGTGCTGTAGTTCATGGTGTTGCGAAGAGTCAGACACGACTGAGCGACTGAACTGAACTGAACCCATGATATGATGTGATGAAAACACTTTACCTTCATGATCTTACTCCCCCAAACCCATCACCCCAGTTCAACCAGGAGAAAAAAATCAGACAAATCTCAATAGTGGAGCATGCTGAATAGTACCTGACCAGCCCCCCTCAAAACTGTCAGGGCCATCAAAAACTAGGAAACTGAGAAATTGTCACAGCCAAGAGGAACCTTAAAAGACATGACAACTAGACACGAGCCTGAGGAAAGGACATGAGAGAAAAACTAAGGACATCTGAATAGACTATGGGCTTTCTGGTAATAATGTATCAATTTGAGCTCATGAATTGTAACACATGTATCTTGCTAACAAGTTAGTTTGGGAGGAAATTGTATGTGAGGTAGTAGGAAAGGTGAGGAATGTGGGACCTCCCTGTAGGATCTGATCTATTTTTCTGTAAATATAAAACTGTTCTAAAAATCAAAGTATTTTTTAAAAAGAGAGAAAGAAGGTGAGAAGGAAGGGAGGAAGGGAAAGAGTGGAAGAGAAAGAAGACAGAGGGTTTAGATTCTGTGCTCTGGGCCATGGCCAGGCCTGCTTACAGAAAACTTGTAAGTAACCATAAATGGGAAACTCCTAGGACCCACACTGTAGGCACGGATCTGAGGCCTCTGTGATGTTCCAGCAAGAATGCAGGCCTGAGCGAGCGGCTTGCCAGACTACTGCCTGACGTGATTATACAGGTTGTTTCTAGATGGTGACATAGATGGAGTTTAAAAGGCAGTGGGCCCACAGCTTTGGGTTCCTCTGACTTAGGAAATGTCTCACTGTCTTCAGACTGCTGAGATCGCTAAGAAAAGCAAGAGAAGAGATGGGGAGCTGCGTCAGCCTCATTTCATCCTCATCTCTCTCGTTTGCATGGTTTTTTTTTTTTTTTCCACTTCTTTTAGGAGAAAGTGGAAGTGAAAGCCTCCTTGAGTTAAGCTCAGGTCAATCCCACCCGTCCTTGCCCGCCAACCAGAACCTGGCCTAGTCCCTCTGTAATTGTGGACTAGGTGGGACGTGAGAGTACCTCACCCAGTGAATACTGCTGACTTCTTCCATTGTGAGTACTGCATCTGGCCTGCCCAGTGAGCTCACATCTATTGAGAGATTTCTGGGTGCTGGCATCTTGCTGTGTTGTTACAGTACTGCTCCCATTTATGCGGAGGGAGTACTCCTTCCCCACCTGGAAATGGAAATTTGACATTTTCTGAGGACCTGTGGTGGGCTCACAAAGTCTGCAGTCCAAAATCTATTTCTTTCTGGTCCATCAATGAAGTCGCTCAATCGTGTCCGACTCTTTGCGACCCTACGGACTGAAGCCTACCAGGCTCCTCCGTCCATGGGATTTTCCAGGCAAGAGTACTGGAGTGGGTTGCCATTTACTTCTCCAGGGGATCTTCCTGACACATGGAAGATAATCCCAGGTAAATCCCGGGTCAGTCAGATAGCCTCATATGGGGATTAGCATAACCATGGCCGAGAGTCAGAGACCCTGGGTTTTATTCCAGTTCTGACACTGACTAGTTGGAACATGCCTCAGTACTGATATTGACAGACACTCCGTGGTGGTAACAGCACAAAATATGCTGAGGATTTGGTCACATCTCTTTATTCCTTTCATTTTTATAATAATTAACATTTATGTCTGAGTTTCCAGTGTTCACACAAACCCTATCTCACTTGCTTTTCAAAAGAATTCTCTGAGATAACTAGAAGAGTGGTATTTGTCTCTGTTTTGAAGAAGAGGAAGCCAGAGCTCAAAGAAATTAAGCAACTAGTCAGTCACAAACTAATGTGGCAACAAAGACAGCAAGGGTGTGGGCAACTCAGCAAATGGCTCCTCCTGAAACCTACAGTCAGGAGCCATCTTATGTCTGTTAAATATCAGTTTAATGGTATTTCCTGGGCTGCCCTTCCTACTCTTCTTTTAAGTTCAATTGATTGGATTTTTTTTAAATCTCAAACTCTCATAAGTCTCCAAGTTGGGCTTGCTGTTAAAAATGAAGAAACAGGTTCAAAGTTACTTGCCCAGTACCATACATCCCAGCAGTGTGAATCCAGACTTAATAAGACAACAGAACTCCTGTCCTTCCGTCTCAGGCAAGGTCCTTTCCTCAAGCTACACCCTCCCTAAGTGACGTCCCTCACTCCTGTGACATGTTAACCATCAGATCTGTCTCCAGCCCAGACTTCTCCTGAGCTCCAGGTCCATTTACACAACAGCCTGCTGGCCATCTCCCCTTCGGTGGCCCACACACCTCTCCAGGCCAACACATCCTGAACTGAGCTCATACATCTCCCAAACCTGCTCCTCCTTGGGGGCTTCCACCTACAGCTAGTAGCACCACCATCCAGTCCACTGCACAAATCCAAAACGTGGAAGTCCTGTGACAGCCCTTCCTCTTCCCTCACCCCACCCTCAACTGGTGTGCCTTCTCAATCCTTTCTCCTAAACCTGTCTCTGACCACTTTGCTGCTTCATCTCTCCTGCGCCTCTCAACCCTTTATCTTCTGCAGTAGATCTCTTGGCCTCAAGTCTCACCCTACCCCTCAAACTCTTCTTGACCTGGCAAAGCAGCCCCCATAGATCTGGCCATACCTGGCTACTGTTGCAGCCTCACCACCCTCACTTAACCTCAAACACATTGCGTTCAAATCCGAGGTGCATGCAATCCACAAAGAGCCATGCACCTTCTGCCTGGAACACCCTGTCTCCATGTACAAGGCTCAGTTCAGCAGCCATTGTCACATACTTCCTCTAAGAGGCATGTGACTCCCCTAGGAAAGTTGCTTACTGTCTCCTTTGTGATGCTCCTATACCTTGAGCTTGCCCCTGTTGTGGCCCTTCTAACAATTCTTTGCCGGCATGCCCCTCTACCGCCATGCTGGCGGATCCTTGAGAACAGAGATGAAGCCCCAATTCATTCTAGCCCAGTGCCCAAAACATGGTAGGCACTCCATAGACATGCACTGAATGTGTGCTGGAATTCATCATCACTGACTTTTAGAATCAGTGAAGGAAACTTAGAGCAAGTCGTCATTCCAAACCTTCATTTTACAGATAATGATATCGGGACTTAGAGAGGATATGACTTGCTGAGCTATATAACTACTTGGCAGTGATGGTAATAAATAGATTCAAATCTCCTGAACAGATTCACTCCTTTATCAGCCCTCTTTCCATGATTCCTCATTGCCTCTCAGACTCAAAGTAGAAAAGCCATTACTCCTGTCAGTGTCCCTGTTTCCACTCATAGACAACGGAAATTACTAATGCCTTCCCTTTCTACAGCATAGGGATTTTATTTAATGATGGCTGAATGCTGTCTGTAAAAATACTTTGACTTCAGAGATGAGATACACCACAGCCAAGACTTAGCGGCCTACCACTTTGATTTCAACTTCTCAGTTTACTCTCTCACTTCCTATATTGACTTTTCCTCCCATGCAGCCTGCAGCCCAGCAGAAGCTGCAGGAGAAGGAGATTTGTGATTTCCTCTTCCACTCTAAATAAGGAGAAAGGCATTGTAAATAAAATAAGGTCAAGGTTCCTGTATAGCAGCATTAAAAATGTTGCCATTGATGTTAAGTTCAGAATGAGAATAAAAGGAGATTCAAATTTGGAGTCTTACACTGGAAGTGATTATGATATTACTCAGAAAATTCACATCCATCCATATGTATATAAAATAGTCTGCCAACCTAGGAGGGTTTTTTTTTTTTAATTCTGACATTCTTTAAAGGGGAGAGGTGTGTTAACTTGAAAACTAACCATGTCTTAAAAGATGTGGAAGTGTTCCACCTTAAAGGAGGTGAAAGAAACACAACTAGGTGCTCTATCTTGACCCTACACTGGGTCCAGTATTGGAGGGAAAACATGCCGTAAAAACATTATTAGGTCACTTGAGCAAATTGGAATGAGAACACATTATTGATACAAATGTGTTATATAGGTATTCAATTGATGGAATTGATCACTCTCTTATGATTAGGGAAGAGATTAGCCTATTTTTTAAATATATATTTTTTAATTAGAAGATAATTACTTTCAATATTGTGATGGTTTTTGCCAAACATTGACATGAATTGGCATGAGGTATACATATGTCCCTTCCACCTTGAACTCCTCTCCCACCACCCTCCCCACCCCACCCCTCTAGATTGTCACCTGCATCATACACTGAACTCCCACTGGCTAAGATTAGCCTACTCTTAGGAAATACACCCTGAAGGATTTAAGGGTAAGGCTTCATGATGTACATAATTTATCCTCAAATGATTCAGGAAAAACACTCTGAGCATGTGTGTGTAGATAATATGATAGATAGATAGATAAATGATAGAGATATTGAAATACAAAGGAAATGAAATAAGATATTTACAGTAAGTGAATCAGTGAATCTGGGTAAGGCATTTACAGGTTTTATTTATACTATTTTTATTCCTGTAGCTTTTCTGTTAATTTAGAATTATTTCCAAATAATTTTTTAAAAATCATGTGTGAAAAACACTTTGCATTTGTGATCTTTAAGAAGTTCAAGTTGCTCTACCTCTATCTTCAGTATTCATGTCCCTGACTATGTATTAAAAACCATAGGGGTTCAGAAGAAAAATAGGCACAATATTTTCTTTAAATAACTCATTTCTAGATCAGAAGAGAAGACATAAACACATAAAAAAGGAAATAATAATAATAAGCAGCAAATACTGAAATCCAACTGAGTCATGGCAACAAAACGGAAGGCAAAATGGGATTTCAGAGCCTTAGAGAGGAGACAGAATTGGAGTCAGGCCTGTGAGTGGGAGTGAATCCAGAAAGGAGCAGAAGGGAGGAAACGACACTGTAAGTGGAAAGTAGAGTGGAGCTGAGGTGTGGAGCTGGGAGATTGTGGTCTGGCAAAAGTACGATTCGAGAGGTTTCATGTGGGAGCAGGGCAAAGATCAGGGTAGAAGGGTAAGTTGGAAACAACCAGAGATGCGTGGAAACGCCAGGTTCATGAGTTTGGGCTTTATTCCAGAGGCCAGAAGTCAGCAATCTCTTAGAAGTGGCTGACCCATCTTTCTTGTGGGCAATACAGATAAATCTGGGAGCGGGCTGTGCTCATTATCATGTGAAGACAATGAGAAGGCTCAGATACTTCAAGAACATCTCTTTTATAGATCTTACCGGATGTTCTATAAAACTCCTAGAGGAAAACATAGGCAAAACACTCCCTGACATAAATCACAACAGGATCCTCTATGACCCACCTCCCAGAGTAATGGAAATAAAAGCAAAAATAAACAAATGGGACCTAATTAAACTTCAAAGCTTTTGCACAATGAAGGAAACTATAAGCAAGGTGAAAAGACAGCCTTCGGAATGGGAGAAAATAATAGCAAACAAAGCAATTGACAAAGAATTAATCTCAAAAATATACAAGCAACTCCTGCAGCTCAATTCCAGAAAAATAAGCAACCCAATCAAAAAATGGGCCAAAGAACTAAACAGACATTTCTCCAAAGAAGACATACAGATGGCTAACAAACACATGAAAAGATGCTCAACATCACTCATTATCAGAGAAATGCAAATCAAAACCACAATGAGGTACCATCTCACATCAGTCAGAATGGCTGCTATCCAAAAGTCTACAAACAATAAATGCTGGAGAGGGTGTGGAGAAAAGGGAACCCTCTTACACTGTTGGTGGGAATGCAAACTAGTACAGCCACTATGGAGAACAGTGTGGAGATTCCTTTAAAAACTGGAAATAGAACTGCCATACGACCCAGGAATCCCACTGCTGGGCATACACACTGAGGAAACCAGAATTGAAAGAGACACATGTACCCCAATGTTCATCACAGCACTGTTTATAATAGCCAGGACATGGAAGCAACCCAGATGTCCATCGGCAGGTGAATGGATAAGAAAGCTGTGGTACATATACATGATGGAATATTACTCAGCCATTAAAAAGAATACATTTGAATCAGTTCTAATGAGGTGGATGAAACTGGAGCCTATTATACAGAGTGAAGTAAGTCAAAGAAAAACACCAATACAGTATACTGATGCATATATATGGAATTTAGAAAGATGGTAACGATAACCCTATATGCGAGACAGCAATATAGAACAGTCTTTTGGACTCTGTTGGGAGAAGGCGAGGGTGGGGTGATTTGAGAGGAAAACATTGAAACATGTATATTATCACATGTGAAACAGATCGCCAGCCCAGGTTCAATGCATGAGGCAGGGCAGGGTGCTCAGTGCTGGTGCACTGGGATGACCTAGAGGGATGGGATGGGGAGGGAGATGGGAGGGAGTTTCAGGATGGGGAACACATGTACACCCATGGCTGATTCATGTCAATGTATGGCGAAACCCACTACAATGTTGTAAAGTAATTAGCCTCCAATTAAAATAGATAAATTAAAAAAAAGAAATCCATTTGCAAACAAAACTATCTTTGGGTAGCTAATTCGGTACTTCTTATTCACAGCTGAGTATACTTCAGTAGATAATCATGTCATGGTTTTAACACGTGGCCATTTTCAACTATGTTATTAGCCCTTTTGAGGGAATGGGGGAAAAATATTTTGGGGGGCTGTGCCACACAGCATGTGGGACCTTCTTTCCCTGACCAGGGATTGAACCCACACCCCCTGCATTGGAAGCCTGAAGTCTTAACCACTGGACCACAGGAAAATCCCCAACATTTTTAAAGGATGGAGAGCAGTCATTTTTGAGAATTGAGTGAGAGCAGGAACATTCATCAGGATAGTTGATGCTACCTGCTGTAATAAAAGAAAAAAATATCAGTGATTAATGTAGTAGTTATTCTCATTCATTTGTGTCACAAGCTGGTACAAGTGGGACAGCTCTCGTCAGTAGGTGCCCTCCAGTCAGTGACTCAGGAATCAGGCAACTTCTATCTTGTGATATTGCTGTCTTAAAACGTGGCCTCTGGAGTCACTTTGGAGAGGAAAGATTGAGAGGGATGAGCACACCAGAAATTTTGTGGCCAGGCCTTGAAGTGATGTATATCACTTTGGCTCATGTGTCAGAGCCTAGTCACCTGGGCTCAAGCAGACTGCAAGAGCCACTGGAATATGTCACTGTCTTATGTGCCCAGGAAAATGAAATGAGATGGTGAGTTTGGGGTCCCCCTAAGATCAACTCTGAGACCAGGATGTAGGTACTGATCATTTAGGTAAGAGGTGATCTTGGGACCCAAAAAGGAGAGTAGGAAGTGAGGCGGAAGCCAATACAGATTATGGTGATGAACGTATTCTGGTGACCTCCAGCTCAGACCTACTGGGGACTACTGGGAGACCACATAAAATTAGCCCCAAGTTATTCCAGCTGAGTGGTGAGCCCATTGAGCCGTTTATCCACCAGCTTCTGTCCTTCTTGGTTGAAGGCTGCTCCCTAGGAAATTAACTCTCTGGCATTTCTGGCAAGCAGGCCAGCATGCTCCAGTTGCCAGAGAAAGTCCTCAGGCAGAGAGTACATGTGCTCACACATGACGCCAGCAGTGTGTACTGAACGGTGAGTGCTGAAGGCATGTGAAAGGGACATCAACAGCATCTGCTACAGGGAGCACCCACCCGTAGCTTCTGAGCTCTCTTTGCCACTCAGATCATTCTGATAGAAGAGCTTCTGGGAGGCCAGAATATGCCCTGAGGCTATGGCTCTGGGGTGAGTCCTAGAAATGCATCTTTAATGAGCTCTCCAGGGGAGATCAAGGCTGCCTATTTATAGGTGAGCATCTGGGGCTATCTCCCAGTCTCTTCTCCACTTTCCTTCATCACTTCTCTAGTGAACCACTAGTGAGACTACTTTCCATGGTCACCACTGGCCTGTCCCTTCAAATCTCATTGCCTCAAGTCCTCAACTTAGTCATTTGGTAAATCTTTTTATTTCCTTCTTGAAACACTCTTCTTCCTTCTGGGACCACCCCTCCCCACTCTTCTAGTACTTCCCCTGCTTTCGTGGGTGCTTCTCTGGCCCTGATAACCAGAGCAGCTGACTCCCACAATTGTTCCTGATCACCACACCTAGATTTTGAAAAGAAACCAGAAATGGTAAGTGAATTTGTTGGCAGTGGCTCTCCGAAGCCACATGTTGTGAAGTATTTTGAGGTTCTATGTTCAATTAACTATGGATGCCATGGGTGTTGACATAGGGAGCAGCAGCCAGAGTTTAGCTCTGCTGTGGATCTTTCTCAAGCTTCCATTTTACATGATCTGCCTTAACAATCTCTCTACTCCCAAAGCGTATAACCATCATCTCTCTATGTTGGGTGGGCCAAAAAGTTTGTTTGGGTTTCTCTGTAGGATCATATGGAAAAACCTGAAGGAACTTTTTGGGCAATCCAATACATACCACCTAAATATGTATTTCTATTCATGACCTCTCTCAGGAGTTCCAAAGCCATATTTCAAACTCTTTGGAGGACATACGTACTTGATATTTATTTTCTAGTTACAACATCTTTCATTGCATTCTCCATGTCACATGATGGCTTTACCGGCTTTCAAGATACCTCGGCTTAAAACATTAGCAGCGTCTTTACTCTTTTAATATTTCTTCATCACTTTTCCCTATCATTTACCAGGGTGTGCAACAGGTTGTATTAGAATTAGTTGTTTACTCTCTGTCTACCCCAACACACTGTGGGTTAATTGAGCAAAATAATCAGTTCCCTGCTGGTATAGAGGTTAGGACTCAATGCTTCCTCTGCTGGGACCTGGGACCGTTGATCTTGCTAAGATTCTGCAATCTGCACGGCTTGGCCAAAAAAAAAAAAAAAAAAAAAGGAACCAGATTTGCACCTTCAGCTTCCAAAGCTGTTTCTTGTACAAAGTAGAGTTTAAGTTCCTGAGAATGTATTATGCATTTACATATATATATAATATGTATATATATATATATTTAATGTATTAACTATGAATATGTGCATGTGTTGCTCCTTCTCTTTACCCCTTCCACCCTTCCCACCCAATGTCTCTAGTCAGTCACCAAGCTCTAGCCAGTGGATCACTCCACAGAGACATCTACATATGCCAGCTCCGATTCTAGACTTAATGTTGGGCTGACCAAAAAGTTTGTTCGAGTTTTTCCGTAACATCTCACTGAAAAAACCCGAATGAACTTTTGGCCAACCCAGCGTTTGCCATGCTCGTGGTCCCCTGGAAAATGGACACTGAGGAAGAGCTACCAATGCAGGAAGTTTATTAGGAACAACACCTGGGGAGGAGCAAGGTTAGCAGAATTGAAGAGAGGGAGGACTTGGGCTGAAATACAGTCATAATAAAAGCCTCAGCTTTTAGGAAGCTCGAGAGCCAGGATGGCCCGGATAAATCACCCCTACACACACACACACACACACACACACACAAACCATAGATTAATCATTGGATGTAGGCTGTCATAAATAACAAGTGTGATTTGGGGCAGGGAGCTCTCCTCGGGTGAGTGCAAGGCCCCAAAGGAGACTTGACTGAGATCCATCAGCACCAGCACTTCCTGCTGCTGGGCTGACATGTGCCCAAGTCCTGAAGTGGGAGTCTCAGAAGTGCACCCCAACATTCATGCAACTGCTGTGCCTCATTTGTACCCACATATCTTCTTGCGCCTCTCACTACAGACATTGCTAAGCCATGTCACTGCCCCCAACCTCTTTTTCCAATCCATTGTTGCCCTGCCACCCAGGCTAATTTTTCACAAGCCAATCTGATATGGTCAAGAATCAAGATATATGTATGCTCAAGAGTCAACACAGCTTACTTCACAATATGTACAAATCCCTCTGTGTAGCTGGGGGAGAAGTATATATGTAGGTAGTATGTGTTTTACACATGTATACACACACACAAAAAATCTCTCTGGGAAAATCCATAGAGACAGAAGGTAGATTAGTGGTTGCCAGGGGCTGGGGAGGAGAAATGGGGAGTGATTGCTCATGAGTATGGAAGTTTCTTTGCGGGTTGGGGGGAGTGATGAAAATGTTCTGGAATTGGTGGTGATGTTTGCACAACCTTGTGAATATCCTAAAATGCACTGAATTGTACACTGTAACATGGTAAATTTTATAGTGTGTGAATTCTATCTCATTTTGTAAAAATGTATTTCAGAGTTGACATATTAAAGTGATAGCAGTGATTATATCTGGTTTGTGTCTTTCATGTTGGACTGGCTTTTCAGATTTTTCTGTAAGTGAACATATTTTTTAATATTAACTTAGGGAGGATAACAATTCTCACTTCAAAGTTATTCCAGTGCTTTAAGGCCTTTGAAACTTCATCCCTCTGGGTGGAGTGAAGGCCAAACTCCTTGCAAAGTAGTCCAGGCCCTTACAGAGCTATCCCCAACCTGCTCTGACAAATGCTCATCTTTCCCTCCCCCAAGACTTTCCACCCCTGGCTTCAGCCACTCTCTCCATTTCCCGAATGTGCACTGGGCTTCCTGTCCCAGAGTCTTTGTTCCCTGCCACTCACCACCCACCCGCTTCTTTGTCTCCTTTCCCACCCAGCCCTACCTGCAGAAATACTTTCAGGGCCAGATCAAATCTCACTTCCCCCAAAGCTGCAATTGAAATGACTCTCTTTCTTGCTCTGCTACCACTTTGTTTGGCATCTGTTTCTCTAGCATTTATCACAGGCAGCCATTTTATGCAGTCGTGTATTTTTCATTAAGCTGACTTACCTTTGATTCCTCTCATATATATATATATGTATATATATATATGTATATATATCACATGGAATAGACTGTAAAACTCTGCTTAATTTGGGGGTTAGCATTTTTAAATGCAAAGCCACATCTATTCACTTGCTCAGTAAGTAAGGAGTGCTTATTGATAGCATCCTGTGTGTCAGACGGTAGTACCCAAGTCACAAAATGTCCTTGCTCTCATGAAACTTGCTTTTTTATTTTTTTAATGTATGACATATATAGAATGTGCATGAATCTTAAGTATGCACCTTAATGACCTTTTACATATGTACATATCCATGTACTCACCACCCACATCAAGATATAGAATATTTCCAGTACCTCAGGCTCCCTCCCAGGCAATATCCTTCTGCCCAGAGGTAATCATTATTCCCACTCCTACTACGATAGATTGGTTGTGCCTGTTCATGAATGTCATAGAAATGGAATCATATAATATGTTCTTTTTTGTGCCTTGCTTTGTTTTTTATCCCAGTTTCTATGAAATCCATCCATGTGCTATGTATAGCATAGTTCGTTCTTCACATTGCTGTGTATTATTCCATTATAGAATATTCCATTAAATATTTCACAATTTGCTTATCTATTCTCCTACTGATGAACATTTGGTTTGATCCCAGTTTGGGGCTATTATGAATAAAACTGTGATAAACATTTTTATATGTGGCTTTTCATGGACATAAGCATTCATTCCTCTTGGAATTACCCCTAGGAATGCAATTTCTGGGACTTAGGTGGCTTTGGTACATACTACCCAACAGCCTTCCCAAAAGGGTTGTGCCAACTTGCACTCTCACGGAAAACATAGGAAAACCAACAAAGAAGGAAAACATCTGAGCGTGAAAGAAGTGACTGACATTGAAAGTTAAGATCAGATGATGAAGCTGCCTTAGATTTGGTAGCAGGCAAGGCATCTCTAACAAGGTGAAATTTAGCCTGAGACCTAAGTGACAAGAAGTCTGTAGTCTGCATGTAAGGGAAAGAGCAGTACAGGCCTAGAGAGAGCTAAAGGCCCTTGGGCAGGAAGAGGAGTGGAGAGGAAGCCAATGGCCTTGGAGTGAGTCGGGAAGTGAGACACAGAAGGGAAGGGAAGGAAAGGCTGCAGATGAAGGGTATGTTGTTAAGCCAGCTGCCACAATAGGTGACTAGAGCTTAATTCTATGGGCAAGCTACGGGAAAGGTATAAAATACATGCTTCCAGAGAACTCAGGTATTTATGTTCCAGCTGCCATAGTCATTGGTTGCAGATTGCTGCTGGGATGTTGAGCATGGAGGTAGATGTTCACTTCCCAGCGCTCTGACCTGGAAATTGACCTTCCGTGATTCTGGAAGAAAGCTCTTGGGTACAGATTGCAGATACCAGCAGACAGAGCCCATTAAACTGGATGATTTCAGGGCAGGAGTGTACTGACAGTTTTGCTATGTTTTCTTATGTTAATTTTACCTGTCTTCTATTTTAACACTTAGTCACACAGACACATTCTGCTGCTGCTGCTGCTGCTAAGTCACATCAGTCGTGTCCGACTCTGTGCGACCCCATAGACAGTAGCCCACAGGGCTCCCCCGTCCCTGGGATTCTCCAGGCAAGAACACTGGAGTGGGTTGCCATTTCCTTCTCCAATGCATGAAAGTGAAAAGTGAAAGGGAAGTCGCTCAGTCGTGTCCGACCCTCAGCGACCCCATGGATTGCAGCCTACCAGGCTGCTCCATCCATGGGATTTTCCAGGCAAGAGTACTGGAGTGGGCTGGAGGTTATTTCCTTCCATAACTGAGAGTCAATGTCTTCCTCTTTGTCTAAGCTTTTAACTTCATCCTTTTGTCACTGTTCTCCTTGACCCTCGACTCCACAGCCAGCTCCTTGATTTCACCCTTCTCTATCACCCTAAACATCCTCAGTCATTTGACCAACTTTTTTCCTGTGGCTAGCCTCTCTAAATCATGTCTGTAATTTACTTTCGCTTTTCTGAGTTCCCATTCCTTAGGTATTCCTCCTAGCATAGTGTCTTACCAATATCAGACTCAGTATATGCATGCAGAATGACTGTTGGAGTGTTATACATAACTCTGCTGATTTGGAAAGACTTCAGATTTGTGTTAGATCTCAGTTTGATTCTTGCTACTCCCTGCAGGATTGTAGCCATAAGTACTTCCTGGATGTTTCTCTGACAACTAAAGTCTCACTTTATGTATCAGTTATCTGTTGCTGCATAATGCTGTGTAACAAAATACCCCAAATCAAAGTCTTTAAACAGTAAGTATTCATGGAGTTCATAGATATGTCAGTTTACAATTTAGACTTGACACTGCTTCTGGTCGCAGTTGGACTCACTCAGCGGTCTTGAAGTCAGCTGCTGCTCAGGTGATCTAGGATAACCTAGTCAGTTGCAATGACTAGGGCAACTCAGCTCTGTTCTTCATGTCACATTTTCCAGCAGCATAATTGGGGCATATTCTCATGGCAAACAGAAGAGGAAGCAAATGAAAACACTGAAGGTCTCTTGAGACCTAAATTTGGAACTGATATAGCATCACATCCACCACATTTTATTGGCCAAAAGCTACAAGATCAACCTAGATTCCAAGGAGGGAAAACAGACTCTCACTCTTTAGTGACAGAAACTCCAAGGTCACATGGTAAAGGATGGCTATAGAAAGAAGTGAAGAATCAAGGTCATTAATGCAATCTGCCATATTTTACTATGTGCTTTTTTTTTTTTTTACTATGTGCCTTTTGACTTAGAAGGTTGAGTGTATATTCCCTTCCCTTTTCAGTTCAAAGTTTCTGTGTCTTAAAACCTCCCAGTAAATAGAGCCAGCAGTGCTTTTTTGGTTCGAATTATTCAATATTGCTTCAGTTCTCCATTTTTATATGTGTAGACATCAAAGAAAGAACTATGAAAAGTGTGATTTGGGTCATGACTATTCTGACAGATTTTAACAGGATTTCTAGTCACCAACTAAAAGCCGAGCTGGAAAAGAAGTTAGATAAAAGTCACCCACAATCTTAGAGTTCATTTCCTAATGGAGAGAGAGATGCTTTTCCTATATCTGATGTCCTCGTTGAAAGAGAGGCAGTGCAGGAAAGTGCTTAAATTATGTGTCATTTATGAAAGGGAACAAAGGAGCTGCCACTATCACAGCTGTTGCCATGGCCTTATCATATTAAATCAGGGTAGAGGAGGATACTGCATTGGCTTTTCAAATGGGATGTCTCCTCATAAGACATCTCTGCCAGTGACATCAGCAGAACAGCAAGTACAGAGTGTCCAGTGGAGAGTGTGTACAAAATATTCAAGACAGTGGTGATGCTGTGAATCAAACAGTCCTGCTGTGCCCCACTCAACACTATTTCTGTCCTGTGTGAGGTGTGTGTCTTGAATTTGATTTACTATCTTTACCGCCATTCACCCACTGTGTAGCATGTGGCTGAAGTAAAGGACTCCAGCTAAGACCAAGACCTGGAAATCCACTGCAGTGCAATGAAAGCATGACAGTTAGAAACAGATAAAAGCTGTGGAGAGGGAGAAGGAGGTGAAGACAACCCATTCCTGATTTCCTGCTTAGAGAGAAGGGACAATGCAGATGGTGATTAAGAAGCTAGGTTTCTGAGACAGTCTCAGATTTGAGTCCAGGCTCTGCCCTTGTTCGCTGCATTACTTCAGGCAAGTCTCTTATCCTCTTGATGCCTCAGTTTCTTTCTCTGCACAATGGGGCTGCTGTGGTTTCAAAGTCTCGAAGATTTAATGGAGGGGAAAGATCCAGAGATAAAGCACTTCACAAGGTGCCTGGCACAAAGTAAGCACTCCATAAGTGGGATCTAGCCATGTTTTAACTGGTAGGTACTTGAAATATTATCCAATCCAATCCCTTAATTCAGAAGATGAAAAACAGAGTCACAGAGATGCTAAAGAATCTTCTTGGGATGGGGTAGGAGGTGGGAGGGAGGTTCAAAAGGGAGGGGACATATTTATACTTATGGCTGATTCGTGTTGTTGTATGGCAGAAACCAACACAATATTGTAAAGTAATCATCATCCAATTAAAAAACAAAGAATCTTCCTTGGTTACAGAGCTAACGGCACAGTCAAGGCTGAAACCCCAGAATGTGCTGATTCCCACGCCCCCCTTACCTTCCACTAGCACACCCAGCTGGGGCCTTCCTACCCTTTTCCACAAAGTGGGGCTTCAATAAATAGCTGCGAGTTTTCCCCTTTCCCCTGATAGCCGCATCTCGGGCACAGGAAACTCTGAATGGTATGGAATTTTCTAACGTGGCACTCACCGCCTGCTCACTTTAATCTGCTGCAAGTGTCTCTGGGAAATAAAATATTGGCAGGTTTGTCCAACAGCTGCTCAGCCTAGAGACCACAGCTTATTTTGGTCCATTTATGTTAACTCATCTGTCTTAAGCTCTTTGTTAGTGACTCACCGCATACTGCTACCAAAAATATACACCAAAATCCAAGAATCATTCATATGAAGGGCAAACCTCTTCCTTAAAATACCACATTTCTGCCGTCTTGTCTTTATGAAGTTTTTCCTTCCTCCCACCTCCACATCACATTTTCTTTTTTCTTGCTTCTCCATCTTTGATTGCCTTCAGTGACATGGAAGCTGCAGGCTGTGGTCAGGAGCATTCTAGAATGGATATCCGAGGGCTTGGTTCTGGTACTGGCATTCTTTAGCTGTAAAAACCTAGCAAGTCACAATCAGTATGAGACTCTGTTTCCTTATCTGTAATACAGGAGAGTTACATCAGCTTTACAGCTCCCATTGGCACAACTGCCAAAAACTTCCTTATTATTTTTTCCTTCAAAGATTCTAGGCTTTGAATGATTTTCATCTGCTTTGTAAATTGCCTTTTAAAATAACATTAATATTCCCCATTTTCCATTAATTGCAAGTATAAACAACCAAAGAAATATATATTAGAATCAACAAACAACAATAAATAGGAAACAAAACATCTTGGATTAAATTGAGCCTATTAAGATGACTGCTGCTTCAGGTACCATTGCCAGACTTATCACAGGAAAATAAGCCATCTTTGTTAGACTTAGTGAAATATTGAAAATAGTTCACATATTATGTCATATACTTAAAAATAGACAGATGTAGGAAGATACACCCCAACTTCAGGATGATGCTAATTCCAAGGAGGAGGAAGGGGAAGGAGATGGGAAGAGAGTCTTCAAGTGCATCTATAACATTTCATTTATCAGAATCAGAAGCAAATACAGAAAATTTTTAATGTGTTAAATCTCAATAGTATATAAAGACTGTCAGCTAATATTATTCATTTTTTATCTTTGAAAAGTTTTAAAATTAAATATATTAAATAAGTTTACCAATGGAAACTCTTATACATGACTGGTGGGAGTATTAACTGATGTAACCACCTTGGAAAAGCTTGGCAGTTTCTTAGAAAATGAAATCTACACTTACCAGATGACCCAGTAATTCCCCTCCTGTGTCTAGACCCAAGATGAATGAATACATACATTGACCAAAAGACAGGCACAAGAATGTTTTTAACAACTTTATTCATAATAGCCAAAAATAGGAAGCAGCCCAAATACCCATCAATAAATAAGTGGATAAATGATAGCATGGTCATACAATGGAATGCTTAACAATAATAACAAGAGAACTTCTTTCATCCCATAATGTGGATAAATCTTAAAAAAAAAAAAAACATGTTGAACAAAAGTCAGACAAAAAGAATTCAGACTGCTCGATTCAATTTACATAAAGTTCTAAACCAGGCAAAATGAATCCATAGTGATAGAAATAAGGGTGGTTGCCGATTGTGGGAGGAGAGTGCCTAGAAAGAGGCACAGGGAAATTTCTGGGATGAGGGGCATATCTTATGGAAATATCTGGGTTTGAGGAAATATCTTGATTGAAGTGGTGCTTATATGGGTCTTTGCATCTGGAAAACAAAATTCTTCAAATTGTACACATATGCTGTATATGAATTTTACCTCAGTGTGAAAAAGAAACACCTAAATGTTATAGTCATTATCTTCATGGGTTCCCAGGAGCTTTAGGGACCTCAGAAGAGAAACCAGTCTCAGCTGAGGGACTCCTGCAGCCATTTCCCTCTCTGAACAGTATAGGATTTTGCCTTCTTTGCTGCTGTTTCCTTTCCTTCCAAATGAAGTCTGTCTCTGAGGTTGGCTTTCAAAGGCGATGTGGTGTTGTGGAAAGAATACGGACTTTAGAAAGAGCTGGAACCCTGGGTTTGAGCCTCTGCTCCATGACTCACTGGCTGTGTGACTCTGGGCAAGGAAGTAACCTCCCTGTTTTTGTTTTTGTTTTGTTTTGTTTCCTTAACTGTATGCAGGGTTATTTGGAAGATTACATTAGATCACACCAGCCAAAGTGTATTTCACACAGCCAGGCTCAGCACAGATGCTCCATACACTCTGATTTTCTTTTCTTCCTTCCTTTACTTTTTATAGACCCTCCACAGAATGGAAGTTTCATATCTCCTCCATCATCACACTTCAAATCCTAAGGGTACAGGGAGTCGCCTCCTTGTTGCTTGTCAGGCATGATGAACAAAAGGGCCACCCTAATGTCCTGCAAATGGGCCGCTGCCCTAGCCTCTGTGATTTCAAGGGTCTTGCCCTGACCCTCCCCCAGCCACACGTGCTCCTAGAGGGCAGAGTCAGTGGGGTCCAGGGGCTGTCCCCATCAAGAGCCTGTGCCCCATCTAGACCACATTCTGGGAATCAAAGACCCCAGGTTATGCTGCCCAAGTGGCCAAGAGCTGGCTTCCAGCACCAGCATGGGCCCCTGACCTGGTTCATCTTCCTACGAGCAGACTGTCATGAGTGTGCACATCCCTAGTTCCAAGGAGCCATCAGAGGGCAGCTGGTTGGGGGGGTCTGTGGACAGAACTTGGCCATACAATCAGGGATGTCCACTCACAGGGTGCAAGAGCCCACATGGTGAAGGGAGGATCCCAGGATGGGAAGAGAAAGGGGATTAACCTCTGGCTAGGATCAGATGCCAGAGGCTGGCTCACCCCATACCACCAGATTCCTGTGTAGAACCCTGAGGAGTCCAGGAATGCTAAACGTAGACCTGTCCTTCCTGGCCAATACTGACATATATTGGTCAAGTTTGGATAAGAGGATATGTTTTATAACTTTTAATGTTGAGACATACATTTCATGGGCCTCGACTTGCACTCTTGCCCTGGGCTTCACAAATGTTAGAGACGGTCCTGCCAAGCATGTTCACCTCTCCAAGCCTTCTGTTCTTATGCCTGGAACATCCTTCTCCCAGATATCTGCTTGGCTTCTTGCCTCATTTCCTTCATGTTCTCCCTCCCATTCTCACCTGCCTTCCCTTTTCTGACCATCATGTTTCAAATAGCTCCCCCACCCTCATGACTCTATATCCTTGCTATGATTTTTTGTGTTACAATTTGATATTTGAGTGTCTGACTACTCCATTAGAGAAAATATAAACTCCAAGCTATCAGAAATTTTTCTGTCTTGTACACTACTATATTCACAGTCCCTAGAATATCACCTGGCACCTAGGAAGGGGTTAGCAAGGTATTCGTTGAATTAATGCAGGAGTGAGTTGGTGAATGAATTTCAGTTCATGCCTTACTCTCTGTTCTAGCCCTAATATTTTACAACATAAAAACCAAAACAAAACCAAAAAAAAAAACTTTTTAAAATAGGCCAACTCACTTGCATTTCAGATTTTATTTCAGTTTTAATAAAACATGCTGAATACAACCCCCTATTCTTCCAGTCCTCTTGCTCTATTTTTACCATTATGTCTGTTCTTAGTACAGAGACCTCTGTCCCCTTGACCTCTCCTACCTTGTTTTCGTCTATCAGCCCTCACCTGTCTCCATTTCCTTCCTTCTTCTGTCTACAACTCGTGGCACATCACTTCAACCATTCTTTTGCCAGTACCCTCAAGAATCTTGCCCTTTTGTCTGGCAAAACCCTAACTCTGGATCAAATCAAGGAACTTCTTCATCTCTACACTTCAGCTACATCAGAAGACAATATATTAACAGGGATAGGGAAATGATCTAAAAATATAGGCATTTCTTTCCTGGCCCAAACTCTTGCCTACCATCTATTGCACATTCTTTACATGGCTAAAATTAAATATGCAAACCTTCCATGGCATTTAATTAGCAATCTGTCAGAAAGCAAATGCTGCTCTACTTTCATTCACAAATTTTTGTTTAATTACATTCCATACCCTTTTCCAACCCAAGATGGTTGGGTTCAAATCTATGGTTAAAAAAAAAAAATCTAAGGTAAATGTTACATCAGTTTTGAAAAGCTCCAAAGTCACACAATCAACACATGTTCCTTCCTTTTTTTTCAGCTAGAGTGACGTAGCTTCCTTAGTCCTATTTTCTGTCTTCATAGAAATTCCAGATTTCTTTTCAAAAGAGAGTTGGCAATAAAAAAGCAGAATATAATATTGTATATATACTGTGATTGCTACTATGTTTAAAAATATAAATGTGTATGGGCAAAGAGTAGAAGGCAACAAATAGAAATGATAATAGTAGTATATGGAATTATGTTTCTGAATGCTCTTAGGTACTATAATACTGTTTTTGCAATTGGAAGTGCAGATAGGGTAGGGAGGAGGGATAGAAAGTCAATTTTACTGAAGAAAAGGTATGATGTCATTACAATATTCAAATTTATTTTGAATTTCTAATCAGCCTTGATTCCACTGACACCTAGAAGTGGCCATCTCTCTGACCTTTAATAAATGTCCTAAACAAATCAAAGTGGTTGCAGTAAGACAGTTATAATCCTGTGGTTTTATTGTCACATGCATCGTACTTATTACAAATGTCTTACCAGCCTTTTTTTTAAGTCCCAGAATACAGAAAGCTTTTTTACATGATCCTAGAGTCTGGATCAAGTTGCAAGAGAAAATCACTATAAACCTGCATGAAAAGACAACTATATTTTAAAGATTATGAATAATAAATGTATTACTAAAATTACCTCATAACATATAAATATAGCTTTTCCAAGGCCAAAAGTAAAAGCTCAGAGCCCAGAGACTCAATTCTTGCAGAAGGAGGAGTGGGGAGAATACATTTAAAGCTGGATTTTCTCTAAACCTAAATAAAAATGAGGAAAGGGCCCTATCATTCCCTTCAAGTCCAGATTCACCCCTCAAAACTCAGCGTTTCAGTAAACAAATGAAGTGAATAATCCACTTATGATAGCACTAATTTCACAAGGTTACTTTCTAATCAGGACAAAAGGAAACCCTAGACATCAATGGATCTGGCTACTGGCTTCTCCATAAATAACATTATTATGTTCATTTCCTTAGAAATACGTGAATTATTATTCAACATTCTTGCATAGAAAATGTGAGTAAAAACATAGAAAATTAAACAGAAACCATTCCAGTATCCCAGTACATTCACTTTGGTTATGTCTTTCTTAGTAATTCTATTTCTGTTATTCAAAAATTTTTCCCCAAAATACCTGCTTGTTTATCTTAAGGAATCCTTTGAGAGGTGGGAAGACTAAATTGGTACAGTTTAATATCACTGTATTTTGTAATCAAGAATGATGGTAAACTATAAGCATTTTAAATTATCAGTAGAAACATGCCTCTACTAGCATTCAATTTACACCAAGAGCAAGTTGTTTATGATTTCACTTACTTATTGTGTTTCTGCATTTGCTATAAAAATTTGCTTATAGAAATAATGAAGGAAGATTGAAATAAGCAATTAAGTGCATAGATCATTGAGCAATATTTGTAGAAGTAGCAGCAGCAGCAACTGAATGTGCCACCTCTCTAGCATGATACTGTAATCTCGCTCAGAGCCATGTAAAGCAGTGTTATTAAGTAATAAAGTATAAGCGGGGTGAAGGATAATGGAATAATTCCCACTTACCACTTTGTGCTGTGTGAACTCAAGTCAAGGGACATTTCTGCTTCTAAGTGAGTTTTATTAAGCAACAATAAAGAGTCCTGGGAGATTCTTTTGTAATTCTCATTTTTAAATAACAGCCAAAGACAAAGAACCATTTCTAGCACCATAGCACTAGCACTTTTTAAAAAATATATACATATATTTTAAGTAAAAGGTAAATTGCACTCAGGGGAACAAAGCTAGTTCTAAGGAAATCCTGATGGTGAGTCCTTGATGATCTGTGGTGCGTTCCTAGGGCACTGGGGTTTGGTGTGGGCTGGTGTATTGCTTTGGGGTTCTTGCTACTTTTAGGGGGCGTTTCTGTATTTGGAAGGTAAAGAAAGAATAACCTAGAGTGCTTTTGTCAGAGTTCATCTGAATTGTTCAAGAAAATATGTAGAACCTCACTGATGAGTTAGGGGAAGAAAAAAGGTTGAGGATCACTAGTTTAACAGTTTTAAATGCAGTGTGAGCAAGTCTCTTAAGCCTGTGTTTCTTAATTTACCAGCCAAGTTCCTTTAAAGGCAAAGGGGTATAAAGTCTTAACTAATGAGAGCCTACTATCTAGCACAGGAAACTCTACTCAGTGCTCTGTGGTGACCTAAATGGGAAACAAATCCGGAAAAGAGGGATATATGTAAATATATAGCTGATTCACTTTGCTGTACAGTAGAAATTAACACAACATTGTAAAGCAACTATACTCCAATAAAAACTAAAAAAAAAAAAAAACCTCACCATCACCCTACCCACCCTAAAATCTGGAGACTTAGTTCAAACTAGACTCAGCATCTTGTGCAAGTTGCCCAAGAAGCAGACCTGAAGACTAGGATTTGAGGGGTTTATTTGGGAGATAATCCCAAGAAGCCATTCCAGGGTATACTAATGAGCAGGTTACCTCTGTGGGCAGAGGGCTCAGTCCCACAGAGGACCTTTGGGAAACAGTATAGAACATAAGTCACAACTTCCTCTCCCACCCCCTCCCCCCCCCAAAGTCAAGGAAGCAAGGGTATTGAAACTTCAATTCCCATTCATCATTGGCTTAAGATGGATCTCAGGTTTGTTAACTGCTTCTCTGGCCAAGAGAAAGCCCTCAGTCAAAATTGCACCCGTAAGCAGTAAGACATCAATTGGCTTATTCAGGAACCATGAGTGTCAAGGGGACATGGGTATGACCCAACTAGCTGGTTGCACTCTACAAGTCTCATAATGTATTATAAAAATTCACACTAACTGTGCATCTCATTTCATTATAATCTCGATGTTAAAGTGATGCTCTAGAAATACAAATCCTATTTATACTGTGGCTTCAAGTACCTGTCTGTAACATGCCTTTGAGAACCTAGTATTAGCACAACCCAGTTTTGAGGGAACCAGGGACAGATAATCAGCTTCTGACTACATCCATTTGGGCAAAGACGGAGAATAGGTCATCTTGGCAAAAGTTCTCTGCACAGGCTTCTCTAGGGAGTATACTAAGTCAATGCCTTCCACTTTGATTTTCCATAACCCATGGAATTTCCCGGTTTTTCATGGATTCCCATGGAACCTCAGTTTTTGCTGGCCTCCCTCTCCCAGTTGACCCCTCCTCTTGATTATGCACACAGGCTTGGACAACTGATTCTATCTCATTCTTCAGGAGTTCTGGTACTTCAATTCAAGTACCTGAGAATCCATCAGTCTTGGTCCCAGACTCCAGCTGTGGCAGTTGTCTCATTTCTAAGACTCTGCTCATCATGTGGCCCCACTCTGACATCCAAGTTGTGTCTTGGTCCCTGTTTGAATTACTGTCTTGGTCATCCCCAATCCCTTCTCACGCTAGGGCTCATGTTGTGCTCCCTTTCCCCCACAGCCCTCAGGAAGCACTCTGCCAACACCTTGATCTTGGACTTCTAGACTCCAGAGCTATGAGACAATGTTTATGTTGTTTGAGTCACCCAGTCTGTAGTGCTTTGTTTTGATAGCCCTGACACACCAATATAGTCCTATTCCTAAGCTCCAGCAGGCAGCCCTACTACCTGTTTACTTTAACTGCTTGTCTACCTGGATTCATCCATTTCTCCTCTCCCAGAATCCTTCTAAAGGCATTCAGCATTCACTGGAACTCCCAAGTATCTCCTTAAACTCCTAATGCTGGTTGCTTGCTTGAAATTACAACATGATTTTACCACTCCCTTTGAATGGTGTATCTTTTCTGCTAAACTCAAATCTCTCTCTCCCCAACACCTACTGCCCCGCTCCTAGCAGGTGGACCAAATCACAGGTCCTAACCTCTCTTAATCTTTCACTACATAATGTTGACGACAGGCTCTGCCATATTCTATCGTAGAACATCTTCCTCCATGCAACACTGAATAACTGTCATAGAATATTGGCTCTCTAGGCTTATAGATATTATTCCCTACTCTCAGGACTTTATATCTCTAAAATAAAGTTATTCATGTTCATATCTTGATAAATTATAGGTTGCTTCAACCTTCCCCTCGTTTTGGTGATTCTCTCCTTTTTCATTGTTTGTATGAATTAATCTAGGAGGCCTAAATCAATGTTGTTCTAAAATTAAGACATATTCTGGGTAGCAAGTTCCATCACCAAAAAAAAAAAACTACATTGTAGATATTATTTTTCCTCTCCAGTCATGAGAGAGAGAATGAATTTGTAAAAATGCTCCAAGAACATTTAATACATGCAAAAATAAGAAAAAAAGTCAAACTTCAACTTTTGTCACCACTTTCTTAGCATACCCCAGGAATATTACTACTTTTTTTTATAACCATTCATATAAACTTAGGGGTAACCTTGAGATAGTGACTCTCTCTGCTGAGTAGGAAGCGGTGCAAAAGGCTGTCATGAACAATGGTTCCATCTTTGTATTTTTTTCCATTCTTACTAGTGTTTTTCTTCTGATTTCTGTGTGATACTACAAGAAGTAGGATGGAGATTATTCAGTGGTTTTCAGCTATAATATAAAAAAAACCTGAAACTTGCTTTTGAGCACCTCTACCTAAAGTATTCTATCGGCATTACCTAATGAAAACGTTTTTTAAATAACATTAAAAATTATCCCCTGCTTTTGACCACTTCTTCCTAAAGTACTCTATTGTCCTTACCTAATGAAAACATTCCCTAAGGATATAATGCTTGGTTTATTGTGTTTCAGTGGCCTGCTGAATTCTATGGTGAGGTGTCCTAAGGGGAAAATTAGAAGTTGCTTGCAATCATAATTAGACTCTTGTTTTGAATGTTCTGAACAATTTTTCTAACTCAGCTTTACGGTTTTTATCAAGTCATTTTAAGATTTCCGTTTGGGTGAAATAATTGCATCACACATTGTAGAACTGAGTGGAAGCTTTGGCCTTTAGTCCTACCCTCTACTTCTATGGAGAATGGAACAAGCTCAGACAGAATAAATGATTTACCCAAACTGCCAGAAATAAGGAGTAGCAGAGATCTAGAACCCAGGTATTCTAACTCTTAGACTTATGATCTTTGGTCTACATGTGGAGTACCAATTTAAGGCAAAATTAAAAGACGCTTACTCCTTGGAAGAAAAGTTATGACCAACCTAGATAGCATATTGAAAAGCAGAGACATTATTTTGCTAACAAAGGTCCGTCTAGTCAAGGCTATGGTTTTTCCAGTGGTCACGTATGGATGTGAGAGTTGGACTGTGAAGAAAGCTGAGCGCCGAACAACTGATGCTTTTGAACTGTGGTGTTGGAGAAGACTCTTGAGAGTCCCTTGGACTGCAAGGAGATCCAACAAGTCCATTCTAAAGGAGATCAGTCTGGGTGTTCTTTGGAAGGACTGATGCTAAAGCTGAAACTCCAATACTTTGGCCACCTCATGTGAAGTGTTGACTCATTGGAAAAGACTCTGATGCTGGGAGGGATTGGGGGCAGGAGGAGAAGGGGACGACAGAGGATGAGATGGCTGGATGGCATCACCAACTCAATGCACGTGAGTTTGAGTGAACTCCGGGAGTTGGTGATGGACAGGGAGGCCTGGCGTGCTGCGATTCATGGAGTCGCAAAGAGTCGGACATGACTGAGCGACTGAACTGGACTGGACTGAACTGATCTGAGTTACTTTCCTGAGATACAGCTTCTGAATCTTATACTGTGTGTCCCAAGTTTTTCCTTCCTCCTTGAGAAAACTTAAATTTTTCACTCCCTTTTCTCCTTCCCAACTGCTCTCAGAGTTTGTCTTGAGTCCTAAACTCAGGAGTTTCTCTTCTGCGTGTTGAGTGGCAGGTAATTAATTTAAGTCACATGATGATATCATATGGCTTCATTGTAAGTGGTTCAAATATACTGATGGATACACGTAAGTATAAGGCCAAGTACATGGGATCATTGAAGCCCTGGATTAAATATTTTGACTCATCTTCACCTATCATCAAATTATCTGAAGAAATTGGTTGTGGAAAAGAGTGCTGAAATCTCTGCCCCTTCAGATACGCGTTCTATTCCTCACTACCCAGTCCTGTGCTCCTAGAAGCTGACCTGTAGAGACTGCATCAATGGGCTCTCTTGTCTTTTGGTTTCTGATTGGGCTTGAAGAATAGGGAGCATCAACAGAAGATTAGAGGATACTGATTCCCTCAGCTCTGTCTCCTCAGGATCTCTAGAGGTTGGCTCCATTTCTCTGCTGAAGGCTGGCTACTGTCAGACAGCCCACTTAGTACAGCTGAACCCCCACAGCCGCTCTTCCAGTCCAACCAGTAGTAACAGCTTCTCAATATTACTATTTCCAGGGTGATGCACCATCCCTTCCTGTTTTCCACACCAATGCTTTTGTAAGTAGTCCCTCTCTCACACCCTTTTCAGTTACCCAGTTTGAATGTGTCATCTGTTTCCAGGCAGGAGCCTAACTGATAGTCAAACAGGACATTAAATAATTTGACTAAGTAATTTAAATATTTTTATATTATCACAAACTTACATATATTAAAGAGGAAAATGCAAAGTATGAATTTATTGTCCTCTGCTAAAGGGCATCTCTGTGGAAAATTTCAGGACACACTGGCAAATATAATTCTCTTTCCTTAGGGAAAATTTATAAAAATCAGAACTCAATTAGAACTTTTGCATTACTTTTTTTTTTTTCTGGCCTTTGGCTTGTAGTGAAAGAGGAAAAGGAAAAGACAAAAATAAAAAGAATTTCATGGCAAGAATTCACCTTTACAAAAATGTTTTCAAATAATGCCCTGAGCTCAGAACAATTTTTTTGAAATTCAGTATTCACATTTTAAAAACTTGCTCTTTTATGTTTCTACTGACAAATATAATTTTATAAAAATGGATAAATCTGATTATATCATATACATTTGAATTTTTGGTGCAGTCTTTTTTTCTTCTTTGCCCATTCAACTCTCTCTCTTTCTTGCCTGCCTCTCTGGCAAATATCCCCCTTCCAAATAATCCAAGTCTCTATCTATATGTATTTTCTCCAAATGCATATTTTACTTACTTACCTACACAGACACATACACACCTGCACATACATTTGAGGGTTTTTTTTTTTGGTCATTATTTTATAAAGAAATATTTATATTATAGCGTATTTCTGCATCTTGGTTTTCTCATTCAAAAACACCATTTGGAAATGTCCAAGTAAAATGGTACACTTCTGATTCATTTTTAAAATAACTGATTGTACAATATTCCAATGGATGGATATACTATAATTTATTCACCATTTCCTATTGATGGGCTTTTACTTTGATAATCTTCTGCTGGTAAAAGCAGTGTGTGTGTGTGTATTTACAATTGTTGCTTTTAATTCCTAAGAGCTGGATACACTGAAAAGGGATGACTAGGTCAAATGCCTTGGATATTTTTAATCTTAATAGATGCTGCCAGATTATCTTGCAAAAAGCTGTAGCAGGTCAGATTTCATCCAACAATGAATGAGAGTGTCCTTTCGCCTGAATCCAACCAATAGTAAGAGTTATAGATACTTTTAAATTTTGTACCTGTTCCTTGAGCAGTATGTCTTTGTTACCTTCATTTGCGTTTTCCTTTGCTAAGAGCATCTTTTCATGTGCTGATGACCATCTGGATTTGCACTTTGGCCTGTTTTTTCTATAGGCAGAGAAATTGTATGTATAAAATAGAAATGCAGAAAACTTAGGTCCCATAACTGCACTTTTTTGGATACTCATCTTCAAATTGCCTATTCTACAAAAAAAAAAAAAAAAAACAAAAAACCCAAAACTTTGTTGAAGTATATAAAGTGTAAATTGATTTAGACTTTTTAAATGCTCTTCAGTTCTATAAAAATGTGTGTTCCTTCAAGAACTTAGCTCAAATAATTATTTTCAAGAAAGTTTTGAAATAATTGCCTTTTAAAATCTTTTACACATTTTTACATTGAGTTTATAAGTTCTTTTTATTGAATTATATTATTATGTCTGTCTGATGTTGCTATTTTTTTCCCAAATATATTGTTAGTCCATTAAAGTTAAGGACATTTTTACAATTTTATAAAGTCAAATATATCTGAGCTCAGTTTTACTTAAGAAAGCTTAACCCACCCCAACTATGTAGTTGCCTAGACTTTCTCACCAGATGTTTATTATTTTATTTTTATCACTTGTGCTTAATCCATTTTAAATTTGTTAGTGTGTACAATGTATAAGGTCTCGTTTTACTTTCTTCTAGATGCACAGGCTAGTTATGCCTATCCCATGTCTTAAAAATAGTCCATCCTTCTCCCATATGTCACCCTTCTCTTCTTAAAATTCTCCATTCTCTCCCACATTTCCTGTCTCTCCCCAAATCCTCTAGTTTCTCCACAGTTCTCTGATTTCTCCCACAGTTTCTTGTCTCTCCCAAAGTTCCTTATATTTTCCAATATTCTTCATTCTCTCCCAATTTCCTGTCTCTTTCATGTTTCTCCATTTTCCACCAAGATTCTCTGGTTTCACGCACACTTCCTTTTGTCTCCCACAATTCTCTCTCTCCACAATTCTCCTGCAACTCCTCATCTCCTCCACCATTGTTCATTCCCTCCCACAATTCCCTGTATCTCACACATGTCTTGATTTTCTCCCAGGATTCTCTGATTTCACCCACAATTCTTTATCTCTCCCACAATTCCTTATGTCTCCCACAATTTTCCATTCTCTCCCACAATTCCTTATTCCTCCCACATTTCTTCATTTGCTTCCACAGTTCTGCCTCTTCCACAATTCCTCATTCTGTCCTATAGTTCCCTATCCTTTCCCACAAATCCCTGTCTCTCTCAAATTTCCCCATTGTCTCATATAATTCTCTGGTTTCTCCCACACTTCTTTGTCTCTTTCAAAATTCCTTACATCTATCACAGCTTTTGTCACTCCCACAATTCTCCCACAATTTCTTGTCTCTCCACAATTCTCAGTTCTCAAAATTCCCTCTTACCCAATTCCGTTTCTCATACAATTGTCTGTTCTCTCCCACAACTCTCCATTCTCTCCCAGAATTACTTGTCATTGCTAAATTCTTAAATGTGTTAGAATTTTTTTCTGGACTATTTTTTTCCATTGAAGCATTTGTTTATTCTTATTCAATTACCATATTGATTGGGCCTTATAATATGTTCTCTCATCTGGCAAAATGTTTCCCCTTTATGGTAATATATCCCCAAAAATGCCTTGACTCTTCTCAGACATTTATTCTTCCATCCAAGAAAAAAAGGATATTTTATTCAGTTAAAAAATGTATGAAAGTTCAACTATTGACTTTCTAACTATAACTAACTAAATTAATATTATTAATTAGAGAAAATTGAGTTTTTTATATTGCCTCCTCCAAGATTTAAGGTGTCTTTCCATTTGATCAGATCTTGTTTTATGAACCTTCAGTTTGAATTTATTAGCCTTTTTGTGCCAGTTCTGAACCTTTCTTGTTAGCTTTCTGTTATGAATCTCATGTGGGTTTTTTTAGTACTATGAATAGAAAAGATTTTCTTTTAATTTCCTGTTTTAGGTACTTATTGCTAGAAAAGAGAAAAACTATTGATTTTTGAAATGTGTGTCTTCTTACTTGCACTTAGTGAATTGAGGCAGTGAATTATGTAGAAAGCTGGGGACGTAGAATCCAAGCAGAAGAAATAGTAAGAATACAGATTCTGAGCAGAAGACATGCTTAATGAGTCAATAAATACTGAAAAGATCACCATTGCTAGAGTCAGTGGGCAATAGGAACAGAGATATAAGGTGCAGTCAGAGAAGTAGCTTTGGGCAAGATTACCTGTCCAGTTTCTATTGCTGCATAACAAATTACCTCAACTTTAGCAATTTAAAGCAACAATAAGCATTTATTATCTCACAATCTCTGTTGGTCAGGGATTTGTCAGTCATTTAGCTGGGAGATTCTGGCTCCTGGTTTCTCTTGAGATTGCCATCAAGATATCACCCTGGGCTGCAGTCATCTGAAGGTTTGACTGAGGCTGAAAGATTGACTTTTAAGATGGTTTACTCACAAAAACCCTGTTTCAGACATTAAAAAAATTTTTTCAATCAATTAAATTCCTACTTAATGCCTAAAGTGAAACCCTGAAGTGTATGCAGTGTCACTTTTCTCTATTTTTCCTTGACTCTTATGTTAATTTTGAAAGACATGTTTTGAGAATGAACCCATCTAAATGTCAGACCCCAGCTACAAATGTCACAACCCATGTACATTTCTAAAGCCTATAAATGCCTTCTTTTGAAAACACAAGAGCATTTATGCAAGCAAGAGGATAGTAAGAAAAGAAGTATGAATATTTTAAAGCAGGAAATATGGGGAGCCTCGAGATTTTGACAGAATTTCTTTGATGAAATACTGTGTGTAGCTCCTACTCTACTGCAAACAAAAGGCAATATCTCTTATCATGGAGATTCTCTCACGTCTACCTATTTATAGGAGGGGAGGCCTTGTGTAAATGAAATGGGAGCAGACTTGACTGAAGAGAATTATCCCATCCTCCAAGAGCTTAGTCTCTCCTTTCAGAATTAGGTTACAAGTTTATTCTCAGGCTGTGACCTTAGAATTTGCATAAGTGGTTCCATGTTTTTCCTTTTAGTTTCACTTAATTCTAATTACGGGAATTGGAGTTGCTTTCAATATTCAGCTTTCTGGGGAGCTTCTCCTGGTCAAATATGCTGGACCTGGCAAGTAATAAAGAGTTCCAGACTCAGGAGGTAAAGACAAAAGCCAGGAATGACACGAACAGTGAATCAGTCAAAAATCCAAGAGATGGCAACATCTCTGATGAAAATTAATACAACTCAAGAAGGTAGCTGGGTGGGATCCATCCAGCAGAATAGATGCCACCAAAAAAAGTTTGTCAGTTCAAAGAGAAGGATATCTAGAACTTTTCCAGAGACTACTATTCTGTTTTTGAGAAGATTAGTTCATTAGGATATAACAAAGCCTGGATCTCTTATCATCTTGATTATTGATTGATTTCTTATTGATTTCTTCCCTCTGTAATTCCATCTGCATCAGCATGAACTTCCAATAAATAAGATAGTTCCTCACTATACTAGGAAGGGAGTATCTTGGAGAGAAGACTCTGATGTGGTTCAAATCACTAGAAAATTGTGTGTGTGTGTGTGCGTACTCAGTCACTGAGTTGTGTCCAACTCTTTGCGACCCCATAGACAGCAGTCTGCCAGGCTCATCCGTCCATGGACTTTCCCAGGCAAAAATACTTGAGTAGGTTGCCATTTCCTTCTCCAGGGGATCTTCCCCATCCAGGGATCAAACCCATGTCCCTTGCATTCCCTGCATTGGCAAGCAGATTCTTTAACACTGTGCCACCTATTAGTGTTAGTTGGTTGGTTGTGTCCAACTTTTTGCAACCCCATGGACTGTAGCCCACTAGGTCCCTCTGTCCATGGAATCCTCCAGGCAAGAATACTGAAGTGAGTTGCCATTCCCTTCTCCAGAGGATCTTCCTGACCCAGGGATCGAACCCAAGTCGCCTACATGGGCAGTCAGATTGTTTACCATCTGATCCACCAGGGAAGCCCCGCCTGTACGTCTCTATAATTTAATAAAATTTTCATTCTGGTTCATAAACCAGACTCCTATAAATTTTATTTTATGGTTTGCTGGGACCTGATTGCTTCCTAGAGCAGGAGGAAATAAAGTGACATCTATTGTTTATTTTCTCTCTCATTTTATATTCAAAAGGGAAATAAATACACTAATGTTAAAAGCACTTAAAACTTTTAAAAAATCTTGATAAATACAGATGGAGAAGTATGAAATAGGAGAAAGCTGGATTGTAGGATACTGTTATTGAAACAAAGTTTTGTTTCATACACATATATGATCACATAATCTGCCAGCAGACTTCTGTAAGTATGAGACATATTGAATTTATTGATAATTCATTTAATAGATGATTCATATCTAATTAGCAAAATCCATTTGGTCATAAGTAATTACACTAATATGTGGAGTCCTTAAGCACTGGTTAATCCCCTGATACTGAGGGGACAGTTTCACATGTACCCTGTGTCATAAGTAGCACTGTCTCTGTTGCAGATTGTTGTTATTCAGTTACTGCAGCACACCAGGCTCCCCTGTCCTTCACCATCTCCCGGAGCTTGCTTAAACTCATGTCCATTGAGTCAGTGATGCTATTTAACATCTCACTGTCTGCAGCCCTCTTCTCCTTTTGCCTTCAATCTTTCCCAGCATCAGGGTCTTTTCCAATGAGTCAGCTCTTCGCATCAGATGGCCAAAGTTTTGGAGCTTCAGCTTCGGCATCAGTCCTTCCAATGAATATTCAGGGTTGGTTTCCTTTAGGATTGACTGGTTTGATCTTGCAGTCCAAGGGACTCTCAAGAGTCTTCTCCAGCCCCCAAATTCAAAAACATCAATTCTTTGGTGCTCAGCCTTCTTTATGGTCCAACTCTCACATCCATATATAACTAATGGAAAAACCATAGTTTTGACTATACAGACCTTTGTTGGCAAAGTAACGTCTCTGCTTTTTAACACACTGTCTAGGTTTGTCATAGGTTTCCTTCCAAGAAGCAGTTGTCTTTTAATTTCATGGCTGCAGTCACCATCCACAGTGATTTTGAAGCCCAAGAAAATAAAATCTGCCACTGCTTCCACTTTTTTTCCTTCTATTTGCTGTAAAGTGATGGAACTGGGTGCCATGATCTTAATTTTTGAATGTTGAGTTTTAACCAGCTTTTTCACTCTCATCTTTCACCCTCATTAGAAGGTCCTTTAGTTCTTCTTCACTTTCTGCCATAAGGGTGGTATCATCTGCATATCTGAGGTTGTTGATATTTCTTCTGGCACTCTTGAATCCAGCTTGTGATTCATCCAGCCTGGCATTTCACATGATGTACTCTGCATAGAAGTTAAATAAGCAGGGTGATAATATGCATCCTTGTCATGCTCCTTTCCCAGTTTTGAACCAGTCCATTGTTCCATGTCTGGTTCTAACTGTTACTTTTTGACCTGCATATAGGTTCCTCAGGAGACAGGTAAGGTGGTCTGGTATTCCCATTTCTTTAAGAATTTTCCACAGTTTGTTGTGATCCACACAGTCAAAGGCTTTATTGTAGTCAATGAAGCAGAAATAGATGTTTTTCTGGAATTCCCTTGTTTTCTGTATGATGCAACAAATGTTGGCAACTTGATTTCTGGTTCCTCTGCTTTTTTCTAAACCCAGCTTGTACCTCTGGAAGTTCAAAAATACTCAAACTAAAGTTGTTCAAGCAGAAAGAGGAAATTGGGATAAAGATTTCTCACAGAATTCAGTCAGAAATGTGATTGATGGTGCCTTAAAAACGACTAAAATAAAAGATACATTTGGTGAATTCTATCATACTTCTCACTGCGCGTTGGCTTTATTCTTCTCCCTTGCTGCAAAGTAACTTTCTCCATGTGAAGAAAAGCATGGCTAATAACTACTTCAGAACTTTACATCTTACTTTTTCCAGTATCTAAATAGAGATTGGTCTTCTTTCTCCTTTCCTGTTCTAAAAAGTCCTGAGCTCACACTGTAATTGACTTGATTTGGGTCAAGTGAAAATCCACACCAATCAGATGCAGCCAGGGATGAGCTCATATTTTACCAGCATTGGGACTCCTATGATAACCAAGCGGATGGAAAAGGAGTTTCCAGAAGAAAGGTGCCACGGAGATAATTCCAATATATGTCTGCTACCTTGAATATATTTTCTTGGGGTAGATCCATAAATTTCATCAAATTCTCAAGGGATCCTGACCTCAAAATGTTGATGAATTACTGTCCTAGGACAGCTCATGTCTTTTAACATTCTCCCACACCAGAGAAGATAAAGATACATGTGCTCCTCTCTATATTTCTATACTGCATTACTTAAAGTTAAGGCTGTACAAGGTAAATACAATGAAATTCCCACAAATTCTAAATTGTTAGAATCAAACAAGGTTATCACGCCAGACAGAAAGATTCCATAGTCAGTCTCTTGGAAATATTTTTATTGTTTTTTCTAGTTATATATTGTTATTAACTGTGATGGAAGGCACCAATCACATCTTTGGTTAGAGAAGAATTATCATTATGTATATGATCTCTGATTGATATCTGACAATGATAGTTTGAGAAATTTTTACTAATAAGAAGTGGGGCCTGAACTATTTGACTAATAACCAGAGCTCAGCTAGAGAAGTCCATGCCTCTGTTCTTGATTACTCTTTATATATTGTTATAGCTAATGATTTCTCATAGTACCTGAGCTTGTTTGCAAGGTAATAATTTCTGGAAACTGCGTCATGACCTCCTTGTTCAGCTTTTATTATACAGTACACATAAAAGTAGCTTATTGATAAACGTGACATATAGACTTGATAAATTTTTCTATATCATCCTAGAATAATATCTAAAGATTTTCAAGTTAGGGTAGATGATATTGTATGTGACTATACCAGTTGTAAAGCATTATCTTATAATTCAGCTGTATTAGCCCAGTTTAATGTCCTCATAAACAGATTTTCAAGCATGTAGCTATGGGATCAGTAGGTACCAAAAAAAATTTCCTTTTTCACCAAATATTCAAGTCAATTCACTAAAAGATGATTTATTTGTGACTGTTAGTACCTGCAATTTTGTAACTAAAATCAATGGAAAAATAAGAATCAGGTTACAAATGATTTTGCTAGCTGTAAATCATTAAACAGACAACATGAAGTAGGAAAACAAGATCTAAAGTCAACTGGATTTTACACCTGACTTCACCTTCATTCTGCTTTTGTGCTCTGGGTATATGACTTAACCACTTTGAACATCAGCTGTCAAATAAGAGTACTGAATTCCCACTGAGTCATCTTCCAGCTATAATATCTTAAAATCTTATTTCTATCTATCAATTAAATTAGATTTGGTAGCAAGTAACAAAGACTCAAAGTAACTGTGGTTTAAACAAGGTTAAAATTTATTTCTCTCTCACATAAAAATTAAGAAGTCATCCATCCAGGACTGCTATAGCAGTGCTGCTTCACCAAGTCCTCAAGAACACAAGTTCCTTATAACTGTAGGATGTGACCCTCATCCCTGTGGTCTAAAATAGTGACTAGAGGAACTTCCCTGGTGGTCCAGTGGTTAAGAATCTGCCTGCCAATGCAGGAGGTGTGAGTTCAATCCCTGGTAAGGGAACTAAGATCCCACATGCTGCGGGCCTACCAAGCCCACGTGCCACAGTGAAAAATCCTGTGTGCTGCAACTAAAACCTAATGTAGCCAAATAAATAAATTTTGAGCAAAAAATAATAAAATAGTGACTAGAGCGCCAGTCATCATACCTGTGCTTTGGGCAGCAAGATGAAGAAAGGGAAAATAAGATAAGCAAAGATCATACACTGGCCATCTTTTAAGGAAGATTCTTGGAAACTGCCACACCTCATTTCTGCTAGTGTCCCATTGGTCACACTGAATTGCAAGGGAAACCAGGAAATGTAGCTGTCATTTGGAGTGGCCATGTTCCCAACTAAAGATGAGGAGAATGGTTACTCGGGAATACCTTGCAGTGTCAGCTTCATTCATCATCTAAAAAGTCAGCATTTCTGATAGGGTACCAGGAAATATCATTCAATATTTAGTAGTGGAATTATCCATACTCATAGGAGTTAAGACCCTTGCTATTTCAATTCACTGTCTCCCTTTGCTTGCCACTGTGCCAGGCTCTGGGGACACAAAAGTAAATAAGGCAAACTTAGTCCTTCGTCTCATGGGCCTTACATTGGAATGTGGAAGATCTTATAAACATGGTGATTATTACATAACAGAACAGGCTGCTTTTATATTTGTGACAATTTATCCACCAACTCCTCTAGACTCTCTAGGGGAAGAACATGACATTATCCTTATTTGTCACAAAGACCAAAAAGGAGTTTCCTATGACATTAACTTGTTTCTTACTCACCTACCTTCTTTCCTGCTCCTTCCAGCAATGCCGGGAAGTGGTCTGAGTTCACCAATTTTCCATGGAACCCTAATGAATTACTCATCAGTTTTTACCCTGAGAGCTCAGCATGTTAAAATCTGTGTTCATTCTAATATCTAAGGGTAGAACAATAATAGTGCCAGAGATATTTAAGAATTGGTTTCCTTTAGATCACCAGTCCGGGTTCGATGTATGAGACAGGGTACTCAGGGCTGGTGCACTGGCATGACCCTGAGGGATGGGATGGGGAGGGAGGTGGGAGGGGGGTTCAGGATGGAGAACACATGTACACCCATGGCTAATTCATGTCAATGTATGGCAAAAACCACTACAATATTGTGAAGTAATTAGCCTCCAATTAAAATAAATTAATTAATTTTTTAAAAAGAATTGGTTTCCTTGAGTTTATGTGTATGGAGGGAAAAAGCCTTGCAGAAGATTGCATCAAGAACTTTACAACCGATTGAACACACTTGGGGAAATTATATTGCATTGCTAAATATTATCAAATCAGGACTTGCTTTTTCTATTTTTCTTTCTTTTAAAATAATTTCCTTGAAACCTTATCAAATGTATATTTGTCATTAATCATCACTGTAAAGCAAGCTGTCTGCTACATACAGTATTCATGTCGTCTCACACATCCATGAACATTAAACAAAGAGCAGCACAACACTTATAATGTAGTCAAAGAATAGGAAAGGAGTCCTTTAAAAATAAAATAGTAGGTTTAACAGAGTTGTATGTAGAGGAATGTGTTAAATACTTATGTATGAGAGTGCAATTTTTTAATAATGAAGGAAGTTCATTAAAATGTTCTTCATATCACTTCCCTTAAGACAGGCTACTGACTTTCCCTGAGAAAAATTCTTTCTTTCACATTACGTTGTCAAAGCTCAAATGAGTCTAGAAAGCATTTAACCACTATACTGGATTGAATGGCACCCACCCCCAAGTTTATGTCCATCCAGGCCCTCAGAATGTGACCTTACATGAAAACAGGGTCTTTGCAGATATAATTAGTTAACAGGAGGTGATACTGGATTAGGAAGGCCATAAGTCCAATAACTGGTGTGCTTATAGGAGGGCCATATGAGGACACACAGACACACAAGCAAGAGCTCCATGTGAAGACAGGGCATGTATTGGAGAGATGCATCTACAAGCCTGGAACTCTAGAGTTGCTGGCAACCAGCAAAAACTAGGAGGAAAGCATGAAATATTCTCCCTCAAAAGCTCCAGAAGGAGCCAACCCTGCCAAAAACTGACTTTGGACTTCTCGCCAACAGAGCTATGAGAACATAAATTTCTGTTGCCTGCATATGACAGCTGGAACTGTTGACCATCTTACATCCATGATGGGACAAGCTTGAGGAGCAAACCAATTCTCTGAGAATGGCAGAGCAAAAATATAGAAAGAGCCTGGGCTTTTAGTAACATTGTCAGTCACTGAATTAGTTAACCTTGCAATCCCTCTGCCTTTATTTCTCTTCTTATATAAAATAACAAATTTCCTTGTTCCTTAAGTTTCTTTTAGTTGGGTCTTCAGCTCTTTGCAGTCAAAAGCATCCTGACTGATAAGCCTCCTCTGGTAAAAAGACAAAAGAGCAATACTTTAAAAAATTTTTATTTTGTTTTGGGATATAGGCAATTAACAAACAACGTTGTGATGGTTTCGGGTGAACATCGAAGGAACTCAGCCACGCATATACACGTATCCATTCTTCCCCAAACTCCCCTCACATCTAGGCTGCCATGCAACATTGAGCAGAGTTAAAGAGCAATACTTTGGCTTCACTTCATGTTGCCTAGACTTTTGTGCACTACTCTAAAAGCTTTACCATCCGAGTCATCAGGGTTAACCACTAGGATTAAAAACTGAGTAGACTAGAACCTTTGTATGAGAAGGGGAAAATTCTTATATAAAATAACTTGAAGAGAGAAAAGTTTATTCATCATCTGCACGATGTTTTCATGCAGATAACAATGACATCAATGGTCTTGAATCATTTAATACTTTGTTCCACAATGTCATTCATGAGCAATGTCTTCTGCAGTTCAAGATCAGCAGCATCTTAACTTTGCATTTCACCTACCTTGGTCACTTAGTTTTTAGTCACATATTTTTCTGTGTTGGCTTTGCTTCAATGTCTCTTTTCAATTTACTAAAATTCTTCTTTGTTGAACCTGAGCAAAATACAACAGAATATGTACAGAATATAAAAGTAGAGAAAATGGAAACAAGTAAAAAGTCATCCCCAAATAAATAATCCACAGTAAAAGCATTGGTCTCTCTTCTATAAAAAGTTAATAAAGCAAGTAAAAAGTGCTAAAAATGGCCAGCAAATTATGGCAATAAAACTTATGAACAGTTGTATGAGATGAAAAAAACATAAAAATGTATTTCTCTCTGAGATGAAGATGTTATGACATTAATGAGCTTGGTGAAGGAGTTTAGATGCTGAGTAGAAGCTTGAAACAGTACCAGGGAAAATAATAGTTCAGCAGCAAGGGCTGGGAAACTAGAAAGAATAAGTAAAATTGAGCCAAAGAGAAAGATGAGATCATGAAAAGCAGTCTTTTTAAGGTTCAGATCTGAGATTTGTATAATTAAAGTGAAAACTTTTCCATTTCAGGACCTGGAATTATGTCAAAATGGATTTTGATAAAACTTACCATTCAAACTTTATGAGTATGACTGCATAATTGCTACCTATCCATTATATAGAATGTACCCACGAAATTCTGCTAGCTGAATTAGTCATGACTCATTGGTATGTTTTTAGAACATTTAGATATATTGGTTGCATGAACATTTTAGACAGTTTGTTCAAATGCATCTCAATCACAATACTTCAGTAGTTTCCACCATTTCTAATAAAGCCCTAAAACCCTACAAACCACTTAAAACCTTTCATAAAATAGACATTAGTGAATGTGTTTTGTTAATTCCAAAGGAATTTAGCAACAGCCTAACCGAGACAGTTGTTGGCACTGTTTTTAGTGTTAATGATACTCCCTTTCAATAGAAATAAATATTGATGTGGTTATTTATTCATTTTGCTCAACATTTATCAACATTGTTCTGTGCAAAGCCTTATAGTAGGCCATGTGGGGAATATTCAGATGAATCAGGCAGGGATTCTGCCCATTCTGATATCACAGTTAGTTTGGGAAGATAAAACACATACACAAATGACTATAACATGAGATAAGAAGTGGTAAATGTTAAAAGAGATGTGGACACAAAATTCAAGGAGAATGAGAGTATATTGCCTTCTGAGAAGTACAGGAAAGGCTTTGTGGAGACAGTGCATTGATGTTGAATTCATTCCTTTTTCCAAGAAAAACTTATTGGAAAAGTCCCAGCCCTCACAGAAAGGACAGTCCAACAGGGAAGACAGACAACGAGTAAATTTTTTTTTTTGAGAGTGGTGAAATCAAGAAATAGAAGTAGGGCTAATGTGGGCAGAGTGTAATGAGAAAAGGGGAGAATGATAGGGGATGAAGTCAAAGGGGTAGGCAGGGTTCAAATCACGTAAGACCATGTAGGCCATAGGAAGGAGTTTGGACTTTAAGTGCTTTGGCAAGGCATGAATGGTTGAGCAAGAGGGTAACATGATCTGGTTTGCTTTTTTAAAAGTTCACCATGGCTGCAAGGTGGAAAAGGGATTATAAGGAGGTGGCTCAGAGGGTAAAGCATCTGCCTGCAGTGCAGGAGACCTGGGTTCGATCCCTGCGTCAGGAAGATCCCCTGGAGAAGGAAATGCCAACCCACTCCAGTACTCTTGCCTGGAAAATCCCATGGACAGAGAAGCCTGGTAGACTATAGTCCATGGGATTGCAAAGAGTTGGACACGACTGAGCAACTTCACTTTCACTTGCAAGAGTGGGAGCAGGAACACCTCTCAGGGCACCTGGAAGAGTCCAGGTGAGAGATCATGTTGACTTAAATTCCAGTGATAGCAGCAACAAAGACCCAGCACAACCAAAAAATAAATTAATTAAATACATAACTTTTTTTAATTCCAGTGATAGCCAGAGGGCTAGAGAGAAATGAACAGATTCAAGCTCTGTCGTGAAGATAGAGCCAAAGTACTTCCTGATGGATTGTAGATGGAATGTAAGGGGACTGGAGGAATTGGAGATGATTCCTAGCCTTGTGGCTTATGAATGGTGTTGACACTTATTGAAACTGAGAAGGCCTGCAGAGAGAATGGAGCTGAAGAGAAAGATAAACAAGAATTCTAATTTGACCATGTTGAGTCTCAGATACCTGTTGGACATTCAAGTGGAGATATCAAGTAAACAGTTACACACACAAATCTGGAGCTCAGTGGAGGCATAAAGCTTGAGGTTACAGATTTGTGAACCATTAGCATATAGATGGTATTTAAATCCATGAATCTAGATAAGATCAATCTGGAGAAAGTGCTGATCAAGTAGAATAGAGACCTAGGACGAAGCCCTAATAGGCATTTTGATAGGCAGAGATGAGAAGGGCATTTAATAGAAAGAAACAGAGTGAACAAAGTTCAGAGAAAGGAAAGTGCTTAGCAGGAGTGGGGAAGCACAGGTGATCCATTTAGAGAGAACCTATGCTGCTGCTGCTGCTGCTAAGTCACTTCAGTCGTGTCCAACTCTGTGTGACCCCATAGACGGCAGCCCACCAGGCTCCCCCGTCCCTGGGATTCTCCAGGCAAGAACACTGGAGTGGGTTGCCATTTCCTTCTCCAATGCATGAAAGTGAAAAGTGAAAGTGAAATCACTCGGTCGTGTCCGACTCAGCGACCCCATGGACTGCAGCCTACCAGGCTCCTCCGTCCATGGGATTCTCCAGGCAAGAGTACTGGAATGGGGTGCCATTGCCTTCTCCAGAGAGAACCTATAATAGATATCCTATAATAGATACCAAATCCTAGATTTGGTCCACAGATTTCCATGGAGAATCATGGAAGTTTTTAAATCTGTGGGGTGATTCTGTTCCTGATAATGTGAGAGTAGCTCCTTTGTCACCACCCTTCTCTAGATAACAACTCTAAATCCTGGACAAGATTTTTTTTTTTAATTTTACTTGAAGACACTGGAAAGCAAACAAGCAGGAAGGTACCAGAGGGAGGTCATCCCTTGAAGGACAGCATCAACTCCTTGTGAGTTTGCCATATTCATTTCACAGCTTTTTGCCTGAAGACAAGTTCCAGTCTACACCAAGGAGGGCTGCTAAACCTGCAGTTTTATTGGACTAAAGAATCAGAGGACAGAATTTGGAGATGGGTTGGGGGGAGGACTCTGTGAATGGAGAGGGACAGAAAGGAAGTAATTTAAGTTCTGTATTGAAATGTTGCCTAAATCTCTGCACACATGTACAGTGAAGACTCCAAGAAACCCAGGTAAGGTTTAAAAAAAAAAAAACACTGAACTTTGATTTTAGCTGCTGCCCACCATGAGGGAGACAGTTTGGAATTTGAGCTCAACCAAGTTAACTGCCTGCAAAAACAAACAAAATTTTCCTTTGGAAGATCAGGACAGAATCCAGAGTCTCTAGAACGCATCACTTACAATATCTAGGATACAATACCAAATTATTAGATGTAGGAAGAAACAGGAAAACCTGACCCACACTCAAGAGAAAAAAAAAAAAAGGATCAGTGGAATGAATCAGTGGAGATGACCCAGATGTTCAAATCAGTAGAAATAGGAAAACAGTGGAGAATGCAGGAGACAAAGGAGATGCATGTTTGATCCTTGGGTGGGAAGATCCCCTGGAGGAGGGCATGGCAGCCCACTCCAGTGTTCTTGTCTGGAGAATCTCGTGGGCAGAGGAGCCTGACAGGCTGCAGTTCACGGGGTCGCAAAGAGTCAGACATGACTGAGCACACACATCCAAGGAAAATATGCTTGTAATGAATAAACCTGTGACGTGAACTCATCACTCTGTATCTTAGAAGAATGAATCCAAAATCAGTGTATGAGAACCAGAACCTGCATTGTTAACAAGATTCCCTGGCAGTTCAATCTACATACATGGTAAAGTTTAAGAAGTACTGTGTTCACGTGACCTTCACTCCTTCCCCAAACAAATCACCCTTATCCAAAGTCCTTTCCCTTATTTAGCAGCAAAGTGCATGTAAAGGAAACAAGTTATTTCAAAAATAAATTAAATCAGTGTATCAGATCAATCTGAGGATGCAGAGGCCAGAGATGAGAGAATAATGGGGAAGTTTTGATGAGTGAGTAGTTCTATAAAGTGAGGAAATATGGTAAAAAATAACTTTGAAAACTGTCATCTGACTGACTAAGGGAAAAAATGAGAGGAATCAGAGATAGCACTGAGGTTTCACTGGTTAACGGAAAGAATGGTAGTACCACCAACAGAATAGAAGCATCAATAGAGGATATAAGCTTTGATATTGGATGACAAATCCAGCTTTCCAGATAGTAAGTTTAGAGTACTACACATGATATCCAGATGGAGTATTAAATATGGAATTCCAAATTCAAGATAGAGCTGAGCAAAGCTGGGAGGAGTGAGTTGGAGTCATTCAGTATGGTAGTGATCATTGAAGTCCTTATGCAATTGGATTCAATCTCCGAGGAAGAACGCATATAGTTGAAGGAGAAGTAATGTGTATTAGTTATTAATTGCTGCATAGCCAATCAAAAATGCTTAAGACAACAACCATTTGTCTAGCTCATAGTTCTGTGGGTTAGCAATTTGGGCTGGGTTCAGCTGGACATTTATATTAGTCTTTTGTGGGCTCACTCAGTATCTGCCAGTATGGCTGCCAAGTCAACTCTGCTGACAATGGTTGGAATCGTGTAAAAATGGATTTTGATAAAACTCACCATTCGAATTGTATGGCTCTTTAATTGCTACCTATCCATTATGTAGAATGTGCATCTTTCACGCCTCATATGTGATGGCTCATCTCTGCTCCATATGCTCTCTCATCCTCTAATAGTCTAACCTAGGCTTGTTCACATGGGTTCCAAAAGAGCAAACAGATGTCCAAAAAAAGACCTCTTAAGGTTCAGACTTGGAAGCAGTACCATATTGCTTCTATCTTATGCTATTGCAAAGCTAGTCATCAGGCAGTTTCAAATTCAAATCCTAAGGAAATAAACTTGACTCTTGGTAAGAGAAAATACAAACACATCAAAAAGGGGCATGGATACAGGAAAGGGAATAACTTATGGCCATTTTGCAATCTACCATATCAACAAAGAACTTTGGATCTGCACACTCACATTCATAATAAGATTATTCAGAAATAGCCCTTAGCCTGCCAGGCTTCTCCATCCATGGGATTCTCCAGGCAAGAATACTGGAGTGGATTGCCATTCCCTTCTCCAAAGGATCTTCCCAACCCAGCGATCGAACCTGGGTCTCCCGCATTGCAGGTGTGGCCACCATGGAAGCCACAAGGGAAATGGGTTAATTACACAATAATGTATATATACATAACATTACTTAAATATACACTTTAAAAGGGGCTTCTCTCGTGGCCCAGTGGTAAAGAATCTGCCTGCAATGCAGGAGACATGGGTTCAATCCCTGGGTTAGAAAGGCTCCCTAGAGAAGGAAATGGCAACTCACTCCAGTATTCTTGCCTGGAGAATCCCATGAACAGAGGAGCCTGGTGGGTTAAGATGGTAAATTTTATGTGTTTGTTATCATAATTAAAAACTAAAATATTTTGTAGAAGATAGGACCTAAGACACGACCCATATTTGGGGGAGAGAAAGTAAAAGAGAACCAAAGAAAACAAATTTTGCCCAGTCCAGAACTAATGGAAACCAATCTAGCAAGTGGGATTTGAAAATGGTTCTCTTCTCTTCTGTCTATAAGGACCACTGTCAGATAAAGGTTCTAGAATTTAGCCTTTCCACAGTGGAAAAAAGATGAGACCAATCTGCTCATCTGAACCTGCTCTCTCCAGGATTCTGGAGTTCACATGGTTTTCCAGTTACCCGAGTTTGGAAAATCATGGTGGAAATTCCAACCCCAGATTCACCTTCTTTTCTCATTCATGCCAGCCCTATCTCCTGATCCTGGACCCCAATTCTGGTCTCTTAGCTTCACATCGAATTGATTATTCCCTATTAATAACACAATCTGCCTCCAGTCCTTCTCAGAAGCAGCCTGCCTTGCTCCCAGAGAGCAGGCATCCATACTTGGAGTAGTTCTGAAGGTTGGTTGCACTCATGGATTTGTTTGCTCTGGGCTGTCCATTTGCCACCAGGGAAGAGACAACTGTTCTGCCATCCTGAATGTTCTCATGTGCCTGGTTCTGCCTTGTGCCCTGCTTCCTCTCTCATTACACTCAGGTCGTCTTGTGGGCCAACCTAGAGTCCTTCTCACTTGAAGCTGCTGCAGATGTTAAAGTCAGGCAGGGAAATGGGCATCCCAAAGAGCTGAATGGGCTATCAAAGTTCAGTAAAATTTGAAAACCACCAAATTCCATCCATAGTCACATTTTCATGATTATCTCCAAAATGTATTCACAATTGATTTGTTCAAATCAGGTTCTAAACAAGGCCCACACGTTACATTTGGTTGTCTCTCTTAATATAAAATATTGCTCTCTCTCCCTTTTTATTCATTCCATTGAATTATTGTAGAACCCAAACTACCTAACCTGAGGAATATATCACATTCTTCATACTAGTCTACTTGCTTGCTTCTAGTGTCATTTAATTTCTTTCTTTAATCCCCTTTTTTCCAAAAATAGAATTTAGCTCTGAATCAGTTCTGTCCAATAGAACTCTCTGCCCCAGTGGAAATATTCTATAATGTGCACTGATACCATAGCCACTAACCACAGGTGAAAACTGACAAATGAAATGTGGTTAATGGGACTTAAAAACTGAATTTAAAAATTTTATTTTCCTTAATTTAAACTTAAATAGCCAAATGTGACAAGTGGCTACCATATTGGACAGCACACCTCTAGAGGCTTAATTTAATCCCATTTCAGGTTTTTGGAAAGAATACCTCATAGGTGGTCTTATATGCTTCCTATTGTGTGACAGAAGAGGCTGACAGTGCTTGGTTGTCCCACCTTTTTTGATGCCAAGATGGATCATTGTGTTTAGGTGGTGATAGCTGATCCTTCCAATTTCAAGTTCTCCACCCACCTTTCATCTAATGGCTTGATTCATTTACAGTTGTTGCCTGAATCAGTTCCTTCATTGTGGTTTTCAAAATCTATCATTTTCTAAGTCTATCATTCCTTCTACAGAATAATCCTGTAAAGAACTTTCATCATTTAATATTACATGGTTGGGTTGGCCTGAAATACAGTTTATACAAGAAAAGCCATGATAAATCCTTAATTATTCCTTCTTAATTGCTGTTAAGTCTTCCCTGGTGGCTCAGATGGTAAATAATCAGCCTGCAATGTGAGAGACCTGGGTTCGATCCCTGGGTTGGGAAGATCCCCTGGAGAAGGGAATGGCTACCCACTCCAGTATTCTGGCCTGGAGAATTCCATGGACAGAGGAGCCTGGCAGGCTACAGTCCATGGGGTCGCAGAGAGTCGAACCTGGCTGAGCAACTTTCACTTTCAATTGCCATTAATGACTAGAGAAAAAGGCAGGAGTCTTGCATCTATGCAAAGGTGCTGGAACTTTATCCTGAGGTAAGGAAAGCCACCATGAGTTTTAAGCAGAGGATAAACAAGATGAGATTTTCATTTTAGGAAGCAACCTTTGGCCATGGTGTGGAGAACGAGTGAAAGTCAGGAAGGTTCTAAAGCATGTGTGCATCTAAGTCACTTCAGTCTTGTCTGACTCTTTGCTACCCCATGGACTGCAGCCTGCCAGGCTCCTCTGCCCATGGAATTCTCCAGGCAAGAATGCTGGAGTGGGTTGCCATTACCTCCTCCAGGGTATCTTCCCCACCCAGGGAGTGAACCCACATCTCTGGAGGCTCCTGCATTGCAGACGTGTTCTTTCCCACTGAGCCACCAGGAAAGCCCAGGTTCTAAAGGAAGCTGTCATAATATAGGCTGGATCTGGCAAACTCTGGTAGGGGTGCTAGAGTAGAAGAGTTTGACAGAATTCAGAGAGATGAGAAAGCATAATCAACAAAATCTAGCTGTCAGATAATGCAGGGGATGGAGGTGAGAGGGAGTGCGGGAGGATGACAGGATAAAACCTTGATTTCTAATTTGGTGAACTAAGTAGATGATAATGCCATAAACCACCTTGAGAAAGGGAGAGAAGTAGAGGCAAGTTACTTTCTAAATGAAAAATCGGCCCAAATACACACCCCTCAGACAGAAGGAAAGATTTAGGATGCTATAGCATATTTTTTTTTCACTTCAGTCTAATAAATAAATAAACTGCGTGGTGGGGGTGAGTTTGCTCATATAGAATAATCTGGATTCCAGAGATCTATAAGTAAAAATCAGGAATTATTTTTGTTAGCAGTTAAGTATTTAACCTGAAGGAATTAAATTTTAACTGCTAGTCCTAGTCCATTTTTAAACATAATTCAAACTCTTATCTATCATTATTTTTTGCACTATTCATTACAGAGGTGCACCAACTATTTTCAAAATTCCTTGATAATAGATGCAGTGTTTTCAGAAGTGAAAGTGCTATGCAAGTGTATAAGTGAAAATCTTTTCTATGTTGGATTAGTTTACCGGGACTGCCGTATGAAACACAGCAAACTGCTATCTTAAAATAACAGAGAGTTATTGCTCACAACTTTAGAGTCTAGAAGTTCAAAATCAAAGTGGCAGCAGGGCCATGCTCCCTCTGAAACCTGTGGGAGAATCCTTGCCCCTTCCTAGCTTCCGCTGGTTTGCCAGCAACCTTTGGCTTGTTGATGGCAATATTCCAATCCTCTGTCTTTACATGGCCTTCTTCTTATAAGGTAAACAGTCACATTGGATTAGGGGTCCACTCTACTCAAGTATGACCTTATCTTAACTGATTATATCTACAATGACCTTGTTTCCAAATAAGGTCACTTTCTGAGCCACTGTGTGTTAGGATTTCAACATACGATGTGGGACTTGGGAGTGGGGTAGACAGAATTCAACCTGAAACAGCAGTCTACAGATCTATGATGAATTATGGAAGGAAAAGTTTTCATTTGAAAATTATCTCCTTTAGCATCCTTTCAAAAGCCTTACATTGATCTTTGGAGAAACTAAAATTTATTTTCTTTTTTTTTTTTTTCAAAATGATAGTCATAGAAGCTTGCTGTCTCCAGAAAGCAACATGACATGCAGATATATTTAACAAGGATACTTTTAAGTACTTATTTGACTATATCTTATGGTACATTTCCCCCAAGCAATGTCCTGAAATTTTTTGAAAGAATTAATTATAGTGGAAAACATTCATTCGTTATGAGAATACAACACTAACTTTTGCTAACAATACTTCTTGTTAGAATGAAACACAGTAACATATGTAAACCATTTAACAATTTGCAAGTACTCACGAGCTGTTAGCTGCTATTAATATATATTTAGTATTTTTTAGAATTGCAATGAAAATTAAAGGAGTTAATACACATGAAACACTTACCATAGCACCTGACACATAGTACCTATGAAATAAATATCTGTCTGTTGCTGTAAAGTGTCCAAAACTGCCAATGCAATTTCTAATTGGTTTATTAATTGGCTTACACACACACTCAATATTTGCATATAATTTCATTCGATGGGGTTTCTTTAAATTTCATTTAATCTACAGAATTCATCCCTCAGTTAGTAGACAGTTGTAAGTTATTTAAATTCAATTTTTTAAGTAAAGAAATTTCTTAATATTTATACTTCCCCAAAGCATTTATTTTATTTACTACTTACCTGAAACATGTCTTGAAAACAAGCTACTGAAATCATAAGCAACGTGTTGTTTGATTAAAACATACTTAATTTACAAATATGCCTTATTATCTGCAACAGACCTGATTTGACACTGCCCCCATTCACATAATTTTTGACACATCTTTGGGATTAAAGCTACAGATTTCCCAAGCATGGAGATCCAAGGTTCAGTTGGTGGTCGAGGAATAGAGCTCTATTTGGTGCCATGCTGCTGCTGCTGCTAAGTCACTTCAGTCGTGTCCGACTCTGTGCGACCCCATGGACAGCAGCCCACCAGGCTCCCCAGTCCCTGGGATTCTCCAGGCAAGAACACTGGAGTGGATTGCCATTTCCTTCTCCAATTCATGAAAGTGAAAAGTGAAAGTGAAGTCACTCAGTCGTGTCTGACTCTTAGCGATCCCATCGACTGCAGCCCACCAGGCTCCTCCGTCCATGGGATTTTCCAGGCAAGAGTACTGGAGTGGAGTGCCATTGCCTTCTCCAATTTGCTGCCATAGCTTTACCCAAATTTCATTTCCCCAGCTGAAGTCTGATCATAGACTGATCTTAAATGTACGTCACTAAAAAAGTTAGGATTTTTTTTTAGTATCTTTTTAGGTTGCAGATGCAAATCTATATTCAAAAGCACAAATATAAACTTAAAAAATAAAAACCCCCACAATAATAGCTACGTTCTAAAACAACAGTTCCATAAAGTTTTTTTTTTTTTTCCATAGTGGTGAGTAGGAACTAGTGGTTCTTGGGTTTTTGTTTCAGAATGGTTTGTGGACTGAAAAAAAAATTTGAGAAGCACTGCTCTAACCAACCAAACTAAATTGATAGTTATAAAATGGGAATGTTTATTCTCTGAAGGAGTACTTTATACTGCAATTTTTGGTTAATGTTAAAGCAGTCATTTTTAATATCAGTTTGAAAATGAAATTTTAATGTATTATCTCCCTCTTATGAATTAGTGTTTATAAACAAGAACATTTAGTGGGTCTTTTCTGTGCTAGTAAAATGAAAACTGAAGGAAAACAGTAGCTTATTAAAGCTCCAGGAACGGCTCTTCTCAATTCCTTGTCAAGTTTCAAAGCCCCATAATTCTCCCCCTTCAAACAACCCTGAAACAAAATGACACCTCTAAGGATTAAACATTTTGGACACCAATAAAGGAAAACATTAAAGCATGTCTGACACAGACCTCTCCTCCATACTTCCCTGTTCCTCCTGTCCTCACTGCGTAAGTATGAGTCAGGTAATGTTAACTTTGAATCATACATTTGTAGTTTCTTTTGAGCATTACATAAACAAAGTTTTGATCATAGCCTATGAGGCAACTGACCTGTAATCATTTGCATTTCAACATACGTGGCTTGAAAACCAGAGCAGTAAGTTACCCTACATGCTCTTTTATTTGAATTCCACAGAAAGTTCCAGTATCATTTTGTGTGTGTGTGTCTCATATCACTATGCCCTCAAGAAATAGATTATACCCTAATGAAATGATCACACAACAAATGGAAAGAAATAACTTTTAGGAGTAAAGTCTTTGAATTAAATTATGTATGCAGGAATACTCCCTTTCTGAAGTTGGTAACAATAGCTCCATTTATTGAATGCTTCCTATGTGGCAGGCACTGTGCTTAATACATCCCAGACATTATTTCTACTTAATCTTCCTCAAAATTCTACAAGGGGGGCATTGTTATCCTGTTTTCAGATGAGGAAAACAGCTTATTTTGCCATTGTTTATTGAGCAACTATTACATGTCAGACCCTGTTCTAGGCCTTTAAGTTGAAGCTTAGAGATGTAAAGGAACCTGGAGTTTAGACATAGGCCTAGCTCTGCTCTTGTCCTGATCCTGTACTGCCTTACCATGAAGAATGTTAAATGTTTCAAGTATTTGTATCATAGATCATCTTCCCCTTAGTTCCTTATATATTTTATGAGGATCTTGCATCACATGCAATTCCAGAATCATTGAACTTTAATATCTACAGGAGAATCTAGAGAAGATCTTATATTTTCTGAAACTTGAATTCTTTCAAATAAAATGTCCAGATAGGTATAGAAATATCTCTTGTCTCTTAAGACGTGTGTCAATCAGGAAACTATTAATTTTTACTTGGGAAATTTCAAAGAAAAGATGAAATTCATACACATGAAAAAAATATGTCATCATGTATTTTGTTTAATTATTGTCTTATGCAAGATAAACTTCCAGCCCAAGTTTTATCTTTCTTTCTTACTGCAAAGAAATAGTTAAATAGTCTCTAGTGATTACTTTTTTGTATGGAAAGTAAACATGTTTCAGATAATGTAGAGGGATAACACCTGTTTCAGAGAGGTACTGATGAGTACATTTTATGGGTTTTCTATAGGGACAAACCTATAACTGGGAGTATTGGATGTATATGAGGTGGAGATTGTGCGATGAGCCATAGTTTAGTCATCTTGTAACTTTTCCAGACTGATGTAACTCCATTTTTTTGAACAAATGTTATTTTGTTAAGTAAATGCCCATTTAAACTTGTATACAAAGGTTATAATTATAGCAGGAAATTGTTGGGGACAGAGGAGGTTAAATCTGGTTGTCCTGTCATACATCAGGAATGATTTCTTGGAAATCTAGTCCAGATTTTCAACTGAGGTTTGCTGTTTCCCTTTGCTGTAGTTTCAAGTAATAACTTTCCAATATCTTGGTTCTGACTGAGGTGTGTGTGTGTGTGTGTGTTGGGGGAAGGGGTATAGAATCAGTAGGTAACTAAATCAACCCTTTCTGCAGATTTTGCACCGAGGAGCCCCAAAAGACAATGGAATATGAGGGCATCACTTAACATTACAGGACTTTAGGAATACATAAAAGGCTCAGTGTTAAAGGAAAATGCTAACGCAGAACTGTCCTGTACAGCTATAATGCCAGTCTTGACAAGTAAGCCACATATGTAAGTATACATTTTATAGTGGCCACATTAAAGAAGTAAAAAGAAACAGGAAATTAATTTTAACAAAATATTTTAACTCAATATATTGAAAATATCAACTCGTCATTATTACTGAGGTCTTTACATTCTTTTTTGGTACTAAGTCTTTGAAATCTGGTGTGATCTCAATAGCAACCAGCCAACCTTGTTTTAAGTGCTCAAGAGCCACGGTGTGGCTAGTGGCTACCATATTACCCTGCACAGATGCTCTCTAGAGGCAGCTATTCTTTGAATACCTAAGAGTTTTCCTTTCTTAAAGGGGGGCGGGGGGAGTAATCCTGCTCAGGACAACATCACCTTCTATGTTCAAATAACTCCTTTTGTTGCCACCTGCAAGACAAATCCCCCAGCCTTATTTGATTTTCCGCAATTCTCCCAGCAAGAGTGGTTGCACCACTCTTGGATTTAATAAATGAAAGAAACCAAAAGTTTATTGTTAACCAAAAGAAAAAAATCGTTTTCTTTTCTTTTTGGGCAAAGGGAAGGAGAATAGTGTTTTCCCAAATCAATTCACATACTTATCAACTTGAGCCTATTTGCAGGACAGCTGTGCTAGTGGTACTTTAGCCTATTATTAAGTTCATTTAATGCTTAACTCCTGCAATGTGACCACTGTTCACACTACTTTTTCAGATGAATTCGCTATTTTAAAAGTTATTTCTCTGAATCAACTCCCTACTGAAATCAACTTTTCAGTATGCAAACAACTAGATTTATTTTTAAAAGGTTAGCTCACCCTTTGGGTGGAGTATTTAGCGTTGGACAGTGTTAGACACATGATAACTCTTCAACTGTATGTTTTTACTAAAGAAAGAATGTTAATTGGAATAATTGATCACTGTTGGGGGGGACTAATTTACCTTAAACTAACCAAACTGACCGACTTCTTTTCGCTGTAAGGAATGGTAATGTGCTTTGCAATATAAATGAAAGATAAATCTCGCACTTTGTGCATAAATGCAAAACGATATACAATTCCTTATCTTCAAACTACTGCAGGCTGGTTTTACTGTTAGGAGTTACAGAGATGGTGGCTGCCAAATTAGCTGAGGTTTGGGTCCAGATTGGATTTGCAGCACTTGAATCAGCATGCTGGGGGAGGTGACAAAATCACGAGCTCCGTCCTCCCCACCCCCACCCCACAGACCACGCTGAGCCTGCCCAGATGTTGCTCAACCCTGAGCTGTCCCCTTGAGTCCAAGGCTGCAGGAGAGGGCGCGCAGCGAGGATTTCCGGCCGCCTCCTCAGGCTCCCTGAACAGATGGAGCCTTTCAGGTGGCCACGGGGCTCCCGGGCCTCGAGCTTGTGCCCAGGGGCGCGCCAGCGAATGCAGCAGAAAAAACTAACACCTGCCTCTCTCGGCCCAGAGAGAAACCTTGCACCGCCCGCACAGACCTGGCTGGGCAGCTAGGTGTGGGGCTCTAATCTCATCCTCACACCTGCGTTAGGGAGGAAGGCTCTCCAGGTGTGTGGGCCCCTGGAGGATGAAAGGAGCTGTTAAGAGGCGTGCACAGGACCGCAGCGGGGGACGCGCTGTGGTCGCCGAGCGTGGGAGGACCTGGACGCCTGGGCAGAGGCCTGAGGGGATGGAAGCACTGGCCGGCTTGGAGATTTCCCTTTACTTTTTTCCTTTTCCTTGTAGGGCGGTTAGCCAATGGCTGCGGTAGCTTTCCACTCAGCCCGGCGACTTTTACACAATTCTGCCCCGGCGCACTGAGCTCTCCGGCCACCTGGCGCCGGGAACATAGGGTCGAAACCGCCGCCCCCACCCACTCCAGACGTCCAGGCCTCTCCCTTCACGCTCTCCCGGTCTTCTGGCGCTCCATCGCCGTCTGGGGCTTGGGATTCCTTAACCTAGGGCTTCCCTGTCTTGGGCAGGAGTTGGAAGCCCTCCCTCTCTCCCCTCCTCCACTCACCGCCAGCCTGATTTTTAATCTAATCTTTTATTTAAAGTCAACAGGAAAGCAGGAATCCCGGGCTCCTGCCACCAAGATATTTTAAAATAATTCCCCAACCTCTGCCGAGCCTGGCAGCCTTAAAGAACCTCCTTGTTTTCTCCTTCGTGAAGATTTGGGCTGCGGAGAACCGGGGAGGGATGGGAGGGGGCGAGCTTGGAGGGTCGCGCCTGAAGCCTGAGGGCTCTGTGGACTTCGCGGGGGGGGGGGTCGACTCATGCAAGACGAAGTAATTCCAGATATTAAAAATAATATAACACAAAAGCGTCAGTTTGGAGAGCCTTGACTCAAACCGAGAGCCGAAGCCCCAAGCGACTCCAGGACACGAAGCCTTCTGTGTCCCCATCGTGGGGGGTGGAGGGGCAGGTGAATGTCCATCATATGACCCTGAGAGAGGGTGGGTCCTGGGCCATTACATGTGCCGATAGACTCGGCGCGCCCACATGCACCTACGGAAAAATCGGGCCGAAAAGACCCCACGACCCCTCCCCGGGTCCTTGGTACGGTACCGCACCCCCTACGCCTCACCGGTCTCTCGCTAGATGGGTGGGGACCACTATTCTCTACATCCCTGAGAGCCTTCAACCTGCTTGGACCCGTGGTTCTTAGAAACTCTCAGCCTTTCGCACATCCTCCTTTCCCGCTCTTTCCCCCACCTCCCGCCGACGCCCCCAGATTTCTCCGCTTGCCCTTCCTGAAAGAAGGCGAGGCCCAGAAGCTGAAGCTGGGGCGAGGAAGGAGGGACGAGCGGAGCGCCGCGGCCAGGGGCGTGTCTTCCCAGGCCCCGCCCCCGGGTGCGCGCGGCGGCGGCGGCGGCGGCCGAGCCTCGCTCTGAGAGACAGGTATCGCTTAGGCGCCATGTTGTGAGCGGAAGTGGGGGAGCGCGCGGGGGCCGCTGTTCTGCTGGGAGCGGGCGCGGGAACCGGCGGGGGGGGCGGAGCTGTAGTCCCGGCGGCGGAAGGAGGAGAGGAAGAAAGGGGCGAGACCCGGTGCCGGGCAGCCGCGCGAGGCTCTCGCTCAGCGCGCGGGCGTCTCCAGCCGGGCGCGCGGCGTTCGAGGGTCGGTGTCGGCGCCGAGCCCTCTCTCGGGCAGCCGCCGTTGCTGCTGCAGCTGCTGCCGGCGCTTCTGCCGTGGGGCTCGGGCGGCGACGGAACGGGGCCGGCCGCGGGGCGGGCGGGGAGGGAGGAGGCGGTGAAGGCGGCGGGCCGGGGGGGAAGATGCCGCTGGCGCAGCTGGCGGACCCGTGGCAGAAGATGGCTGTGGAGAGCCCATCCGACAGCGCTGAGGTGAGTGCAGCCGGGCGGCTGGGGCCGGCGCGCCCCCCTCCCCGCGCCCCCGCCGGTTCGCTCTCTTCCCGGGAGCCGGCCACTCGGCCCCTTCCTCTGCTGCTCGCTTCTCCCCTCGGTTCGGGATTCCGGTTTGGGTAGTTGGGGTTGATCTGTTTGCCCTTCTCTTCCTCCCATCCGCACGCCCTCTCCCTTCCCTCGCTAGAGGGGCTGTGGTGTGGTGGCGCGTGGGGTTTGGAGTGGGCGCCGGGGCTTTGCAAGAAGCTGATTTTCATCAACTTTGCGTGGGGGGAGCAGGACGCGGAGCGGGGGCCGGCGAGGAGTTGGGAAGTTTGGCCCTGCCTGGTCGGGGGCTTCCCTGGACCCTGGTGACTTTGGGGGATGCGGGAGGGGTGTGGATTGGGTTCACTGTAGAGCGGGGACTCTCGGGTCCGGCTAGGGGACAGGGTTACCCTGGGGAACCGGGCGCGCGTGGGCAGAAACGGCCCGGGGCAGGGGTAGCGACCTGTGGGGGGGTAGGGTTCGGATAAGGGGTGCAGGACAGTCGAGGGTTTTTGGCCCCCCTCCCATCTGCCGCAGTAGTTTCTGCTGCTGCAAAGAAAAAAGTGGAAGCCTGAAGTTCTCCATCCTACCCCCCGCCCCGTTTCTGAGGTCGCTGAGCTTGAGGACCCCGTCTCTTGGAGTTTAACTTGAGTTTCCTATCCGCGGAGATGATACAGTGATATTCAAGATCAGCGGCCGCAGTAAAGGGCTTTCTGGTTTACCTCGCCCGGGATCTGGTGACCGTCCCTGAGATACCCACCGTGGTAACCCAAACGATATAACCAAACAGGGCCAGACAGAATTTCCCCGGCCCTTCGCAGCCGCTTCTGTCCCAGAACCAACTCGGGGTCTGTGAAAATAATCCAGACAAGACCCATTCCAAGGCATCAGCGCTCCTCTCCGGAGCGGAAAATCAATTCCTGATGGTGGCGCGTCTGTGATTCTTCCTTCTTGACTTTTTGCTGTCTTCTATCCCCACAGCGGACTTTGGGGGATTACAGGATGATAGGCTGCGTGTGTGTGATAGTTACTGAGTGAGTGACCCCATTTCTGGAAAGCATGACTGAAGCGCGGGGGCGGAATGGGGCAGGCTCTGATGAGTGGTGTACTTGGCGGCAGCCGCTGCCCTGCCGGCCTCCGCAGTGTGAGAGGTGGATAGGGTTACTGGTTACGTCAGTAAGACCGAGGCTCAGTTTTGATCTGAGATGCGGGACACTTGCATTCTTGGGTAGAATGGAGGGGGAGGGGGACGGGGATCAGTTCAAATCACTTTGCACTTTTTTGCCTGGTCACCTCCGCTGCTGAATAAAGTAAAATGTTTACTTGCTCTCCTTATCGCAAGCAGAATTGTAATAGTGCTTACGGTTGGTGCTTTGCATTTTGCGACTTGGATCATATTTTTAAAACCTAAACGAAACGCACTTCTTCCATGGAAAACACATTGATAGATGTTTCCTAAAAATATATTTTTTAAAGGAAATAAGGTTTTTAAGTCTGGCGAGATTAAGAGAATTTCATTTAAAATTGTTAGCCAGTCGAATATTGTAAATTTTTTGTAAGGAGGTCAAATTTAGAATGTTTAATCATCTTTTGAATGGATAGTGTGAAAAAACAATGCGTCCGGGACTCTCTTCATTCATTTTTTTTTCTTTCAGAAAATTTTTTTGCTTTAAGTACCATAGGTAAAAGGTTAACAAAGTATATTCTCAAACTGCCGACCTTGTGGAAATAAATTGAATTTGCTTTGAGCCTGATTTTTAGATGCTAACGTTAGCATTTGCTACTCTTAATCAGTCCACATTTCTGCTTGGCATTTATCAATGTGTTAAAAAAAAAAAGTCATTTAAGATTCCACCTGATCCTTTTTCTGTGCAGCATGCATTTGGATAAAGAAAACAAAAAAACTAATGTTTATTTAGCACTTACTATATGCCAGACACTGTGCTCATGATATTTCATTTTATCCTTCCAATCCCCCCAACAGAGTAGGATTTTGGTCTCCGTTGTTACAGATTAAGAAACTGATTTCAGAAGTTAAAGGCACAAAGATTATAAATAGTAAATGGCAGAGCCATAATTCAAAGCCAGGTGAATATAATTCATGTGCTTTACTTTATACTAGGGTAGATGTTTCATATCTTTTGTGGAAAAAATCAGTATAAACAAATAAGCCAATAGTTAGAGGCCATGTATTTTTCAGAAACAATTATGGTATTATAAGATGTCTCATTTGTTAAAGCCTACTTATTTTAGTTACTGTCATGGTTTCCAGAACCTGGCAGATAGGTTTCCACAACTTGCCATTTTCAAGTAATTTTCTTGAAATTCTGGCATAAGGTATTTCAATCAGAGCCAATGTTGCCTAGATTTATTAAAATTAGATTCTAACAAATTGCCTTTAGATATTTTATTGCTTTTGCTTATTCAGCTGTTTCAAGTAAATTACTTCTGACACAGATTTGAAAATATTGAAACCAGTAAGGAGAAGGTTGAAAATTTTCATTTGGATGTCTAATATTGGACTTAAAATATTATGCCATCTTCTCCCCAGTAAGTTCTTATCAGTGAATAATTGTATTTTACTAGAGTAAAATCATTTTTAAAAAGTCATTGAGTAAAAACACCAAAATGTTTCTCTTCAGGCTAAAAGATTTCAGGGTCCTTCTCTATAGAGATTTACATTTATAGTCTCTTCCTTAGGAGACTGAATTCTTCAAAGCTGAGACTTTTTTTTTCTTCTCTATATCCTCAGCACTTGACACAGTGCCTGGCATATACATAATATAGGCCCCCTAGATGACCAGTGAGTTAATTATGAAGGTCAGGAATAGGGTAATTGTCAGTCTTATTTCTATTCTTATCATTTTAATCTTAAATTGAAATATGAGCAATCTTAAAAGAACTGGGTACCTCACCAGAAGTACAGGCAGTTTGTTGATTCCTTTATATATCTTCTTGACCTCATATGAGTCTCATAGTGCTCAAAACAAAAAAACCCTTGTGGTTGAACTCAAACATGGGTCAGAAAGGCTAGAACTATGCCAAATGTTTAAAGAAGCAAATTTAGAATAATAAAGTACTATGTAAGCAAAGTCAAGGTTGGTACAAGATTAAAAACAAAATACCTTCCTAAATGCTCCAGGTTAATTCAAAACTCTAATGAATTATTTAAGATGGTAGTGTGTTTTTGAATATTGGACTGTTCAGGAGATGGATATCAAGGGATTGTGGCTAATCAGTTCTACAAACTCCAGCCTCTGCTCTTAGGGACAATTACTGAATCTTAAGCCTGACTTAAAGTGACACTTTCTCAGTTTTAGTAAAGATAAATTATAGTAAACCTAAATATGAATGATTTTCAAAAAGAATAAGGAGATTCTCTTTGCTGTATAGAAATGTGCTATGTAAAAATATAATAGCTACTTTGAATTCCTTTAAATAAGATGTACCCATAATGTATTGAAAAATATTAACTATATAAATATTTACAAAAAACAAGACCCTTGTTTTGGAAACCATCTTCACTAGATGTGCAACCATTTGTAATCTCAAAGATTATATTGGATTCTGTAGTATTTCCACTATATCAGTATTAGATTTCTTATATTTCATCTGTAGGGAAAAACATTCTATTAAAATGTGATCTTTGATTTTGAAAAAAAATGTTTTATTAAGTTCTTTTCCTTTTCCTGTTTCATTTTTACCATTTTTCAGGTTTTTTTCTTTCCCCCAAGTGAAGATCTGAGGAGAGGACAGGTATTGTTACATGTCAACTGTCGAGTAACTGTGACACATTATTGAACACTTTGCTGTTTTCAGTGATTATAATATTAAATATCAGTTTTTTAAAACTAAATTTAGAAAACTTTGCTTTATTTTGGCAGCTTGATCCTATACTAATGGGGTTAATCCAAAATGAGAAACTTCTTTGATACATTTAAATTTTAAGATAAAGAATTTATTAATTAAAGAAACAAGTATAGGCAGACTTTGCCTTTTCATCATTGTTTCTGGAAATCACAATGAGTATATCTTATTTTTATATGAAAAGAGTGGCACAGTTGGGATGTGCACCCTTGACCAAGGACATGACATTTGGTAAATTATAGAATGATCAAAAATATAGCAGATCATTTAGAAGTCTGAATTGCAGAAGAGTTGTTGTAAAGATTTTTTTTTAATTTATCATCCACTAAAAAATTTATGCCATTGTGATCATTGACAAAGATTTGCTCTAGAGTTCCATATTCAGGGACGTGTGATCTGCTAGGCTGTGAATGATGGGTGACCTCACGTGGCCCGGTTTGTCCAGTGCAGACTGAATGTTTTAGACCCAGTGATTTCAGATTACAGGGTACAACAGTGACATCTTGGTGGTCTCTTGGTAATGCATGAGTGTAATAGTGCTTGGTTGTTCATGTTTTTTGGTGGATAACAAGTTTTAAAGCATTGGAATGCAAGTGATAAATGTAATATTTTACACATCCCACTCCCTATTTCACGTAATAGGAAGAAAAAAAACAAGTAATTGCATTTTAATACTTGGCATTAGACTTACACTGGCACCACATCTCCCCCGCCCCGCACCTTAGGAGTTGATAACAGTTTCCTGTGTCATTAATCTGGAACAATTATCGAATCTCAGTTACTCTAGTTTTTCAATTTTATACCAAATAGCAAGATAACTAAATCTTAATTGTTAAGTAAAGTGTGTCAGTTAACAAAACAAACACAAATATATATGTTATATAAAACAGTATAAAATGTATCCATATAAAACATAACTATCATTCAATACATTTGGCTATTTTAAGCAAATAGCTTAGTTACTAGCAATTAAATATTTCAATTTTACTTACTCCACTTTGTGGGATAATTTGAATGTATGTCAAAGTGTTAAAGAACAGACTTTGGAGCCATGAAGCTCTGGGTTTGAGCCCTGCCTCTACCACTTAATATCTTTGTGATCTTACGCAAGTTATTTAAAATCTCTATGCTTTAACATTCGAATCTGTAAAATAGGCATAAAAATAATACCTACTTTATCGGGTTGTGATGGGAATTAAATGATAATATATGTAAAGCATTTGGTTCAGTACATGGTTTAAGTGTTTAATAGTTATAATGAATCATCTCTCAACCAGAACTATTTTAGTAAATTCTGTGTTTTAATTCTGGGGTAATTTTTCCAGAATCAAACAGAACAATTAAAAATGGTTTATTTGGTTGACCTGTTTTAAAAGAACCTTTGCAATATCAGAATATAATTGTAAGGTAAGGTAAACAGAAGTCTCTTGAATCTTACCCTTTTTTGTATTGTTCCCCTCTTCGATAGTGTCTTTAAAGGAGGGAAACAGATAAAGAACATTTTGAGGAGTGTGTGTGGAAGGAAGAAAAGAAAGTATGTTCATATTTCAGTGATGCTTAAATTGGAAGCCCTCTCACAATCCTTGGCATGTTGTTTAGTTAGCAGTAGTTTTTTTCCCTTAGTGATATATAAAATAATAGTGTATCTTAACACATGATGGTATCTAGTAATTAATGAAATATGATATACTGTATATGTCAACCTCTTGAAAGAGGTGTGTCTGTGAAGAAATAAACTTAATATATAGTATCAATAGGTAGAATTTTAACTCACTCTAAAAAGTAACAAAACAAAATGGGTGCGTCTTTTTATATTTTAGAGTCACTTCTGTTAATTTCCTTTTTTAGGGACAGAAATCAATACTGCACACCTCCCTCTCCGTTACTATAACCATGTTTATTTTGGTTATTTGATTATGCCATGAGTAGCTGGGTTTTCCTGTCTAGAAACACAATCCTTTGGATTTTATTCTGTTATGTGATACTGGTACTTAAGCAACTTTCAATAGTACATATGGTATTTTCAACTGAGAAGTCTCTGAAAATTTGCAAAATGAGTCTGTGTCCCAACAACCATCTTCTCCCTCCAAAACAGGCATGTGCACGCGCACACACACACACACACAGCATCATGACATAATCAAATAAATTTGGGGATTGTGGAGTTAAATGAGATGTGACTAATGTCTTTACTGGCCAACATCTTAGAAATTTAAGATGATGATGTACATGATGAATCTGCAAAAAGGAAATATCTCAAAGCATTTGAGACTTGATGTCAGCATCCCTTTTTCGTGAACCATCTATGAAGTCTCAAAGGACATAAGTGCTTTGCAGAACACAATTTTGGAAAGTCTGATAACTATAGTAATAGGATCCAGTATTGCCTGGAAACAAGCTGTTTCCAGCTTGTTTAATTGACTTTATCAAAGCTTTTTTTTTCCTGTAACTGTCAAAAGTTTTTGTTTCATTTTGAAGTCTTTCTAAATTAATTTGTGTAACAATTTTCCATCTTAATAGTGGACTAAAATTTAAATACAATAATTTAAATTAAAGTTTTAAATAATTTAAACTTTTAAAAGCCAATGTTCTGAAATTAGTGGTCATATTCTATCTTAATATCAAGCTAATTGCCCCTACTAAATGGCCCCCTTATTGACTTGCTTTGTAACTTATATTTAATATTCAGAGTTTTTAAAAAATTTATCATTTGCTACTTAATGCTGCTGTCGGTCTGTCTACCTGTCCCATTCTTTTTTAATTAATTGCTTCAAACTTACAGTTACTAGAAAATAGCTAGGATTAATAATATTTTGATGCAGCTGTTTTTAACTTGAGAATATTGTTACTTCATCTTTTAAAAAATTTACACTTACAGCTTACTAAATGATGTAAGGGCTTCCCTGGTGACTCAGATGGTAAAGAATTGGCCTGCAATGCAGGAGACCCAGGTTTGATCCCAGGGTTGGGAAGATGCCCTGGAGAAGGGAATGGCAACCCACTCCAGTATTCTTGCCTGGAGAATTCCATGGACAGAGGAGCCTGGAGGGCTACAGTCCATGGGATTGCAAAGAGTTGGACACAACTGAATGACTAAAACTTTCACAAATAATGTAAAATGACTTTCTTACCCTTTTTCTGATCTCTGTCCACCATGTACACATACCTCTGGAATCAGGGATGTTTGATGGACATATTAGCCACTAACAAGCTGATTTTGTTTCAACCTACCATAGCAGAATAGCTCAATACTGGCATTACCTACTCTGAATCTTTACCTTCTTCTCCTGAAGGTGTCAGCTAGAAAGAAATGTGAATGAACTAAAGATCAGCCGGCTGCAAGACTGAAAGCTAGCCTACTGTCCCACCTGGAGTCAGTTCTCCACATTGTCTTTTAGAGGGTATTTGTGTCTGTGTGTGTTCCCCATGAAACAGTGCTAGTTCCCTGAATACTATATAACCATACATTTATGTGTAAATCCAAAAGCATTTTTATACTTCCTATTATTCTTCTCCTCCATTAGTATAAATAGAATTACAGCAGTAGCATAACTTAAGTCAGATTTGCCTGTCTTAACTAATATTCTATCCATGGTCTCTTACATACCTTAAAAACTAATTATGTTTTATCTACCATGTTAATTGATCTTTGTAATCTTACATGTGATGATGATCTCATCTTCATTTCTGACCTGGTCATCTAGATTTCTGTGAGCTTACCTCTAATCCTTTGGGCCACAAAACTTGTTATAGGAAACTTGGTTTAGTCATTTGATATGAGTTAGAAGCAGATGTCAAATGATAGCCTGAAACAAAAATTCATTTTGACATTAAGAGATTGAAGTACATCTCAAGTGCAGTGTTTGGGGAGATATCTTCACTCCAGAAATCTTGTAGAATCTATACTAAAAACCTCAGTTATGCAGGATCTGATTTTGCTTCTTCACATTTAGGAGCAGAGGAGTGTATCTGAAAACAATATAAAATAATAGGAGAGATTCACTTAAACAACTTCTAGGGAGGCACTGTTTGGTCGCCACTAGCCACATGTGGCTGTTGAGCACTTGAAATGTGGCTAGTATGAGGAACTGAATTTTTTAAATTAACTTTAATTAAAATTTTAATAGTCGCCTGTGGCTATTGGCTACCACATACAACAGAACAATTCTAAATTATAGAATACAAGTTGAATCCTTTTTTCTACACCAGTGTTTTTCAACTCTACCTTCTATTGCTTGTATTTTAAAGTTAATAGGCTTAACGCTTTTTCTAAATGAAAAGTATATTGAATATGCTTTTTCAAATTATGTTTAATCACCTTTGTCTTGTTTATCTTCTACCCTGAATATTTCGATAAGTGATACATGTACCTCAAATAACCATTCTGCAATTTATACAACTCCTAATTTTACGGTGACATTCTCATTCAAGTGGTAACATCGAAGTGTTGGGGAAATTTGGCAGTCCGAAATGGTGCCTTTTGTTCACTATACTGTACTAATAAATACTGGGAAAGTAGATTGATACATCTTAGAAATTAACATTTACTGAATGCCTTTTCTTTGACTGTGGTTTCCCTGGTGGCTCAGATGGTAAAGAGTCTGCCTGCAATGCAGGAGACCTGGGTTTGATCCCTGGGTCGGGAAGATCCCCTGGAGGAGGAAATGGCAACCTACTCCAGTGTTCTTGCCTGGAAAATCCCATGGTTGAAGGAGCCTGGCGGGCTACCGTCCACGGGGTCGCAAAGAGTCGGACATGACTGAGCGACTAACAACTCTCTCTGTTTTCTTTGACTAGACGCTTTGTGTGTATCAACTTGAATGAGATAGATGTAATTAACCTCAACTTACAGATGAGGAAACTGAAGCCTAGAGAGGTTAAGTAACTTGCTCATGATTGCACAGCTATTAAGTGGAGGAGGCAGAGTTCAAACACCAAGTCTCACAGATTGAAAATTCCATTGATTTTCCACTAGACTGCCCGGCTTTGGTTGAGAACAGCATATAGGTGAGTGACTGTCAAAACGACATCTCCTCCTAAGGGAGAGAGGGTCCATATGGTTTGTACTGAGCATATGTTTTTATGGGAATGTATAGGTAGACTTAGAAAAGCAAAATGGATCTTACTCTTCAAATAGAGCTTGGATAAAATAACCTGTGAGCTGGCTTGAGAAACAGCATTTTTGACATTGTATGGGAAATTTTTACAATTTTTAAGTTGTCTTACAAGTGAGAATTTGAAACAAAAACTACTGTACTTGAAAAAGGAGGTTTGCCCAGATGTAACTTAACCCTTCTCCATACAGAAGCCCCTAGGTGTGTGCTTGAATAACTGCTGTTTTTAAATTGCAGCTTATTAAATCATTACCTATTTATATTTGCATCTTCTTTTCAGAAAAAAATCTATTTAACTTTCCCTCAGAGTGCCAGAAAACAGGGTCTGACTGAGCCTGAAAAAGTTGCCAATTATCTTGCTACAGTGAAAGAAAAGGAAATTTAAAGAAATGTTACACAATCATTGGTGGCTTTTTTTCACCCTTTGGATTTTTTTAACTTAGGTTAAAGAGCCCCAGTTAATCTTTTTAAAAAATTGAGACATGATTTATATGCCACATTTCACTCTTATGAAGTATGTAATTCAGTAGTCTTTAGTATATTCATAAAGTTGTGCAACCATCATCACTATCTGATTTCATAACTTTTTCATCACCCCCCAAATCCCATACTCGTTAGCCAGTTACTCCCTATTCACTCCTTCCCCCAGCCCCTGGTGACTAATAATCTAATTTCTGTCTCTGTAGATTAGTTTCTTATGGACATTTCATATTAATGGAATTATATGTGGCTTTTGTGTCTGGCATCATTCATTTAACATAATGTTTTCAGGGTTCATCAGTGTTGTAGCATATGTATCAGTGCTTCATTTTTATGGCTGAGTAATATTCTGTTGCATGGTTATAGCAATTTTGTTTAACCATTTATCTGTGGATGGACATTTGAATTGTTTCCACTTTGGGCTATTATAAATGCTGTGAACATTTGTCTACAAGTTTTTATGTGAATATGTTTTCAGTTCTCTTGGGTATATGCCTAGGAGTGGAATTGCTGTGTCATATGGTAAGTCTATATTTAATTTTTTGAAAAACTGGCAAATTGTTTTCCAACTGGTTTGTACCATTGAAAGGACTGAAGCTGAAACTCCAGTACTTTGGCCACCTGATGTGAAGAACTGACTCATTTGAAAAGACCCTGATTCTGGGAAATATTGAAGGCGGGAGGAGAAGGGGACAACAGAGGATAAGATGGTTGAATGGCGTCACCGACTTGATGGACATGAGTTTGAGTAAACTCTGGGAGTTGGTGATGGACAGGGAGGCCGGGCGTGCTGCAGTCCATGGGGTCACAAAGAATCAGACACGACCGAGCGAGTGGACTGAACTGAACTTGTACCATTTTACATTCCCATCAGCAGTGTATGAGAGTTTCAGTTTCTCTACATCCTCACCAACACTTGTTATTGTTTTTTCATTATAACCACCCTGTGTGTGTGAAAGTGGTATCTCATCGTGGTTTTGATTTACATTTCTCTAATGAATGAGGATGTGAAGGATTTTTCATGTTTATTGTCTACTTGTATCCATAATTCTTGTGCATGTTTTGTTGCTGATTAGGGAACTTAAATGGAGTTTTACTCTAAGGCTAATATAGAAGATCCTTACCTATGTCATGCTATATACATTGTTCTCAGAAAACTTAGTTTCAGTTTGTACTTTTAAAAGATTTGCGTCATTTTTAGATGTGATAAATAAAAAGCTTTTTCTAAAACAATAGCTTTCCAACTGAGGAATAGAGACCTACATTCTGTGGAAATATCTTAGGCTACCTCATCACCTGGGCCCACCTCCCAGCTAGAGCAGAGTTTCTAAAGAAACACATCTAAGAGTAAAAGATTAATTTTAAAAAATTATAGAAAGAAAGCAAAAATTGAGGTGATATTTTTCCTTACAGTCTCTTCAGCCTTCAGTCTTGTTATACTATAATTTCTTACTTAAAGCAAGACTATAGCAATAAATTGAAGACCAATCAAAACAAAAAGTCTACAATCTCTGAAATTAAATATAAATAAATAAATGAATTTTCAAGAATCCATCTCTTAATGTGAGATATACAGATGTTTCATTTAAAGAAGTAAAAATGCAAAGCAAAACCCCTGTTTGCCCTCTTTCCTTCAAGTTCCTGTTGGCTCTTGGTATAATTCAAGAAGAATAGCTATCAAAATGGATGTTGGTAGCAGTAAGGGGAGTTACTTAAAGAGAGGTGTCACTGGCAAGTTAAAAATAAAATTTGCTTTAGATTATTAAAAAGAAGAGCTCAAAATGAGTTTTAAAGTGATCTTCCCCCCCCCTGGCTGTTCTGAGTTTGTGTGGTATATTACTAGGTGATAATGAATAGAGTTCTTTCCTTTGGAATATTATAATGTGAAATTATTGAGGTGGACAGACAGTTGAATAACATGAAGCAAGCTAAGTTTGCCAGGAACAATATAAACATAATTGGATCTTTAGGGGAAAATTACGATTTATGATGTTATAGCAGTTTTCCATAGTACATTTTTAACCATAATGTGGAAACTTAGAAAATAAATGATATTACCCCAAACACCCAATAAAGTTTCTTTTAACATGTATACAGACACACACACACAAATGTTATTTCAACATAAAAAGTAGTCATTTGGAGGAGACTTCTGTTTATGCCAAGATGGAGGAGTTTTTTTTTTTTTCCTTAGGTCTTCCTTTACAACTAAAACACCTAACAAACAAGCACAGAAACACTCTGAAATGTGGAAATAAGAAGGCAGACTGCCTGCAGACTTTGAGACTAAAGGAATAACACAAATAGTAAGTTCTCTGGGTGTTCTTATCACCTCCCATATATCCTGGAGGGTGTTGTAAAAGCCTCCAACCTGGAACCAACAACAGGCACAGACAAAACGGACTCCAAGAAAAGCCAGTTCTCTTTAACCAGACTGTGGCGGGGAAAGGGTAGGCTAACAATAGTAAACCTTTTTGGCAACACCCACCCTACTATAGCCAAACACCAACAGAAAAACCCCACCCTACTCCTAAGCAGCAAGTGGCAGTGCTTGGATTCCTCCACCCCATGGTGTTGGCTGGGCAGCTGAGGGACCTCATCTTCCCTTCCTGCCTAGCAAGAGCAAACAGCACTTTGATACCCCCTGCTGGGTGGTTTTGGCAGGTTGTGCAGGAACCCAATATTCTCTCACCACCACCCCTGTCCCACTCCCTACAGAAGGAGGTGGTGTTCTCACTAGAGTAGTGTCTGTGGGAGCCAGCAACCACTGAGCCTCCACCCCAACCTGAAAGAAGTAAGACATAACAAGGTGGTGTGAGGCAGGGCTAGTCCTGGCTAAGCCTCCCCACTGCCCTGTGTCAGTGAAGTGTTGAGCCTCCACCCAGCATCAACAAGGTAGATAGAGCAAGATGGTTGGAGGTGGCCTAGTCAACACTGCATCTCCCTCCCCCGATGTAGTAAGGCCCAGGTGTCACCCCCATCTAGCAGCTACAAGGCAAAACAGTGGTGGATGACAGGGCTGATTGGCACTCCACTCCCCCCTCTCCCCTCTCCTGTTGTTAGCTGGGTCTTTAAGGGAGCTGAACTTTCCTCCTTGCCTTGCAGGAATGAAGTAGTGTGAGTCAACCCTCCACTTCCCCTCTCCCTACTGTCAGTGGGATCTGTCAGGGAGCTGAGCTTACACCCCTACTCTGTGGCAACGGGGTGGTGCGGGTTGGTGCCCCACTTTCACTAGGAGCAAGAGTGAAGCTGAACTTCCATCCCACCCATCTGCAAAAAGGCAGTGTGAGTCATTGCTCTACTTTTGCCAGGGTGGTGTTGGCGGAGCCCAGCAGGAAGCTGAACATACACACTCACCCTGCCCTCACACTACACCTCAGCTGGTAGACTGCCTGCTAAAAAAGAGTAAATAGGATTCAGAGTCTTAAATTCTCCAAAATGTCCATTATTGCAGTTGAAGTTCGCTTAAGAATTAGGAAAATCATATCATAAATGAGGAAAAAAGGTACCAGATACCAACACTGAGATGCTTTAGATGTTGGTTGTCTAACAAGGATTTTAAAACAGCCAGTATAAAAATTTGAAACAACTGAATTTGTCTCAGAAAAGAAATAAAGCAGAAAATGGACATTTTGGAACCAAAAAATACAATAACCAAAATAAACTTACTACATGGGCTCAACAGAAGAACAGAGGAACTTCCCTGGCAGTCCAGTGGTTAAGACTCTGGGCTCCTACTGCAAGGGGCAAAGGTTTGATCCCTGGTCAGGGAACTAAGATCCCACATGTGGCACAGCCAAAAAAACAAGAATGGAGATGACTGGAAAAGAATCAATAAAACTGAAGATAGAGTGGTAGAAATTGCTCATTCTGAATATCAGAGTAAAAATAAACCACAAATTAAATAAGGCTGTCTCAGGGGTCTGGGGAACATTAACAGGAGATTTAATATTCATGTCACCACAGTCTCAGAACTAGAGAAAAAAGGTGGACTTGAAGAAATAATGCCTGAAATTTCCCCAATTTGGCAAAAGATGCAAACCTACAGATTCAAGAAGCTGATTGAACCCCACATAAGGTAAACCTAAAGTAATCCACACCTAGACACATCAAAATCAAACCTTTGGAAATGTGAAATTATTTAATGGCTATAGAGTTTAAATTTTGCAAGATGAAAAAATTCTCAAGATTGGTTGCACAGCAATGTGAATATGCTTAACATACTGAACTGTACACTAAAAAATAGTTAAGATGTTAAATTTTATGTTACATGTATTTTACAATTAAATTTTAAAAAAATCAAACTAAAAGACAAAGAATCTTAAAGCAGTTAGAAATGAACTGTTACAGGGGAGCAATGATGGAAGCCAGATGGAAATGGCACACTGTATTTTAAGTACTGAAAGAAAAGAACTGGCAACTCCAAATTCTATACTTAGTGAAAATGTCCTTCTATCACGAAACTGCAACCAAAGCAGTCTCAGATGAAGTGAAGCTATGAGAATGTGTCTGTAGTAAGACTGTGAAAGAATGACTGCAGGTAGTTCTTCAAGCAGAAAGGAAGTGATAAAAGAAGGATCTGGAACATCAAGAATAACATGAATTCTACATATTTTCTTCCAGAAAATAGATGGGGTAACCTCACAAGTCATCTTTTGAGGCCAGTGTTACCCTGATACCAAAACATATAGACAGTATAAAAAAGAAAACTACACATCAGTACCCTTAGAAATATAGACACAGAATCCTCAACAAAATATTAGCAAAACAAATCCAGCAATATATAAAAAGAACTATACATCATGACCTGAGTGGGTTGATCAGTTGATATAGTCCACTGTATTAAACAGTTGAAGAAAAATATTTAAAATGTGCAAAACACATGATTAAAGACAGATTGGAAAGGAAGAAATTTAAAAAGTCTCTATTAGCAAGTGACATGGAAGATGAAAAAATTCACAACCTAAATCTTAATCTTTGTACAACAACTAATCAAAAGTGTATCATGGATTTAACTATAAAACTGTAAAACATTTAGAATTTAGATATGAGAAAATCTTCAGGACCATGGGCTGAGGGAAGGGTTCATAGACAAGATACCAAAAACACAACCCATAAAAGAAAAGAAATTGGACTTCATCAAAATTTATAATGTTTGCTTTATGAAGAAGATCCTGTTACAGAGATGAAAAGACAGGTTACCGATGGTGTGAAAAAGTATTTACACACCTATATCTGAGACAGGACTTGTATCTAGAATATATACAAGAACTTTCAAAACCTAACAGTGACAAAGGAAAATAGTCCAATTAGAAATGTCCAAACAGAGATTTCATCAAAGAGGATATATGGAAAACAAATAAGCGTATGAGAACATGTCAACATGGTTAGTTATCAGAGAAATGAAGATTAAAACCACAGTGAGAGATATCTACATGCCTTTTAGAATACTGTTTTGCTGAAAGTTTTCACTTTGGTTTCAGGTTCAAAGGATTTGTTCACAAAATAAGCCACTTATTATATACAAATAAATAATACAAATATTTATTAGAGAATTTTCTAGCTTAACTTTCAATAAACTAATATTAAAAGAGAAATAGAGCAGAGAATACATCACCAAATTAGGTTTTGACCAATATCCAGACTTAAACAGCGCTGGGAAGTCCCATGTCAGCACATCTGGAGTCCCAGTTGGGAAAGGATCCCAGGCCGGGCATCTGGTCCATGGGTGAGACGTCAAAGATTGCAGTTCAGGATTCAGGATTCCCATTCCCAGGGTGCAAACTGATTTCATCAATCTGTGACCAAATTGCAGCTCTGGTTTTATGTTAATGCTGTTGGTTTTGTCATGTAAAACTTAAATGTTCCTGAGCCTGGGGCTTGGTTGCCCAGGCCCCCTCCAGGGGCACAACAATCTCAAGATTCCTCTCCCATCTTCTATATGGTGCTGCAGGTCTTGCACTCATAGCAGGCAGTTACTCACTGTCAGCTCACCATCTGGGCAGTGTCCAGGCAGGTTAGAAGTAAGGTCAGAGGCCTACTCTGCTTTGTCTCTGAAGCCTAATCAAGACTATTTATTTATTTTCCCTAACAAATAGCCAAAATGAAGAATGCTAACACTACTTAGCGTTGGTGAGGATGTGGACAAACTGGCTCTCTCATATGTTGTTGATGGGACAGTAAAATGATACAGCCTTTCTGGAAAACTTTGGCCATCTCATCAAAAACTAAACATACACTTACTATACAACCCAGCAGTCGCATTCCTGGACATGTGTCCCAGAGAACTGAAAATGCATGTCCACACAGAAGTCTGTACATACATGTTCACAGCAGCTTGGTTTGTAATATCCGAAAGTTAGACAGCAAATGTCCTTCACTGGGTGGATGGTTCCCACCGTGCTATACTGGAATACTACTAAACTAAAAGGAATGAATTATTGATACACACTCGAGGGAATTCATGCTGAGTGGGGAAAAGGTACATACCATATGATTCCATTTATATAACATTCTTGAAATGACAAAATTGTAGAAATGGAGACTAGATTAGTGGTTGCCAGGGTTAGGAAGAAGGGTGAGGGAGAGGTGAATGGTTATAAAAGGGCAACACGTAGGCTCCTGGTGGTGAAGAACTGGTATCTTTACTCTGGTGGTAGATACAAGAATCTATACATGTGATAAAATGTGTAACATGAGCGCACAGACACACACACACATGAGAACCTGTAAAACCAGTGATATCTGAGTAAGGTCTGGGCATTGTACCAGTATAAATTTCCTGATCTTGACAGGAAGTTGTGTAAGATGTAACCATTGGGTTAAGGGTATATGGGACCTCTGTATTATTTTTTCAACTTCCTGTGAATGTATAATCATTTCTAATTAAAAAGTTAGGGAAAAAGTTGAGAAAGCGTTAGACAAAATTCAGTATCTATTATCCATTAAAAACAGTGAAATAGAAATAAAAGAGTGTGTCATTAATGTTATTAAATAGTCTAAGACCAGTAGCCAGCGTTATGCTTGATAGAGACATATTAGGGGCAATCTCGTTAAAAGTATGCCTACCGTTTTCACCTCTATTTTACATTCTAGAAGAGTTTGCTAATGAAGTTAGACAAAATCAAAAAATATTCAAAAGAAAGATAAAACAGAACTATTCATAGGTGATATAATTATCTACTTAGGTAATCTAAGGAAACCACTAAAAAGGTTTGTTAAAACCAATGATAGTCTAATAAGGTGGTATTAAACAGAGTATATATTTTTTAATTAATAAATGGTTTTCTTTGTTAGAAATGATAATGGAAAAAGATTTAATTCAAAATAGCAGTAAAAATATTAAATATATGGAAATAAGCAAAGCACCAGAACTAAATGAAAGAAAATAGTTGCTTTAAAGAATAAGTTGAGAGAAAAGCTATGATTCTTTAAATTACTTTCAACAGGATTTGGTGTTTGTTATTTTCTTGTTTATTTTTTTAAAAATTGAGGGTAACCTTTTCTGTGTTTTGAATGAATATTCTCAGAGTTTTATTATTTTTTTTCTAATTTGTTTAGGTTTCTTTCAGTTTGTAGCTTATCTGGACAGTTAATATAACAATTTTAGTTGAATACTCTTATTAATAGTGTTTATGCTTAATACATGGACAGAGGAGCCTGGTGGGCTACAGTATATGGGGTCACAAAGAGTTGGACACGACTGACTAACACATGCTTAATATATATACAGCTAGGATTCATTATCAAGCTGTAATTATTAACTATGTTTCTCATTTTTTCATATGTAAACCTTGCTGCCATGCCAGGTTGTGTGTAGACGTATGATAATTTTGAATATATGTATCTGTGTACGTATATGCATGCATAGTTAATGAGTGAGTAGTTTAGATTTTTTTTTCCTAAGTAATTTCAGTTCTGAACTTGTCTAATACACTTCCTGTTAAGATACAGTTGATATTGCTTGGGTGTTAAGTTCTTTTTTATTGTGTATTTGAGCAAGTCCTATCTCTTGTTTCTTTCGCAAGCTATTATTGCTGTCTTTTTGTTCATAAGGGTGTTTGTAAGACTGTAAGTTTAATTATTTTAATTAACAATTATGTTATCAGTAACATATTTTGGGTTCAGTTCAGCAAACATTTAAGCACCACTTGTTTTACTGATGAGGAAACAGTAATTGGTCATTTCACCAATTTATAGTAAATTTTGCTATTTATTATAGCAAATAAAGCTTGGGCTTTGAAGCTCAGCATAATGGTGTATCTGTTTTAGATACGAGGGCTTCATTAATAAGCCTCCAGAAACCAGAAAAAATTATTAGACTTTTCCCTAAGACCTAAATTAGCCAAACCAAGTAATGCATTAGCAAATTATCTACTACTCAGATTTTTAGCTCTAGAAATGGTAGTGGACCCATTAGGGTAAGGGGCTCATCAGAATATTCTTAAGTATTTGCATTTGTCACCCACTTTGGCAAGATAAGCAGGAGGAAAGAGAGGTTAACACTCACTGAGCAGCCAGAATGGCTAAGCACACTAAACTTTATTACAACCTCCAGCATAGCTAGTATTCAAATCTTGTAGTTTAGAAAACTGAGACTCATGTCAAGTAGCTTGCCCAAAGTTACACCTATAATAAAGGGCAGAGCCAGGTTCTGAAACTGGATATGTCAGGCTCCAAAGCCCATGATCTTTTCTCTACACTGTGATTTCCCAGATTTACCTAATCACAGGAGTCATCTCAGGTACCTGTTTAAAAAGTGAAATACCGAGCCATGGGGCTTCTAGAACTTCTGATTCAGTTTTTGTTTGGGGTAAGGCCAGGTAATGACTATATTATTAACAGGAGTCTTAGGTGATTCTGATCATCATACATATTTATGAAATACTGTCAACTCCATGAAGTACCAAGAGGTGGGATTCAAGGTGTTAGGAAGGCAAAAGTTGCATTGGGAGTACACAGAGGAGATTAAAAAATAAGTTGACACTTTAAAATGAGAATAGTAAGATTGGATTATGGAAATTATAAAATTGCTTTAGGTTGCTTAATCTGCACAGAAAAACAATGTTTCCTTTATTTTCTTTTTATTAGTACTTCTCTTTCAAGTGGGGCTTCCCTGGTAGCTCAGTGCTTCCCTGGTAGCTCAGCTTGTAGAGAATCCACTTGCCATGCAGGAGACCCTGTTTTGATTCCTGGGTCAGGAAGATCCCCTGGAGAAGGGATAGGCTACACACTCCAGTATTCTTGCCTGGAGAATCCCCATGAACAGAGGAGCCTGGTGGGCTACAGTCCATGGGGTCACAAAGAGTCGGACACAACTGAGTGACAAAGCACAGCACTCTTTCAGATGACAGCATTTGTACATTCCATTCTTTGGCATTATCCTTGTTTACACTGGAATACAAAGCCACCCCTAAAGGATACAGATAAAACTATTTTGGATGCAGAAAAGAAAGAAGAAACTAGAGTTAGAAATAATGTACAGAACAGCTTTAAAAACAGAATTAGTCATGTCCTCAGGTGTAAAAAAGCCCACAAAATTTTAAATACTTTTAATCCTTAAAGTCACAGGATTATAACATTTTCAAGCTGGATGAGCTCTTAGATATCCATATATTTTATGCATGAAGAAACCACAAATCAGAGAGGCTTAAGGGCTTGCCTACAGTTGTGTGCTTAGTGGCTTAGTCGTGTCTGACTGTTTGCGACCGCATGCCACCAGGCACCTCTGTCCGTGGGGATTCTCCAGGCAAGAATACTGGAGTAGATTGCCATTTCCTTCTCCAGGGGATCTTCCTGACCCAGGGATCAAACCAGGGTCTCCTGCATTGCAGGCAGATTCTTTACCATCTGAGTTATGAGGGAAGCCTACACCTAGAGGCAGACAAACTCCATACTGGCCAAGATTCCATGAAACTCTTATGGATTGCAGATAAATACCAGAAAATAGTGACTTTTTAGAAATAAATTTAGTAGCAAATCATGTTAACCTTATATTCCCTACTTTATCTGATTTTATGGTTTCTTCCTTTTTAATTGCCCTCGAGAATGTGAATGTTTCAAAGGAATCTTTTTTAGGAGATTATGCAGTTTGAAATATAAACAGACATTTTCAGAACATGTGTTGAGGAAGAATTCTAGTCTTCTCCACTTTTTATTACAAAATTTTATAAATAGAGAAAAATGATCACAGGTAGGCTGCAGCCCATGGGGTCGCGAAGAGTTGGACACGACTGAGCAACTTCCCTTTCACTTTTCACTTTCATGCATTGGAGAAGGAAATGGCAACCCACTCCAGTGTTCTTGCCTGGAGAATCCCAGGGACGGGGGAGCCTGGTGGGCTGCCGTCTAAAGGGTCACATAGAGTTGGACACGACTGAAGTGACTTAGCAGTAGCAGCAGCAGTTGCCTATACTTGAACAGTAATAGGGCATTTCTCTGTTAGTAGTGTGAGCTTTGGATTCAGATGTGGGTTCAGTTGTCTTATCTGCAAACTTAATACCTCTGTGAGCTTGGACAAGTTATTCTCAACTTTTTTCTTCTCTATATAATAACATGACTCATGGTTTATTAATGATTAATTGGGATTAAATGAGAGAATATATGTAACATAGCTAACACTGTACTTTGTACAAAATAATTGCAGAGATAATAGCTATTATTTCCTTGAGCCAGTAGTTACTTAGAATAATATTAATTTCTGAATGAGCAGTTTATTTCCTTATTCAGTATTTTTAAAATCATAATCAGAAAATACTGGTACAATTCCTGCTTTTAAGAATTTTGGATTTACTTCATGGCCTGGAACATGGTTCGTCTTTGTAACTTTATAGACAGTTGAACCCATATTCTTTTCACATTATAAAATTCAGTATCTGACTATTCTAATGTAAGTTATGTCAGATGCTCCATCCTTTTCTATTCATTATATTAGTTTATGTTAGTGTGCTAAAATTTCCCCTTCTACTTGTTTCCGTTTATTTCATGTCAGTATTTGTGTTTTGTGATTAGGTTAGTCTGTGATTAACTTTTCAGTACTGTTTTGGATTATATTATTTTTAATGACTTGTTTGAAAAAAACAGGCTAATTGTAGAAAATCTGAAAAAGAGAAATATGCACAAAAGGAAATAAAAGAAAAACTAGAACATCTTTACTCTTACTATGAAATATCATTAGGAAAAGATTTAAACGTGATTGAGTAGGGGTTTTAGAATCAGATTTAGGTTTGAATTTAGGCTTTGCTTATTTGCCTTAGGCAGGACATTAGACTTTTTTACTTACTCAACGAATATTTATTGAGCACCTACTGTATGCCAGCCAGGCATTTTGTTAGGGGCTGAGGATACATGTGCATGTGTGTCAGTGCTTTCAAAGACTGACATACCTGTCTTGACTTCCTCATTTGTAAATTAGTGATAATGCTTCACAGAGTTGTTAGAAGCATCAAAGATAGATAGACTTGCCTAGTGTGTGATAATTGCTCAGTAAATGATAGCAATTATTATTACTATATACATTAAGTACTAATTATATTTTTAGTCCAGATCAAATCACCTTTTTAATCAATTTAAGGTTTTTGCTTCACATTTTATTTTTGGCCTTATTATTGCAAACACTTGCTTTCTTTTTCTTTGTGCTTTTTTATGCTTATCTGTTTTTGCTTGGGTTTCTCTTTAAAGCAGTAAATAATTATGTGAATTTTTAAAGCTTTTTAAAAATGCATTAAAGACCATTAAATTTTTATTATCAAGCATTTTGAACACATACTAGAGTAGAGAGAATAGAATAATGAACCACCATATTTCCATAGCCCAGCTTCAAAGATTATCGACTCATGGCCACTCTTGTTTCATCTGTACTCCCCATCACACACACACTACTATCTCTCTTCCCCTCCCTGGCTCCAGTGGATTATTTTGAAGCTGATACATCATTTCGGACATAAATATTTACATGTGTATTTCTTAAAAGATAAAGAATTTTTTAAACATCTAATTAACATACCATCGTCACTCATTAAAAACATCAATAATTCTGTAATAGCATCAAATATCCTTTAAGATACTCAGTTTTAAGTAGATACTTTACAGTTCTTAGTGTAAATAGGTGTAAAATAGGAATTATTTCTGTCATCTTATTTTAAGTTTTTTATTCTTGTGGCTTGGTTTCTTTCTGCTGCCTTATGGATTCTTTTGTTTGAGGAGGTTTTGAAAAATTGAAGAAAGAATTACAGAGCTGGAAAGACTTGGGTTTGAATCTTGCTTCTGCCATTCACTAATTAACTTTGCTGAACCTTGGTTTCCTCATCTGTAAAATAGGGGTAATTATACCTACCTCATGTGCTTAGGGTTGAATGGGATGCCTACGTAAGGTACTGTTCACAGTCTTTGCCAGTTATATTCTCCACTGATTTGGACTGCAATAAATAATTGTAATTCTCAGTTGTTTCATGGTTTTTCAAAGCATTCCAAAGTTTATTAGCTAGTTACTAAAAGCAGTGGTTTTTAAATGTCTTTTTAGGAAAGATGGAATTTAGAATCTTAGTTTTTCCTTTCTTCCACTACTTCTTTTATTTTCAGTCCACTTCATTTTATCAAAACTTGCTAAAGTTTTATATTGTTTATGTACTTATATCAGTTATTTATTCTTCATTAGTGACCCTTTCTCCTTTATTGGGGTTAATTATTTTATTCAGTTATTTCTAGATGCTAAGTTGGTGTCAATATACTTTACCAATTCTTTCCTACCTCAGTATTCTTGAATTCTTATTTTGATTCTCTTTCAATGGTCTAAGACATACCTTTGAACAGTTCATGAAAAAAGGTACTACCAAGGTGGTGAAATTTTATAAGACTTTGCAGAACTAAGAATAATTTCCTGTAACTTTTGTATGTGAAGAACTGGGACAAGGTATAAAATTCTTAGATCCTAACTTTTCCCTTTTAACTCTGTGTAAGTCATTACTTCATTGTCTTCTGGCATTTTATTGTTGCAGAGGAGAAATCTGAGGTCAATATGATTTTAGTTCCTTTGAAAATAACCTATTTTTTTCTGCTTGTATGCTTGTAGGATTATATCTTTATCCTTGACATTTAAAAACATTTGCCAGGACATGTCTTGGTGTTGATGATCTCTGTTGAACCTTCTCAGTCTCCAGTCTCAGGTATTTTTTTTTCAGAACTGGAAAGTTTTCTTATACTTTTGATTGATTAAACTGCTGGTTTTTCTTTAGGAGCATCTGTTATTCATAGATTATTTCTACGTCTGTCCTCCATAGTTTTTTAATCTTTTCTTTCATTTTTTTTTTCATTTACTCAAGTTTGTCCTCCGTGGCATGGATTCTGTTTTCTGCAGTGTCAATTCTGATACTTGCTATTCACAATGCAGATTTAATTTTGGCTACCATGTTTTCATTTCTTTATTCTTATCTCAACATACTCTTGTTTCATAAGCAGAATTCCCCTTAGGGGTACACTCCAAAAAAATGAGATGGATTGAGGCCTAAAGACTTATCTATTTTCTGAGGCCACAACCACAGGAAACCATCAGAGAGGAAAAAAAAAGCTTCTGAAAGATTCTTCTAAAACTTAATAATGTAAATATAACCAGTGGTCATTCCTACCCTAGTCTAGAAAATAGAATAGTCTTGAGTACTGGCAGACCTTTAGTTGCTAGAGGAATAGCAAAGCCCATGTAATGGCACCTTAGCTAGAAATAAATGGATTTTTCTAAATACATTGATTGTTTTTTCTCTTTATAAAATAATATAAATGCATATAATTTTGAAAATACAGTACAAAGAAGAAAATCCTATGACCCAGGTAACTACTGATAAGATTTTATATGTTTTCCAGTTACATGCACACATGTTGGGAGGGGGGTGTGCAAAATTGGGGTCATACGATTTAGTTTTGTATCCTTTTTAACTTAATATATTGCAGTCATATTTTTGCATCATTAATTTTTCTTTGAGGCCCTGATTTTAACCATTGCATAGTATTACTACATATGAATAGATGTATTATGCTTTATTTAACCAGTCCCCTGTTGGTCATTTAGATTGTTTTCTATTTTTCAGTATAATGAGTATGATGAATATCACTGTACATAGTCTTTATGCACATCTCTGATATTTCCTTAGGATAAATGAGGAGCTGATTCTTAATCCTGTCACATTGGTAAGGATTATATACATTCCTTATTAAGAATATAAAATGCTTGTTTCTTATTGTTTCAGTGTGATTGCATAGAAGATTCTTTGGATTCTGAACAATTTGATGCTATCTTAACTGAAGTTTTAGAGAGGTTTCTCATGCTTCATCGTCAGCACCTTCATAGAAATCCTCTGCCATATGCTTTGGGCAGGAAAACTGCTGCTGATATCAGGGAGTTTGGAAGGCAGATACACTTGTGGAAACTTGAGGATGGTTAAAAAAAAAAAAAGGCATGGTTCTTGTTTATATCTACAACCTGAGTCTCCAGATTAGTACACTGAGGCTCTGGCCCCGTTCTTTCCCTCCTCCCTTCCTGTTGTTTTAGGCTGTTCTCTATGAGGAATTCTTTTCTCCCAATGTTCATATGTATATTTCATTTCTAGGTGGTAGGATGTCATGAGATGATATGTCCTGCTAAGTTCAAGGTAGCATTTATGAGTCACAAATCATTTTTGTAGTCCTAGTGTATTTGTGCAAGATGGTCTTCTGCTAGACTCAGTGTATTTTTAAAAACTTATTTTATATTTAGTGATAGCAAACTACCAAGCAGCCTAGAAATGTGCATGGTAGTAACACACCATTACAGCAAAACAACCTGTTTAATAGGGTTGCTTAAAATTAAAAAAAATTTAATTAGAAAAATATTCTTGATTTTAGCATTTTTTAAATTTTCCTTAAAATACTTTGCAATATTCTAGAAGTCCTGAAACCTTGGTTCAGAATTACTGATTTGAATTGCTTATCCTCTTAAGAGCAGGAAAATTATGTGATAATTTTATACCACAACATTAGAAGTTGTGTTGAAAACAATATCTGCTGAAACTGAGGCTAACAGTCTCCTTTGTCTGATTTGTTCTGGTGAGACCCATATTGTATGTTATTCTAATTTTTGACTTTTACACATTCAGACTACCAGAGTAAAGCATGATTAGCATTTCCTAACCTTTTCCAGTATTTCACATAATATTTGCATATGTACAGTCTGCCAAGCTCTGATTTTTTGGCTGGAAGGCATTATGGTGGGATGAGAGAGGATAAATACGTTTGCCTCGCATTTAAACGATTCTTTTTCACTCGTACTCATTCTTTAGCCACATTGTATAAAAATATATCACACATATGAATGATCTCTTCCACCCTGCTTGGCAGGAAATTGGCTGTAGTAAGTGATGAAACAGGTATCTCAATACTCTCCTGTACTTCTTCATTGCATTATGACTCTTGGAAGCTAACTGTAGAAATAGAAATATTACACAGTCATGTGAAGGCAAAGAAGGGACAGGAAGTAGCATTTACTGGGCATCTACTGTCCCTTGGTGAGTCCTTTTAATTACAACAGCCCTGTGAAGTAGATATTATATGCATCTTACAAATGAAAAAACTGAGGCTCAAAATGTTAAGTAACTTAGCTAGTTAACTACAGCAGTAAGTGACAGGACTGGGGTTTAAACCTGCTACTAGCCAGATTCAGAGCACATGTTTTTTCTATTTGTTTCTTAAAATTAGAGAAATAAATTTTCTTGTTTAATTGGTATTATTTCTTGAACTTTTGAAACTATAAGTATTACAATAGTGAGTCACATTAGTGGTCCATGTAACCTAATCTCTAGTGAAGTCAAGAGTCCTTTTTCAGAAGGGAAAATTCTTAGCCACAGAGGTAATTATCCTCATTTCTAAATAGTTAGCATTTGAATCCTTGTTTTTCTGAAGTGATACAAAAGGTTTATTGAAGTAAAGTTGCCTTTTGGGGTTAATTTTGGTAACGCTACACTGGTATGTAGGATAAAATTAGCTTTTATATTTTCCTGCTTTAAAATTAAATTGTTCAAAGTTCTAAATCTTTCGTAAACTCAGAAAGGAAGTAGATGTTTTTATTCTCCAATTAAAAATAATTATATAAAAAAAGGCTGAAACATTAGTAGTTTGAAAAAAATGTAGAACATAAAATACCTTTAGATTATATTTTACTTAACGTTTTTCTTAGATCGCTTTGTTAGTATATTGTATTAACCCGGTGGGAAATTCAGAAAAGAGAATGCATTGTACAATTTGTGGATTACATAAAGCTGAAAATAGTGAAGAAGCTGATTGACAGAGTGGGAATCTAATCTATAGAGGTTGTAGCAATGAATCAGACCTGGAAAAAGATGAATAAAAAAATTTAAGGCTCTAAGACTAGGTAACAAGTACAAGATAGAGGATAGAGGGCTTAGTTGCAGTGTAAGTGAAGAAAACAAGAATTTTACCAACAGAAAACAAGAAGGAAATAGTATGACTCAGCAATGTGTTGTGGACATTCCAAAAATAATGCATTTGTGAACTGCATTAATATAAGTGTATTATGTAGAACAAGGGAGGTGATATGTCCTTTACTCTGCATTGGTTATATCAAGGTTACAGTATTAATTGCACACAATTCTCTATACCACCATTTAAGATGAATTGGTTGCATGCTCAGAAAACAAAGTGGTCTCGTATTCTAAATGGAGTGTTTGAAGGAATTTGAATTATCTGGAAAAGAACAGACTTGAGGTGTTCTTTGAGTTTATGGTCACAGCTGTAGATTTACTTCCATGACTTTGTAGATAGAGTACAGACAAGTTAGTCATCGTGTATTAGTAATCCTCTTAAAAAGAATTTGCATTTGAGGAAAGTTACTATATGAAGAAGAGCATTATCTAGCAGTCAGTGCTTTTCCTGAAATAGTATATAGTAAGCTGCCCAGTGAGGTATAGTTCTTTCTTGTCCTGATAGTATTCATAGGTGAGAAGGGGATAGAAAGAATTTAAGCATATGATATGAGTATGTTTGTGTATTTGGAACAGAAAACTAAGATCAAAATGACTTTATGCAGTATTATTTTATCCTCTTGAACCTACCTTACCTTAATAATAGTAATTTGTGTTGGTACAGCTTCTTAGAGTTTATAATGTATTTTGTTATGAGTTATCTCAGTTTTGAGCTTGACAACAACCCTTTGAGTAGACAGGGCAGGTACCCCCATTTTGACCAGATATAAAGTAATGGATCAGGAGACTCTCTTAATTGCCCCAAATCATAAAGCTTTTTAAGTGGCAGATCTAGGACTCTACCCCTGGTCTACCAATTCAGATTTTAGTGCTGTTTCTCCTATACCAAAAAGTAACTTACAAGCTGTGATTCTTACTTTGCATTGAAAATCGCAAGGAACAGATGATTCTCAAATTATATTCGCATGGAAAATATAAATGTAGCTCAAGTTAAACCAAGGGTTCTAAAAGCCAAATAATGGGGATTCATTGAGTAGATCTGTGTTAATAGGAGGAAAGCACTATGTACAATTAGTGAGAAAATCTGCTTTGGGCTCCTAGATTAATGATGATACCATTCACTGAGACAGTGAATGCAGGAGAAGTAGCAAATTGGTGGGCTGCAGAGGGAGTGATTGAATTTTGACAATAATTAAAATAGCTAACTTTGATTATTTACTGATAGGTCTTACATAATTATCTTATTTAGTCTTCAAAGCTCTCTTAAGATAAGACTTTTTAATCTTCACTTTCCATGAAGAAAGAGCTTAGATAGTTTAAATAACTTGTCCAAGGCTTCATAATCAGTGTAAGAGCAGGACTTTGAATCTAGGTGTCTGACTCCAAAACCAGTGTTCTTAAGAGCTCCTTAAAGGTTTTTCTGGGATATTTGGATAAAAATGATCAGTGTTCAGTTGAATAAATGGTTGTGGCTTATAAGAGAAAGATGTATCCTGGTGTTATTTGAGTCCTTACCATAGGAGTGGACAATACATAGCCTCTGAAAGTGTCTTTGGAAAATAAAGATTTTATACCTGCTTCCTCCTTTTCTGTATTTTGGCACCATTTCTGTGCTTTGTAATCTTGTGTGGGCATTTCCTAACCCTGGAACATACTCTATGAGTGTTTGAAAATGGAAGTTGCCCTTTTTATGGGTCTAGTAAACCTAAGAGATACTGTAGGATAGATCTTTAGGATGAGGGTATGTTTCATTAAGTTTTCATCTCCAATTTGGTGCCTAGAACATAGCATGAATGAAATGAAATGGATGGATGAGTGGATGGATGAATAAATTGAGATAGGGAGAGTACAGAGAGGAGTTCAAATTCAGAGCAGATGTCTCTTGTGGGATATGGGGTAGTGGATGGCTACCTTTTATTTCCTAGTTGATAATTCTCTAAAGATGGTTAGCTTAGATCCTTGTACTTTGTTGAATTCACAAGTGGCCAGGGACATTACTCCTTTTTCCAGTGAGGGAGTTAGAGAAGACATTACGTATACCTGACTTTTGCTTTTGTTTTTAATTATGCAAATAATACATATTCATTGTAGACATTGTAGACACATTAGAAAATCCAAATAAGCAAGACATTTTAAATTGTCTAAAATTCTACCATTCAGAGATAGTCACTGTTAACATTTTGGTGTATATCCTTCCAGAGTTTTTCCCATGCAAATATATACATTAAAACATGTATATATTTATTTACAATGGGATCATTACAATCCATACTGTTTTGTAAACTGCTTTTTCACTTATTACATGTGTCTTTCCATGTCAATAAATTTACATCTTTATCATCATTTTTAGTGACTGCATAGTATTCCATTATATGGATGTACCATAATATATTTAACTAGTTCTCTATTGTTAGGAATTTAGGTTTCCAATTTGGAGTTCTTTTTGGAAAAAGTTATGGTGAGCATTCTTATATGTACATCTTTGCACACTTGTCCATTTTTTAAAAAAGTCGAAATGATGAGACATTTCAAAGTTTTATGTGTCTTTTTTGATTTTTAAATACAGGCTTAGATTGCCTTCTTGAAAGGTTGTGCTGATTTACACTTGCTACAGCAGTATATCCAGAGTGTTCTTATCCCCATACCTGTATTAGCATTGGGTGTTATTTTTTTCTGTAAATCATTACCAATTTGAAAGGCAAAAGTATCTTTCAGTTAAATACGTTTCTTTGATTAGTACTAAGACTGAACTGTTTTTTCCCTTATTGCTCATTTCTGTTGAAGTTCAGTGTTTTTTCTTACAGGTTTGTAAAATGAAGTTTTTTATGTCTTGAGGATACCAACCCTTTGTCATATGTTGCTTTTATTTTTTTTTTTGTAATCAATTTGTCTTTATCTTTTTTATGTCTGACAGAGACATTTTAAACTTTTCTGGATTCAAATGTCATTTTTTTTCCTTTATGATTTCTATCCTTCTTGCCTCATAAGTAGTACTCACCTGTGTTTTCTTCTAATGCTTGTATAATTTTACTTTTTGACACTTAAATGTTTAATCCATCTGGAATCTCTATTGATGTAGAGATTTAGCTTAATTTTCCCCCCAATAATTAATCATTTGCCCTGACTGTTTATCAATGGAGTTGGAATTTAGAATGTGTTTTGCCATAGAAAGTATTGTAAACAATGTTTGGTGAGGTTTAAATAAGACCATTGTAATGCATTTAACTGTTAAAATAAACTCAGGGGCTTGCCAGGGATTACCTGGAAAGGTAACCATCAGTTATTACATCAGTTCCATGGAAAAATATTTTTATAATTTTAAACATCAATTTATACATTAACTTTTGAAGCACAACCTGTTGCAAATTGACAACTGCATACCTAAATGATGGTTCTTTATTTCATTAGAACCCTTTTGGAGTGAAAATATTCCTATATGATTTTGTTTTGTCTGCCTTCGTTTGACTTGAACTGATGTGAAATCTGTTTTGGTAACTTTCTACTTGGTATGCTTTTCACAGAATGGACAGCAAATTATGGATGAACCTATGGGAGAGGAAGAGATTAATCCACAAACTGTAAGTAAAATATTGTATCATAGGAATATAGGTAAATCAGATACCATAAAATTTAAACATTCTTATTTTTAAACTGGGCAAAGTAATGATTTTAAAATGTTGGAAACTTATTGATGCTTTCACATTAACTTTACCAAAATACATTCTTGAATATGCCAGTGATATTTTTTAAAAACTGTTTGACAAGCTTGATTTTAAGACAGATTATAAAGACAGACTTTATATTGTTGAAAGTTTTTCATTAGTAACTTAAAGCTTGCTTTAAAAAAAGAACCTAACCATAGATTTATTGGTGAAATAAATAAATGGTCATGCTTTTTAGAGATGTTTAATGTTGAAAATGATTGTTCACCATTTCCTCATCTTGCTTTTTTAATTCAGTCCTGAATCCCAGCACCTAGACCAATGCCTGGCACATAATAGGCATTCTTTAAATATTAAAGAAACAAATAAATAAATAGTCTCCTCTTACCAGATAACCATTCTAGCAGCTTAGTTATTATCATCCTTTTGTTCTGTATATAAGACAATTATTATTATTGTTTTACATTATTTATTATTATTCCTTGTTTTACATCCATATATCCGCCATCCAGTACCCAGTAGATGTTCCATCAGTGCTTGTTAATTAAAGGAATGCATGAATTAAGTCTTGGCTAACATGTAGAGCCTAGTGCCTGAGGCTGCCTTCAGATTTGGTCTAGATTTCTGTGCCTCCCAGATTATTTGGGTCATTTTACTTCATTGGTCTATAGTATATCTTTATTAGCATGTAAGCAAATATAAAAACAATTAAGTATTAATATTGATTTTTCTGCCCTCAGCCACCTTGTTTTTCTTGCACAATTCCTTTGGAAGGAAAACCTTCAATTTTTTAATTCTCTGTAGTATAAAATCAAATCATTTTCCATTGTGATATTCTACATACATGGCTCATACTTTCCCTCTGAGTACTCCCAGCATTAGTGACATTTACATCTGAAAGAAGATTGCATTCTAGAGATAGATAGGTTGAAAAAGTACAGGACTAAGAAACTACCAGCAGTGTGGGTTAAGTTGTTGAGATAATTCCCCATTACAGGAATCGGGTATAAGATGAAAGCCTAATATTTCTTTAATGATATTAAATCCAGAAGACTGTCAAATATTTCTTAGCCTTATACTTTTAAATTGTATTTGCCTTTAATGTACAATTACATGTTTTTGTCAGTTACTGTTAAATAGTGAAAGTTGAGATGTTGTAGTAGTTATTTTATATGTAACAGATTACCCTAAACTTAGTAGCTTAAGCCAACATACATTCATTAATTCACAGTTCCTGTGGGCCAGGAATATGGGCATGGCTTAACTGGGTCCTTTTGTTCAGAGTCTCTCATGGACTACAGTCAGGGAGTTTGCTAGGGCTAAAGTCTCATTTGAACCTTGACTAGAGAAGGGTCCGCTTCCAAGCTCACATGTTTGTTGGCCTGGATTCCTGGCCCCTAGAAACTGTGAGATAGTAACTATGTATGGGACTCATTGACTGGTTGACTCTTCTTGTAGGCTGATTGACCCCCTTTTGAACTCCCCCTGCTATGGGCTGGAATGCAGAGTGTGATGATTAGCTAATTTTGGCCACAACAAAACTATAGAATGGATATAGAATAACAAGAAAGAAGAAACTTGGATCCTTAATGACCTAAGGACCTAGTGACACTTCTTCACTCTAACCTAGCCTTGTGCCTGTGGAATGCTCTGTGAGACAAAAATAGGCACTTCTCTTGTTTGAGCCTTTGCATTTGGGGGTCTTTTTGTTAGAGCAGCTGAGTCTGTACTCTGACTACATCTAGTCATTCATTAATGAAGTATTTAATGAAGATCTGTTTGGTCCCAGGAACTCTGCTAACTTGTTAGAGACACAAAAACACATAAGGGAAACTTGTAGTTTTAAAATGGCAAAATAAAGCTGTTTTTGTCCTCTTCTCTGAGATATTATCACCCTAAACAACGAGAATAAAAAACAGAAAAGTGGTCTTTGAAATTAGAAGACTTCAGTTATTTGAACCACAATATATAAATGTGAAAAGCAGATAAAAGAATCATAAAAAGATGGAATTGTGGGACCTACATGCTGGTAAGGGATATATCAGCAGGAAGGAGACCTTGTTCAGGGCCCCAGAGCCCCAGAAGAGCTCAAGAATGAGGTCATCTAGTGCTATGGAAAGTGGAGGTATGGCCCAGGCTGAAAATAGTGATTGGTTGAATGTCGACATAAAAAGCCTTCGCTCTTTTCCCTCTCCTACCCTTGGAAGAGACAGAAAGTATTTCATAGAGAAAAATTAACCAGAGAGGCTCCAGACATGGGGAAGCCCAGGCATAGTAGTAAGTGGGGTGAGACACTGGGCTGGAAACAGATCAAGTGAAAGGCTGCTCCTCAATGGTACTGTGATCCCCTACCCCTACCCATTTCACCAGCCAGGACCATATCCTCCATACAGGAGAGTGGAGTCATCTTCCCTGAAGAAACAATGATCCCTGATAAAAGACCTTCAGATAACTGCCATTTGGGAGATCTTCATTAAGGCTGGCTGCTTGGCCAGATAACCTACAAGAAAGCCTACCAGTTGACAAGCTCCAGAATATTTGGTCCACTTCTTAGTGCCTCACTCTTAAATATGAGTTAAAAGCTAAATATCACCAAATACGTGAGAAGGACTTCCAGCATGAAAGAATAAGATCTTAAGGGAAAGAGACAATGCAGGAAAAAGAAAAATTAATATCCTTTGAATGCTAAGAGGTGAAATTGATTTTCTAAATCAGAAGTAGAATGCTATTTTTTTAGTTAGAAAAAGAAACTCTTAGAAATTAAAAATGTGATGATAATATTTTATATTTCACTAGAATGTTTAGAAGCTAAAATTGAGGAAACTTCAAAAAATAGAACAAGACAAAGAGAAAATAGGGGAGAAAATGAAAGAGAAGCAGTCTAACATTTACCTAATAGGAATTTCAGAAAGAGACAGTGGGGAAATGGAGGGGAAGAAATTAGGAAAGAAGTAGCATGAGATATATATTTTCCCCTATATCTTAATATCTTTGAAATCAGAATGTTTGTTATGATTGAAGATGTGACACATTTTAATTGGTATCACTTTGTCTTTCTTAATGTTATAGTGATAATCATGCTCTTAGATTAGGTAGAATACTAAAATAGCAGAAAAAGTTTTTTTCCCTCAACATGAGAACCATGAGTCTCTGGATTAAAACGGCTTACTGAAAGCCTGTTAATAGTAATAATAAATAAAATAAGCCAGAAAGACCACCCTACTCTAAAGAAGGGTCCTTATAAAATATCAAAACACCAGGGATAAAGAGAAGTTTTGCTGTGGGCTAAATGTGTTTCCTCAAAATTCATATGTTGAAGCCAATGTGATAATATTTAGAGGTGGGGCCTTTGGGAGGTAGTTAGGTCACAAGGGCAGAGCCCTCATGAATGGTATTAGGACCCTTATAAAATACACCCTTGAGAACTCCCTCACCCCTTCTGCTGTGTAACGAGAAGACACAGCAAGAAGATGGCTATCTGTGAATCAGGAAACAGGTCCTTAGCAGACACCATATCTGCTGGCAACTTGGGCTTGGACTTCCTGGTGTATAGTACTGTCAGAAATAAATTTCTGTTGTTTATTATAAGCCACCCACTGTATGGTATTCAGAGTGGCCCAAACAGACTAAGATAAGCTTTTAGAGATTTTTTTTTATACCATATATAAAGGAGTGGGTATAAGAAAAGTATCAGACATTTTAGCATTGAAAGTTGAAAATCAAGGAGCAATGCCTTTGAAATGCTTAGTGAAAGTGATTTTCAGGGAAGATATTTTCAGACATGTACCTATTCTTTGGGAGTTCCTAGAAAATGGGCCCTGCCAACAGTAGAAGACTGTTAACTAAAGGAAAGAGATTCAGGCAACAAAAGACCCAACATTTGCAAAAGCACAATGAAGAAAGTTCCTTCCCATTATGATGAATAAAGGATGCCTCAGAAGATTAATTCATTCAGTCCACTTAGACAGTCCCCAGTCCAAATTGAAGCAGACAGATGATTCTAGGAGGGCTGTCTTCAGGGGAGAAGATGTTAGAAGTTATGAATTATCCAATAGGTTTGAGTATTGAAAATTCACTTGAGACACAAAGAGAAGAATTTGAGATAGGTACAAAGAAAAGAAAGCAAGTTCTAAAGCAAAACAACTATAAACTTTAAAAAAATGTGTACGAGAAATGTAACTATAGTATATTCCTTCAAGTAGTGAACAGTGTTTACATAGTCATAATTATTTATAAAGACTGAATATTGATTTAACCAAAGCTTGTGTTATGAGTTATCATCTATAATAGGATGTCTAAAGGTAATGACTGAACTGGTGAGTCAGAAGAAAATAGTATAAGGTTATTAGCTATCATATAAATACCAGAACAATGAATAGAGCTGAAAGAGTATTGGAAACACTAGGTACTGCTACTTTTCGGTTATATAAGCCTTGCATCATTATTTGACCCTTTAACCTTCACTCAGACCTTCTTGACATGGAGCTGCCCCTGTGATTTCTCTTAAATATGTCCCCTGATTTCTGTTTGTTGGGAGAGTTGTTTCATTCTGGCTGAATTTTTTTTTTTTTTTTACTTCACACCTCATCTCTTCCGCTCTTCCTTCTGTTCTTTGCGCTGCAGTCTGCCTCCTTCCCATATCTTAATCCACCTTTTTTCCATCTTCTAGAATTTATTGCTGTTTTCCTTTCTTCTGGCTTTCTGAAGGCTCAACCCTTTCTTGTCTATATGTACTTGAAGTACAATTTCTTTCATGTGTCTAATAAAATGTTAGAAAATTTATCTAATTAAATTGATCCGTACCAGAATAAACAGGTAGTTATTACCTTCCTCCATCTCTTTGCCCCAGGAATGTTTGCATGTTCAGTTCAGTCACTCAGTCGTGTCCGACTCTTTGTGACCTCCATGGACAGCAGCATGCCAGGCTTCCCTATCCATCACCAACTCCTGGAGCTTGCTCAAACTCATGTCCATTGAGTCAGTGATGCCATCCAACCATCTCATCATCTGTCGTCCCCTTCCCCTCCTGCCTTCAGTCTTTCCCAGCATCAGGGTCTTTTCCAGTGAGTCAGTTCTTCACATCAGGTGACCAAAGTATTGAAGTTTCAGCTTTAGCATCAGTCCTTCCAATGAATATTCAGGACTGATTTTCTTTAGGATGGACTGGTTGGATCTCCTGCTGTCCAAGGGACTCTCAAGAGTCTTCTCCAACACCACAGTTCAAAAACATCAATTCTTCCGTGCTCAGTTTTCTTTATAGTCCAACTCTCACATCCATCCATGACTACTGGAAAAACCATAGCTTTGACAAAATGGACCTTTGTCAGCAAAGTACTGTGTCTACTTTTTAATAAGCCATCTAGGTTGGTCATAGCTTTTCTTCCAAGGAGCAAGCGCCTTTTAATTTCATGGCTGCAGTCACCATCTGCAGTGATTTTGGAGCCCCCCAAAATAAAGTCTCTCACTGCTTCCATTGTTTCCCCATCTATTTGCTGTGAAGTGAGGGGACCAGATGCTATGATCTTAGTTTTCTGAATGTTGAGCTTTAAGCCAACTTTTTCATTCTCCTCTTTCACTTTCATCAAGAGGCTCTTTAATTCTTCGCTTTCTGCCATAAGGGTGGTATCATCTGCATATCTGAGGTTATTGATATTTCTCCCAGCAATCTTGATTCCAACTTGTGCTTCATCCAGCCCAGCATTTCTCATGATGTACTCTGCATATAAGTTAAATAAGCAGGGTGACAATATACAGCCTTGATGTACTCCTTTCTCAATTCAGAACCAGTCTGTTGTTCCATGTCCAGTTCTGTTGCTTCTTGACCTGCATACAGATTTCTCAGGAGGCAGGTAAGATGGTCCAGTATTTCCATTTCTTTAAGAATTTTCCACAGTTTGTTGTGATCCACACAGTCAAAGGCTTTGACATAGTCAATAAAGCAGAAGTAGATGTTTTTCTGGAACTCTGTTGCTTTTTCGATGATCCAGCAGATGTTGGCAATTTGGTCTCTGGTACCTCTGCCTTTTTTGCATGTTTCAGTTCAGTTCAGTCGCTCAGTCATGTCCGATTCTTTGCAACCCCGTGAATTGCAGCACACCAGGCCTCCCTGTCCATCACCAACTCCCGGAGTTTACTCAAACTCGTCCATCGAGTCCGTGATGCCATCCAGCCATTTCATCCTCTATCGTCCCCTTCTCCTCCTGCCCTGAATCCCTCCTAGCATCAGAGTCTTTTCCAATGAGTCAACTCTTTGCATGAGGTAGCCAAAGTATTGGAGTTTCAGCTTTAGCATCAGTCCTTCCAAAGAACACCCAGACTGATCTCCTTTAGAATAGACTAGTTGTATCTCCTTGCAGTCCAAGGGACTCTCAAGAGTCTTCTCCAACACCACAGTTCAAAAGCATCAATTGTTCAGCGCTCAGCTTTCTTCACAGTCCAACTCTCACATCCATACATGACCACTGGAAAAACCATAGCCTTGACTAGACGGACCTTTGTTGGCAAAGTAGTGTCTCTGCTTTTGAATATGCTTCTAGGTTGGTCATAACTTTCCTTCCAAGAAGTGTGTGTCTTTTAATTTCATAGCTGCAGTCACCATCTGCAGTGATTTTGGAGCCCCCCAAAATAAAGTCTGACACTGTTTCCACTGTTTCCCCATCTATTTCCCATGAAGTTTAATGAAGTTTTGCATGTTTAATAGCCATCTTTGCATGTTAACTCATATTTATGTATAATTAGTTGAATTTATCACCAGTTAACTTGCTCTAGCCAGTGTATTTTGTTCTTCTCCCTTACCTGTTAGAGAGACTTTATTTTTATCCTTTATTCTACTAAGGCTGGGAGAGAGAGATTGCCTTCATAGTAGAAGATAAGTTACTATATAGCTCCTCAAGCGAAGATACCTTCCTGGACTCCAGGATTTTCTATCTTTTCTCATCTGGTCAGAGGACTCCATGCTTTGATGATCCATGCTGAGGAAATAGGGACTCTGAGCTGTTAAAGTCTCCATAATCATCCAGGAATCTTCAAAGCAGTTTCTTGTTTAGTGGGGAAATAATTCTCTTAATGGTTCTTACAGTGGCAGGCAAAGGTTCTTCTGAGGCTTGAGAATTAAAGGAGAAAAATAAATACCTAGCACAAAGGAAGAGCCCAATAAGTGTTAATTTTCCTGTCCTCTTCCTCCCAGAGACTGACTCTGATCCTGCTCTCTCAGACTATTCACCAGGGAGAAAGTATGCCTCTTAGAAACAAGGGTGGTATCCAGTAATTTTGTGGCTGACAGTAGACCTGGCTTCAGACAAAATTGAGAAATGACTTTCTCTTAATTTGGCCCTTTGGCCCTTCTGTTCCTTTTATTGTATATTTCTAATAGCCATGCATATGTGTATTGCTCATAACATTAACTTTGTATTATATTACTACAGTCCTAAATACTATATACCAACTCAGTCTTTGTAGCTCTTATATCAGAGTCACATGCATGATTGTCAAGAATTGGAAAAAGTTTGTTAAAAGTAGTAGTGGTAAAAATGGTTTTAAAAGATACAATGGAGATGGGTCATAGATGACCTTAGATGCCAAGTTAAAGAGCAGCACCCTGTGAAGGTCACAGGCAGAGGTACATAGGCAGTGTCCCATTCTTCTCAAATCTCCTGATGGGACTTAGTAATAGTTTTTTCCAATGTCTACACATGCCTAAGGCAGCAGTGATGTGTTTGATGGCCTTCACAGCATCCAGGGAATTTCACCAGTTCCCAGTTGTCTGTTGATTTCCTCCATGTCCTTGAAGGTTCCCTCAAACTCTCTTAAAACTTGGATTTGAACATCTAGAAATGACACTCATAGTCATAAGTCCAGCACACACTTGTGTAGCTTTTGAAGTTATGGGTTAAATACAAACTACAGAAAGAGAAGCCCTAGAAGAGTAGACAATAGTCAGTGAAGAACCCACTCAACACAGGAAAGTACAATAGAGTGCTCTTTGGCAGTGAGCATTTATGGAGTGATACATTGATGACACTTACTGGCTGATTGTGTAGAGTATTGTCTGCGGTTCTAACTCTCATAGGCTGAGAGTATATTTTAGCACTTAGAGCATGGGGAAAATATGCTCTAGTAGATTTAAGTATATGCCACTTAGAAAAATATTTCTGAGATTAAATAGTATAATTAGCACTGCATGGTGGCATTAAATGGAGTATATGTATAATAGACAAAATTTCCAAGCATGTAAGATTTCCTATACTACATTTTTCACCCTCTTTCAGGGCTATTTTTAATTTCTAGTGTCCCTTCTCTCCTCCCTTAAGTGAAGTCACTCTTTGCGTGTCCGACTCTTTGCGACCCCATGGACTGTAGCCTATCAGGCTCCTCCATCCATGGAATTTTCCAGGCAAGTGTACTGGAGTGGGTTGCCATTTCCTTCTCCAGGGGATCTTCCCGACCCAGGGATTGAACCCAGGTCTCCTGCATTGCAGGCAGACGCTTTACCATCTGAGCCACCAGGGAAGTAACTCTCCTCCCCTAAGAACTTTTAAAAATCACACACACACACTCCCTTTCAAAAAAAAAATCATAACTTGCCTAACTCATATAATCCCCCTGATCCAAATTTGCTTCTCCTCTGCTCTAGTCTGCTTATCACAATACTCATTTTTTCAGAGTTTGAGTGACCCAAACCATAATTGGAAAGAAAGAATATTCATTTGATTAAGTTCTTTTGAAATGTGAGTGGTTTATTTAGTCAACCTGAAATACTGGTGTATTGAAAGTTGTAACCTCTGTACTTGAGTGGATCTCTTAATTTACCCATTTTAGACAAAAATGACTTGGAGAAGGCAATGGCACCCCACTCCAGTACTCTTGCCTGGAAAATCCCATGGACGGAGGAGCCTGGAAGGCTGAAGTCCATGGGCTCGCTAGGAGTCAGACATGACTGAGCGACTTCACTTTCACTTTTCACTTTCACGCATTGGAGAAGGAAATGGCAACCCAGTCCAGTGTTCTTGCCTGGAGAATCCCAGGGACGGGGGAGCCTGGTGGGCTGCCATCTCTGGGGTCGCACAGAGTTGGACACGACTGAAGCGACTTAGCAGCAGCAGACAAAAATGACTAAGTGAAAAGAACTCCAGGCTAAGCAGGAAAAAGTGAATAAGGAGACCAGCAATACCGCTTAGGGTGTATTGCTGCCTACTGCAAGATGCCAGTCTGTGACTCTGGTGCTGCCCCGTTGCTCTTACATCATGCTCAGGGGACATGTTGTGAGTGAAATATAGTGCGCTTTCCATTGAGACAGGGCCTTAGAAGCAGCCCCTCTCCATGTTCTAGGAAGCCACTACCATTTGGTTCAGGTTGATCATGAAACTTATTTCCCATCTCTGATTTAAAACCTTATAACTTGGTTCAGGTTGATCATGAAACTTATTTCCCATCTCTGATTTAAAACCTTACAACCTTAGCATTTTATAACATTTTTTATTGATGGATGTGTGCTACAGAATTCTTCCCCTATACTTAAATGGAAGTCCTTAAATATTAAACTAATTAGTATCTGAAAATTTGATTCATACAAAAAAAAAACCCTGTATCTGAAGGAATTGGTTAAGAACATGTTAAGTTTTTATTATAGCAGTTGATTTCTCTCCAGCAGAGTTCAGCTGTCATAGAGTCATGAAGATGGTTGATAATTGACCAGAGTTCAGGTTTTGCCAGATAAATATGTGTGGTATAGAAAAAGTGTTCAGAAACTCTGCTGTGGACCCTCTGTATTCCTTCAGAGTCTTATCAAAAAGTTTAGCGCCTCCTGGTGTCTGGCTTACGTCAGCCACTGGCCATACATATACACACTCTTTCCCCAGATCTAATTGCCTGGCTGTGCTCCTACCAACAACATCGCAGCCATTCCCACTTCCAAACTTGGGCAGCGGGTTCCTTAACTTCTCTCTAACCTTTTGTTTCTTCATCTGTAGTGTGGATAACAGTACTTATCTCATTGTGGTGAGAAGTAACTGAAATAATTTCATGTAAAACATGGTTCTTAGCATATAGTAGTATCTTAAATGATATTGTTAGAATTATACTTGAAAAAAAATTATTAAATAAGAATTCAAATAAAGGAATTGAGAATTCAGTGAATGAAACTGGAAAAAGAACTACACGGTAAACCTGTAAAAAGCCAGAGAAAAATTTAAATTCCAAAATTGATGAATTAGAAAACAGGAAAAATAAGAAACAAAAGGAAATGCACACATTAGGAAAGCAAAACAGGATATAACCACAGATAGGAAGGAGATTAAAACATTATAACAACTGAAATATTTACAGATGAAATATTATAATGTCTGGGATTTACTTCAAAATAATTAGTTATGAGAATGGGGGGAAGTGAGTATTACAAGCAAAATTGGCCATGAGTTGATAATTGTTATAGTTGAGTGCTGGATTCATGAGGGTTTGTTAATATGTAAGCTTGAAGTTTTCCTTAAATTTGATTAAAAAAACATAATAGTGTACTAAGTATGGGCTTCCCTGATGACTCGGTAAAGAATCTGCCTTCAGTGCAGGAGACCTGGGTTCCATCCCTGGGTCAGGAAGATCCCCTGGAGAAGAGAATGGCAATCCACTCCAGTATTCTTGCCAGGGAAATCCCATGGACAGAGGAGCCTGGTGAGCTACAGTGCAGGGGTCACAAAGAGTTGGATACGAATGAGTGGCTGACAGTTTTTTCACTTTCATATGAAGTATATCTCTATGCTAATATGAAAGTCTTGCTGAAATATGTGGTTTTTAAGAAAACCTGAATGATTTAATCTAGGAAAGAATGGAAAACTATGACTTTACCAATAGGAAGGGAGAACTTTAAGTTATTAAAGAATATGTACTGCCGCTGCTGCTGCTAAGTCGCTTCAGTCATGTCCAACTCTATGTGACCCCATGGACGGCAGCCCACCAGGCTCCCCCATCACTGGGATTCTCCAGGCAAGAACACTGGAGTGGGTTGCCACTTTCTTCTCCAGTGCATGAAAGTGAAAAGTGAAAGTGAATTCGCTCAGTCATGTCCGACTCTTAACAACCTCATGGACTGCAGCCTACCAGGCTCCTCCCGCCATGGGATTTTCCAGGCAAGAGTACTGGAGTGGAGTGCCATTGCCTTCTCCCAATATGTACTGCCATTGTCCTAAAACATATGAAAAATTTGTATCACCTTCTAGTCTGTTTTATAAAGTTAGCATAGCCCTGAAAATGAAAGAACACAGAAAAGGAAATTGTGCCAAGTTAATTTATGAATACAGATGCAAAAATCCTTCTAAAATTTACAAATCAAATACAAATTTATGGAATTTTCCCAGAAATACAAGCATATTAGGATATCTGTTGATCTAAGTTATCAAATCAGTGAGTCAAAGGAGAAAAACTAAGTTTATTATATTAATAGATAATAAAAAGACATTTTACAAAATTGAATATTCATTCTTCTTTTAGTAAAGAGGAAATCATTTCATATTAACATGATTAAAATATGTCTAAACCCAAATATTGATAACCGTATTTGAATGATTTTCTGAGTATATTCCCAGGTTAGGATCAAGGTAGCATTTATTAGTGTTTGCTTTATGCTCCATAGACTATGAGAAATTTGAGTTTTAGTCTGGAATTCGAAGCCATTGAAGCATGTGAGATAGGGGTACGACCCAGCCTGGTTTCTGTTTTAAAATTATTCTGGCTGCTGTGAAGAAAAAGGATTGTATAGGAGGAATTTGGAAAAAGGAGAATCAGTTAGATGGTGCTAGATGATAATGGCTTGTACTGACAGTGTCAGAGGAAATAGAAATAGACTGATTTGAGGTATATTTCAGAGATAAAATATGTAGAATTTATTGATGGATTAAATATGAAGGGAAGGAAATTAGATTAGAAAGGTAAAAGCCAAAAAGGGCTTACAGATTTGGGGAATCAGTATTGATGCTGCTGCCTAAAATGAGGCAGTTTAGCTTCCCATTACACTGGAAATCAAATCCAAACTTCTTGATAGTCTATAAAAACCTGCTTGATGTGGCCCAAACATACCTCCCCACTTCCTTCTCTTTCCTTGCTAGCCACCAAGGTCTTTCCTTTGTGTTTTGAGTTCATTAAGCTGATTTCCTAATCTCAGGGCTTTTGCATTTGCTGCTCAATCTGTTGGAAGACTCAAGACCATGAGTCAGCAAACTGTCTATAAAGGGCTGGGTAGTGAGTATTTTAGGCTTTGTGAGCCATGTGGGCTTTGTGACAACCACTCACATCAGTGGTAGCCATTATGTAGGGCAAAACCAGCAGGAGCTGTTAGGTAAATAGTGATGGGCATGACCAGATTTAGCCCTTGACTGGCCCTGCTTGGCTGTAGTTTACCCTTGCCTGAGTGAGGTCTTGGTATGGTTCTCTCATTATTATTTAGGTTCTTCCTGGAGGACAACTTGCCAAATAAGTTAGGATCAAGAAAATTTAAAATGCTGTATACTCCTTTAGAAGGTGCCATCCCTGGTGGCTCAATCGATAAAGAATCTGCCCACAACACGGGATCCCCAGGTTGTGTCCCTGGGTCGGGAAGATACCCTGGAGGAGGAAATGGCAACCCACTCTAGTATTCTTGCCTGGAGAATCCCATGGACAGAGGAGCCTGGTGGGCTTCAGTCCATAGGGTTGCAAAGATTCAGACATGACTGAAGCGGCTTTGCATGCACTACCTCTAGAAATACAGTGCCATTTCTAGAAATTATTTCTGATAAACTGTGAATGTACACAAAACATGGAGACATTCCAGTGATATAGATCAAATACTCAGCACCCCAGGGAATTTATATAGTAGAATCCTCTGCAGTCATTAATAGACACGTTGAGGCTGATTTAGTAATAGAAAACAAGAGTCAGCAAACTATACCTGAGACCTGCCCCCTATTTTTGTTAAGGAAGTTTTATTGGAACACAATCTCACCCATTCTTCCTGCTGCAGTGGTGGTGTTGACACCAGTATGACTTGCAAAGCCATATTTTCTGACCCTCTACAGAAAAAAAAATGATAATATTCTGTAGTATGGTTCAAGTGTGTACATGTATATATTCAGAAAAAAACTAGAAAGCATCGAAATAGTGAATTTTTTCCCTCTTTTGTTTTTCTCCTTTTAGTGTATCTTTATTATTTAAGCTTTCTATCCTGGACATGCATAATTTTTATAATGAAAGTTACCTAAATAGTAAGGTGAATGATAAAACCAATAAGACACAAAAATGAAAAAACTAGCCGAAAATTTTATAAGATTAATTTAAAGATAGTTAAAAGTTAGAGGAAGGAGAATATTAACAGTAGTATCTAGTTTCATGGGTACAATCACACAAGTAGTATCCATTTCAGACTTCAGTATATGATACTTAATTGGGCAGCCATTATTTGAGTTTCTCCTATGTGGTGTTTGCTATAAGGATACAAGCAAGTATGGTGCCTGTTCCAAAGATTAATCTGGTAGGGACAATGGGACATGCTTAAACACTAATAAATGCCATAAACAATGTCCTGAAGGACTTTAAGAGCTTTTGTTCTGATTAGGAGATAACTAACACCCAACTAAAGCAATTGTTCAGTGATATATATTGAGCTACTCTTCTAACTTTGTTTATGGTGCCTTTTGATGTAAAGGAGTTTTTAAATTTTATAACCAAATCTATATCAATGGTTTCCTTTATGCTTGCATTTTCTAAACAGGTAGCCAAATACCACCACATCTCCCTCAGAGGTAAAGCATCCCATTCTTTTCTGTCGCTATGCTTATCTTTTATACAGCAGTACCATGCTGTTTTAATTACGTTATCATTTCAACTGAGGAAGACTTAGTTCAGATTTTGGTATCTGAAATATTGCTTTATATTTTAGGGGTAATATTAAAAAGCATATCTCGCAGTAAAATGTGAATTGTTAACCTGAGCATCACTAGTCATTAAAGCCAATTTAGACCAACCCTTTAAATTCAAAAAAGGTTATTTGGTTGCTCTTGTTCTTAAATGTTACAAGAGTAAAGTTGGTGACTGCTCTGTACAGGGACACTCCTGTTTCGTTTTGTGCACCTTAGTTGGTTGTAGAATAACCTTAGTTGGTTGTAGAATAACCGTGATGTTTGCCTCTTCTTGACAGTCTTAAGAAGCACATGTTGAGAGACTGGTTCAATGCTGGGTGATTGTCCTGGCCTTGCTGCCCTTTTGCAGTGTTGTAAGCAGCCTTAGGTAATTGATTTTGGGAGATGGGAGGGTTTATGTTCTGATGGAAAACTTTTTCAGTGCTTTCCTTGCTGAAAAACTAAGATACGCATTTTTAATCAAGAGACATGCAGTTTCCCAGGCAGAGTTGAAAATTTTATCTTGGCTATTTGTTTGAGTCCCAGGTGATTCTACTATGTTTGGTTACATAGAATAATTTTTCAAATCAAGTAACTTCTAAAAAAATTCTTCAACTGTACACGGCCATAAAAATTTGATCTAGCAGAAGGAGCCATGGCCTTTCACATGGTATCTGTAACACCTAATAGGCCCTCTAATATTTGCTCAATACAGGACAGCAGTGCTGAGCTCTCGTGGTAGGTAGCTCTGTCATCAAATATGTGCCTGCCTTCACCGTAGTTCCTTCATGCTTGGAGCAAACCTGCTGATTTCTAGATGCTCTTCAGTTCTTGAAAATTCGATGATTTTTATGATATTGGTGCAGGTCATGTAGATTAACATTTGAGGTTTTTATTGGTTCCACATAGATTGTGTACGTTAAATATTTTCCCACAGATCTTGATGCTTCTGTCGTTTGGTTTTGTTTAAATGACACTGTCTTAGTGATCATGTCTGAATATTGGCATACTTAAAAAAATATTTCTCAAAGCAAAAATACCTTAGAAGAACTTCTGGAAGCTATTAGAGGATGAAATGGAGTAGGGGATTGTGTGGTAGTTTCACCCTTCCTTCTTTTCCAGATTTACTTCAGTAAATGTTCCTTTTGCTCACTAATAACCCAGGGAGTGGACTTTTTTTTTTAATTTAGATTTTATCAGCTGGGAATGTGAATTTTAACTGTGGGCCTTGAAGTCTTTAACCTGGTTGATAATTGATGTTTAGAAACCAATAAGAATTTAAAGGTAATTTACTTTCATTTAAGATAGGAAGAATCTCTCCTTACATCACAATCAAAAAGTTCCTTACATGTGGTCATTTTCTTCCCATAGTTCAGAAACTCTTCCTCATTGACGGGGAACACCCATTACATGTCTACATGTAACCTTAAAGTAGTCTTGAAACTGTCTTTTGGAGTGCGTGTATAAACATTACACAGGGTAAAATTTCACATGTGAATCGATGACTTATTATTTTAGCAGTGCTGACTGGTTTCCGTTGCTTTTAAAGTGTCATATAGTTAAGAAATACCAACCTATCTCAGGATTCTGAAATAAAAGAACGTTCATTTTACTGGTTGTGAAAATCGTCCAGATTTCTGGGAACCAGGCGTATGAACATTTCAGCAGGATTTTGCTATCAGCAAATCTGTTTTGGTTTCCTGTTCTGGCCTCCCTACCTATCAGCTACATTACTGCCCTCGCCATTACGGTTCTCCTTTCTTTTACCACAGGAAAATTGTCAGGCCTCTTTCTCTAGCATTTCGGGACCCGCCTGACAGGAAATTTTCTAATTGCCGGAACAGCTGGTAGGGGAAAACTTTGCAGGGGCTTGGCCTTCCCTTTCTAACTTAAGTTTACCGTCAGAAATTCTTTTATCACCATCATGGTTTCGTAGCCATGTTCAAATTTCTGTCTTTTCGTGTTCGCTCTATACAGGTAAGCTTTGTTCAACTTCTTTAAAGACTAAAATGTTTCGGTTGGAGCTAAGTATAATTACACTAATTAAACAATTATTTTACTTTATATATTCTTTTAAGTAGCTTTTCAGAATTCAAAACCAGTTCTTAAGGAACATTTAAAGGATGCTATTTCTGTTTACTTAAACCAGCTATTTATATTATATATTTCAGCTCTGTGTATTTTCTAAAGTTACTTTACATTGGCTTTTTAGTGCTAAAGTAATTTTTATCTTGTTAGTGTGTATAGTTTTGTATTGTAACTCTCAGTATTAAACTAGGCCTGAACAAAATTGGAAACATACTAATATTTAGGAGATTACCATGTAATAATAATGAAAGCAACATCGTAGGAGACTGTCTTATTTTAAACAGTCAAGAACTTAAAAGTAGAGTTTTGTTGAAATTAGGTCTTTTAAAAATTTGAAGTTTTTAATCAATTGTATTTTAAGCAGGTAATTTTATCTTAGAGTAGGAACAGTTTTCAAAGCATAACTTTGTTAAAATGTGTTTGTTAAAATGATAATTTGCATTGTATTTAATCTAAAAAGCATGCCAGAATCAATTTGATATTTTCCCATGAGAATTGTGATATCCTGCTGCTCTTTAAAGAGAATTAAATTTGTTGATCAGGATTCCCGACTGGGAGAAAACTTAGTGCTCTTTGCAGCAGTTATTGAGAATATTAGTCTGGGAAACTATCAGTGCTCTTTTTTCAGGCATAGATTCAAGAAACTGGTTGGAATACTCTCTTAAAGAATTTGATTAAGTGAGAAATGTTGAGCATATTTATCATTCATTAGCAAATCAAGTAAATTGGATTTGGTCAAATTGTAATCTAGAATAAATTAAAATGTAGTTTTTCACCACAACTTGAATAACCAGCCTAATTATGTGTCACAACCAAAAAATTAACATATCTTTTTAAAATTAAAAAATGTGTATTATGGAACTATAAGTATCTATATAGTGAGCAGTGTTTAATTTTGGATTATATTTAAGAGGTAAATATAATCTTATAATTTCATTTGTCAGAGTTTTTTTTTTTTTTATGTTAGGCCACAAAATGATTACATATCCATGAGTAGAAAATACTTATTTATTGGCTTTTACTAAGGAATATTTAAATGTTTTATTTCCAGCTTCAACAGTGTTTTCTGACATTAAAAACAATTTTAAAAATACAAATACCTTAAGAACACACTTCCTGACTCAAGGGAGGGGAGGAAAAAGGAAATTATGTATACAAGGCAGGGCATAATGCCAAATGTTGAATCACTCTTCAAAATCAGTTAATGTCACCCAGTTTGGTTTTTTGATGTTTGGATGTTAAAACATTAGGTTTTCTATAACTCAGGTAGGCAGCATCAATTTCAGTTCCTTTTCTTTAATCCTTTTAAAAAAATATTTTAAGAACAAAATTCTATTTTTTCCCTTTCAACTTGGAAAGGAGACATTGAGTTAATTTTTCTCTATTAAGGGAAAGACCTCAAAGACCATTTAAGACAAAACCTATGGACCTTTTCTTGGTCCTGGGAAACAAACAAGGTGACCTTTCTCTGTGACGGGAGGAGCACCAAAAGATCCATCTGTCCATGAATTTTCTTCTGCCATTTTTCTGTGATGTCTAAAATGATACTCTTTACAAATTCCAAAAATTACAGAATTTTTTTAACTGAACGGACTTTGTTTTATCTATCAGGGTCATACTCAATAAGTGTTTACCCAGTAGTACATCTTTGAAACCCTGGGTAAATTCCTGAAGAGCAGTTACTTTTCTGTATCTTAGTATTGCTAATACCTAGCACCATACCGGGCCCATAATCTGAATTGCCTTCTAACAAAAAGGAAGGACCCTAAGAGAATATGTTACAGATCAGAAACACTTTCATCAGAACCAGGCAGTCACGAAGGAAAAGTACAAGAGCTGTCTGAGTTTTAGTCCCCTCTTGAACCTTTCCTTTTCTTCCTCTCCTTCTCACTCCCTGATGCAAACACTAGTTTCCCTGTGTGCACCACACTGGCCTTTGCACTGGTTTGTCCATTTGCCTGGAATGTTCTTCCCCCAGATGGTTGACTCCCCTAACTCCTTTAAGGGGAAATAGTGTCTTTTCAGTAAAGCCTGCCCTGGTGTTTTTATTTCAGATTGCAAGGCCTTCTTTCCATCCATGCACTTCTGATCCCTCTTATCCAACTTAATATCTTTTTTCCACAGTATGTATCATGTTCTAAGATGAACTTACTATAACTACTATTACTAGTAGTAATACTACTACTTATTATTAGGTCTCTCCCAAAACAGCAAAGATTTTGTTCTGTTTCATTTATCATATGTCTCAGACAATTAGAAGAGTGCCTGTCATGTATTAGGTGCTCAATAAAAAAATGTTTAAATGGATGAACGAATTAACTCCCATTCGTAATTTGAGAGTATTGAACACCTAGACTCGAGTGCCAAGTGTCTGAAAGTACAGGGAATGTAGATGAAGGATACAGGATTGTGATGTAGACCAGCTGCCAGCCGCACAATTTTACCTACAAGTACACGTTTATCAAATAAATGTGGACTTTGTAAAAATGAAAATATGAAATTTGTTACAACTTTTTAAAATAGTCAAGCTAAGTTTTTGTGATAATGAATGGGCTGCTGCTGCTGCTAAGTCATTTCAGTCGTGTCTGACTCTGTGCGACCCCATAGGCGGCAATGGAATGGGTTGCCATTTCCTTCTCCAATTCATAAAAGTGAAAAGTGAAAGTGAATTCACTCAGTTGTGTCTGACTCTTCTCAACCCCATGGACTGCAGCTCACCAGGCTCCTCCCTCCATGGGATTTTCCAGGCAAGAGTACTGGAGTTGGGTGCCATTGCCTTCTCCAATGAATGGGCAGGTATCCATATATCAGTTAAAGTGCAGTTGTGCTAGAAAATGTAAAAATGTGAGCCTCACAGAAAATTTATAATGGTTATAATGTATAGTTCTGCTCTACCTCATTGACAAAATTCTTTTCCCATAAAATTATAGTTGCTTCACTGTATACTTACAGGCAAAAACACAATTTTACAAACTATCAAGCTGTAATTCTGTGTTTTCATATGACAGATTCATTTCAATAACAGTTGATTTAGTGACGTAAAGATAGGTTTGTCACATGTGAATGTCAGTCTGTCCTTGGTTATCAGTGTCTTCAGAAATTTGATATTCTTCCCTGCATCTATCTCATTGGATTCAAAATATGAGCTGGAAGAGCATGCTGTTGCTTTCCTATCTGTTATCCAAGATTGCCCAAGCATTAGTATAACGTCCTAATTGAACCTCAAGCTCATTTCTGAAATATTCATGGTCCGATAGTTTGAAAAGACTCTAACATAAAGCATAATTTGGGAATCAAGATATTAACCAAGGATATCATGCCTATTATGCTACTATGACTTCACTTATACGTAAAAGTAGATAGAAAATGGTTTACTGATATGATTTGTAAAAATTTCAACTGGGAAGGAACAGAAAAATGTGTTGGGAATAGAACAGTCACAAGGTTTTGGAACTTGAGCCATAGACATTGATCTTTTCTCTCTACCCCCAAGGACGATTTTTATATTCTCTGCACTCCCAATTTAGAAAAAGATTTTTAAAAGTCTAATAGCCTCAAAATGATTGCATCCATTTTTGGGAGGTTGTGGTAGGGGAGTGGAGGAAAGTGCTGTTTAAAAAAAGAAGCTGAGAAAAGAAGGATTTGAAGATTTATTTTAAAACAAGATTTACCATAATAGAAACTTTGGTATGAAGGTGGGAAAATAAAGTCAAGGATGTCTCTCAGAAAAGAGACAGAAACCAAGAGAAAAAAAGATGAGAATTAAATTCCGGACATACAATGTCCAATTGATAGAGTTGTTGTAAAAAGAGAAACCCTGAAGAGTAGTTGGAAGGAATTTATCAAAGAAATGTTAGAATTCCGCCAGAGTTAAAAAATTCAAGTCTTTAGATTATAAAGGTTCATCAAGCATCTAGCATTCTGAAGGAGAGGAGACCATTTTTATCTCACTTAGTGTGGAATTTCAGAAATACAAAAACAGAAAATTTTTAAAACTTCCAGAAAGAAAAACCAGGTCACATACTAAAAAGTGTGTATCAGACTAGCATCAGCAGCAGCGCTGACTGCTAGAAGGCAGTGGACGAATGGCGCCAACATTCTTGGGCAAGGTTGTTTTTATTCTAAAATTTGGTTGGAAGCCAAACTATACAAATGTGAAGACAAAATAAAGACATTTTCAGATGTGCGAGATCCAGAAAGTTTTCTTCCACATCACTTTTCGTAGGAAGTTAGAAGGGAGTGATCTAAGAAAGAGAGAAAGGTGGGAAACTGAAAATAGTAAATTAAACCAGGAAAGCACTGAAGATACATCCCGAGATAATACCTATGCAGCAAGGTCTAGAGAACAACCCTTCCTGAGGGAGGGTAAGAAAGGCTCTCATGAGAATAGAAAGTATGATTAAAAGCTAAGATTTCAAGTCCTCTTGGATTGTCCCAGAACTCACTGATAGGGACCGTATGAGAGGAAATTTAATAAACCTCCTAGCCTTTGTTTGAATGACAATGTATTGTCATGAAAATGCTGCTGCTTGTATAGGCATTCAGCTTTTAGAATCAGGCTTTGGGGAGAGCAAGAAGAATTTGGTAGTGGTTACAAGAGAGGATGTTAATTTTCTTAATATTAAATATTAATACAGCCTTAAATATTAATACAAAGAAGCTATCAGCAGGTGGGGGGTAATTTGAGGAAAAGAATGTATGGGCACTATTACCCTCTTACAAAGTGAAGAGTTAGGATCCTGTCTAAAACTTCCAAAAAAAACGAGAGGGTTTTGTGAAAATAATTATCAGATAGTAGGGAAGAAGATGATGGATGGAAGGGGCATATAAGTAAGTCCTTCATCTTATTTTTAAATCAGTAGGCATTGTTGTAAAGTTAATAAACTAAAAAATTATCAAAGTTAGTGCAGAAAGAATTAGATTTTTTTTTAAAGCTTAGGTATGGCGGTGAGAAGAGACTTGCTTTTCATCTTAAACTATTCTGCCACTATTTGATTTGTTACCCATGTGTAAGTATTAGATTTTAAAGACAAAAAATTTAGGAAACAGGAAATAACCCAGCTTGACAAAAGACTATATAAGGGAATGTTGGGAAATAATGCCAGAAAAGGCAGTTTAGACCATGTTGCAGAGGACCTCCAGTGCCAAGGTGAAGCAGCGCATTTAATTTGGGAAAACTTGGAGAAGTTTTTGAGCAGTTGGTCAAGTAACCGGAGCATCTACTTTCAGAAAATGAATTTGTCAGGAGGATGAATTGGAGTGGCAGTGGCAAAAAGTGGCATGATGAGTGACCAAGCTAGTTTCAGTTTCCTACAGGAAAGGTAATGACGGATTACATCTAGACAGTGTTACTGGAAATAGAATGAAAGGTATTCCCAGTACTGTGCTTAATACATAGTAGGTGCTTAGTGTGGTTCTTCAAAGGAAAGGAAGGGTAGTCATCAAAAATGAAATCTTTCTTGAATAGTAACTGCTGTTTATTGTGAGACCCGTGGCCTGATTGTAGCTCACACTGTGGAATGAGGCTTGATCCTGAATGCCTGTGACAAAATGCAGAACGCTTATCATCAGTAATTCTTCCCTGCCTGTGTTGCGTTTTTATTTGTGACAGATAATTGTAGTCGGTATTTTCTATGAAATATAAGATGAAAAAATGTTGCAGCCTAATAAATTACATCCCACTTAACCCAAGGAAAAAAGTGCTAAAATATACAGAGTATGATAATAGTCTGTGACAAGCTTATGTTTCTTGTTTTGTTGGGTTTTGTTTTATTGTAGTTTTGGGCTGATTTTTATGTGTCTTGATTAAATAAGGTGTACTTAATCTTCTGATCTCAGGGTAAATAAATAATTGAAATTATATGTATACTTATATGTATTTTCAGCCTTTCTTTTCTGACACCTTCTCTCAAATATAGTAAAACAACCACCATCTTTAAGTATCCTTTTCTTAACTCTAAGATCTTCTACTGTTCCATCATGCTGGAAAGACCTTTTTTTTTTTCTGTCTAATCCTCCATCCAAATGTTAAATCTTTTTTGATGTTGTGTTTTAGCATTATCCCTTTCTCCCCTCTCAGATCTCAGGTTGTCCTAGAAATAGGAAGTAACTTAGGTATTTCAAACACAATAAATTTCAGCATGCTAATTCAGATGGCCTTGCTGAGGGTAGAAATTTCCACATTTACTTTGGAATATGTTTCAACCCCTCTCCCCAATAATCAGGTTTTTTTGTGTATAGTATTGATTCTACCCGATACAGCCACATATCAGAGCATAGCAGATTAGTCTGATCTGTTTTCAGACTTCTTTACACCCTATGCTCTCAGCCAATGAAACTAATTATTCTGATTATTTCCATTAGGAAGCATGAAGACTTGAAAATATTCAGTGCTAATGTTATGTAGAGGTTTAACTGGCCTGTGTGGTTGGCTGGTATTATTCTGTCTCTGACATTTAACTTAAAGTATATTTGTTTGGCATGTGTTCTCTTTTTACTTGATGGGTCAGTAAAGGCAGTTTGTGTATGTTAACTTGAGGATTTCTAATATGATACACTAAATTTATATTGCTTGACTTATAGCCAGAGGAAGTAGCTCTAACTCTGTTTTATCCCCTTATATTTGCATCAACAGGAAGAAGGCAGTATCAAAGAAATTGCAATCACACATCATGTAAAGGAAGGACATGAAAAGGCAGATCCTTCCCAATTTGAACTTTTAAAAGTATTAGGGCAGGGATCATTTGGAAAGGTAAGTCATGAATATGTACTCTTTAAAAAGTTGTTTTTTGAAATTAATGTATATTTCATACAAATGGGGAACGAAAATATTTTATTGAAATACTACTGATCTCCCTACAAAGCGGTACTTTCTGTGATTTTACAATTCTCACTGTCAATAAGTGTGAGAAAGTGAATAAAACCATTCAAGAGTACATTGGAAACTTTCGTAAAGTGGCAGTATTCAGTTCATTTTATCTTCACGGTGTTCAGTTCAGTTCAGTTGCTTAGTTGTGTCTGACTGCGACCCCATGGACTGCAGCACACCAGGCTTCCCTGTCTATCACCAGCTCCCGGAGTTTATTCAAACCCATGTCCATTGAGTCAGTGTTGCCATCCAACCATCTCATCCTCTGTCATCCCCTCTTCCTTCTGCCTTCAATCTTTCCCAGCATCAGGATCTTTTCAGATGAGACAGTTCTTCACATCAGGTGGCCAGAGTATTGAAGCTTCAGCTTCAGCATCAGTCATTCCAGTGAATATTCAGGACTGATTTCCTTTAGGATTGACTGATTTGAGCTTGCAGTCCAAGGGACTCTCCAGAGTCTTCTCCATCATCACAGTTCAAAAGCATCAATTCTTCAGCACTCAGCTTTCTTAATAGTCCAACTCACATCCATCCATGACTACTGGAAAAATCATAGTTTTGACTAAACCGACCTTTGTCAAAAACCTCTCTAATTGCACTTCTCAAATGATTAAAAAATCACGAAATGTTCCCATGATACACTGGTCTGTTTTTGAGGCTTCATGTAGAATTACAAGGTGATCCTGTGTTATATTCTAACACTGCATATCAGTCTTTCCTCTGGAGTATCCCTAATTCCAGCAGAAAGTGAATAGGTACTTCCAAGGGAATAGGGTGGGGGGTTAGCACTACAGATATGAAATTGGGGGACTTCTAGCTTGTCTTTAAAATGAATGCGAAGGTTGCATTCTAATCAGTGATATCTGTGTCTGTTTTAATATCTAAAAATATTTCCCAAATCCACTATCTAGTACATTTCTATCTATCTAGTACATTTCTCAGCAAGAGGAACTTTCTGAGAGTGTATTCAACTTTCACCATGCAATGCTTCTTTGCCACCTCACTGAGGAAGCATTTGAAGATAACATGTTTTGCAAGTTTCAAAACAACACCAGTTTTTCTCTCTTGTGTATTTTAATGGGACTATTTAGCAATTCTTGGCTAACATAGGTAATCTGTTACAGCTGTTAACTTCTTTCAAACCCAAAATGATATTTTCAATCCAAATACAGATTAAGTAGCCAAAAGAAGATAATGGTTGCAAGTTTGTGCTCTAGGTCAGCCAGAGGTAGATTCTCTTTCTTTTTTTCCTACATACTTGCTGTTTGTGCTTGAGCAAGTTACTGAACCTCTTAGAGCACCATTTCCCTCTTCTAGGCAGTCATCAGGTATTAAAGTTCTCAATGTTCCATTCTAGGCTCCCTTCTCCTCACTCTCTATCTGCTCCTAATTACTCTATGTCCACTATCTTAATAAAACCCTTATACAGCTGACCTAAGAGACTTGCACCTTCAGTCTAGGTTGTGCCTCCAAGCTTTGAACTGTGTGTATAGCTACTTGTTTTTTTTCTTTCTGCATGCCTTAAAGTCAGTTTAAACTCAACATGTATAAGACCAAACTCATGATTTTCTCCTAACCCCCAAACCTCTCCTGTTTCATTTCTCTCCATCACTATGAATGGCATCCGTTCTTAACATGTCCTTCTAGTCCCCACCCTTCCCTCTCTCCTCACCTCTACCAATATGATTTGTCCACAAGTTTTGTTGATCTAGTAAAGATTTCTCAAATCATGCCTATTTTCTCTTTTTCCTTGCCACTTCTTCAGTCTATGCCACCACCATTTCTCCCTGACCTAATGAAGAAGGCTGCTACCTTGGGCTTCCCAAATTTATTCTTGCCTCAAGCCATTATTTACAGGGCAGCCAAGAGGAGCTAGTCTTGTACTCAGTCCCCTTAACCCTTTGGTAGCTTCCCTTTGCTTTCAGGAGAAAGACGAATTCTTTAAGATGGTAGAGGAGCCCCTGAGTCGGCCCCCTAGCTACCTTATCAACATCACTTTATATACTTTTCGCTACCTGTGTTCTGGCCACATGGGCCTCCTTTTCAGTCTGTAAGCGAAAGCCTTTTGCACATGCTGTTCCCTCTGCCTGAAACACTGTGTCCCACCCCGACCTCTTCTCTGGTTAGCTCCTGTCATGCTTATGAGCTCAAAGAAGTCTTCCCAGCTGTCCTGGCTAGGTCATATTCGTCTCTTTTACCCTTGCAGAACATTACATACCTCATCTTCACAGCACTCACCACAATTGCAGTCTTTTGTTTGAGTAGTTATTCATTTATTGGCTATCTCCCACACTAGACTATGTTCTATGAGTGTAGGGGCCATGCACGCCTTGTACTATGTCTCAGCATTGATCCTGTAGCACGGTACCTAGCATATAGTTCTGGAAAGAATTAATGAGTAAATAATGTCCTACCCTCATAAGGTATTAGTGAGAATTAAATCATGTAAGATCAAGCACATAATATCTGCTATGAGATTGTATTATCATGTAATTTATTATGGATAAACCAAAATAGATGGACTTATTTCAGCATATTATATTTTCAGTGAACATAATATTAAAGTTTCCAGGAGTTATCATGCTTCTCCCTTTATTTCTTTAAGAGTAACTTAAATACCTTACTAAAAATAGCAAACATTAAAAATAGGGCGTCTCCTTTCTTACGCATCCTCAAAAGCCAATCTAAGCCAAGGAAACAGGAATGACCTGTCACAGCCTAGAATAGCTTCATGGGGGAGTTAGAAAGGTCAGAAATGCTGGTGGGAGAAGATCCAGTGGCATCTGGGACTGCTGCTGCTCCTGCTATGCTTGACTGGTGACCTGCCAGAGGCAGCGGAATAAGAGGGCCCTGAGCAGAAGCACAGAACTGGGTTCAGTTCAGTTCAGTTCAGTGCTCAGCCATGTCATCCTCTGGAGTCCCCTACTCCTGCTCCCAATCCCTCCCAGCATCAGAGTCTTTTCCAGTAAGTCAACTCTTCGCATGAGGTAGCCAAAGTATCGGAGTTTCAGCTTTAGCATCAGTCCTTCCAAAGAACACCCAGGACTGATCTCCTTTAGAATGGACTGGTTGGATCTCCTTGCAGTCCAAGGGACTGTCAAGAGTCTTCTCCAACACCACAGTTCAAAAGCATCAATTCTTCAGTGCTCAGTTTTCTTCACAGTCCAACTCTCATATTCACACATGACCACTGGAAAAACCATAGCCTTGACTAGATGGACCTTTGTTGGCAAAGTAATGTCTCTGCTTTTGAATATGCTATCTAGGTTGGTCATAACTTTCCTTCCAAGGAGTAAACGTCTTTTAATTTCATGGCTGCAGTCACCATCTGCAGTAATTTTGGAGGCCCCCAAAATAAAGTCTGACATTGTATCCACTGTTTCCCCATCTATTTGCCATGAAGTGATGGGACCAGATGCCATGATCTTCGTTTTCTGAATGTTGAGCTTTAAGCCAACTTTTTCACTGGAACTGAGTAGCTGGCCCAATTCTTATCCTGATGTCACCACTGTGACTCTAAGTGAACTGTTTCACCTCTCAAAGCCCTAGCTTGGGCAGCTATAAAATAGGCATTGCTTAGTAGGCCTGCTTCCCAAACTTATCATGAATGACGCGTTACAAATCCTTGTGAAAGTCCTTTGCAAAAACTAAGATGTGCTGAAAGGTTATCAAAAGGGTGCTTTCAAAGAAGGGTGAAGAAAAAAAAAAGGGTGAAGAAATCTTGCAACCCATGAAGACAATAATTCTTGTAGAATGGCCCAAAGAAACTTGATTAGGGACTCTTAAGAATGAATAATAAATATCAAATCCTCACTATCCCTACCTAATTAGAATTTGTTTCAGTTCAGAAATACTCATGATCTCTGACTGCCTTTAATATTTGAACATCATTCCTTCTTAGGAATCACCCTGACTGAGAATACACTTTTTCTCCTCAAGTTGGCTCACTGCTAGCTGGCTAAAAGAAAGTTTCATCAGGGGCCATGGTGAAGGGGGACAAGGGGAAAGATTTGGGCAGAGAAGCATACCCTGCATCAGGGTTTCTGTGTACATTGTGGCACTTTTCAGTGAGGTCGTTGCCCATTGTCTTTGAAAAAATTTCTCAAAGTGAGGAACTCTGCCTTGCACTAGAATCAGTTGAATGAATCAGTTTTTGATTTTGTGCTAATAGTCTAGTGTGCTGATGCAGATAATTGAGAGCTGACCCTAGAATTATTCCTTGATTATAGTTGTGTTTCTTCTTAGCATCTGTGGCGGTTCAATAGCACTGCTAGTAAAGAATGGGTAGAAGAAAAAAAGTTGAAATTCAGGTCCATTTAGCAAGTCTGTTTAAAAGTTTGATGGAAAAGATCATGAAACTCATGGTCAAAATGAGTAGAGGGGTATATTGATAGTTCTGTGTTAGCCATGTTATAGTATGACCGTGAGTTATTTAGAGCAGGCTTTATTCATTTTGCATAAATCTCACACTGAATTTTGGAAATATTTGGAAAATCAAGAAGCTCAGTAACATACCTGGGAATTGTATTCTTAATATTTAGGTTATATGTGTATATTTGATTTTTAAAAGATGGGGAAGCAGGTTTCTGACTTAGCTTATATTAAATATTTATGAGTAGGCTTCTTCAGTATAAGTGTTGCAAATTGTTCTGCCCAAGTCAAAACTGCAGTGAGATATCGCCTCACACCAGTCAGAATGGCCGTCGTTAAAAAGTCTACAAATTGTAAATGCTGTTGGTGGCAGTGTAAACTGGTACAGCCACTATGGATGTTCCCTAAAAAACGAAAAACAGAGTGGTCATATGATCCAGCAATCTCACTCCTGGACATAAATCCAGAGAAAACTGATTCGAAAAGATACATGTACCCCAGTGTTCATAGCAGCATTATTTACATAGCCAAGACATGGAAGCAACCTAAATGTCCATCAGTAGATGAATGGATAAAGAAGATGTGGTGTGTATATACAATGTAATATTACTTGGCCATACAGAAGAATAAAACAAATGCCATTTGCAGCAACATGGATGGACTTAGAGATGATCATACTAAGTGAAGTAAGTCAGAAAGAGAAAGACAAATATCCTATGATATCACGTATATGTGGAATCTAAAATATGATACAAATGACCTTATTTACAAAGCAGAAATAGACTCACAGGCATAGAAAACAAAGCTATGGTTACCAAAGGGGAAAGAGGATAAGGGAGGGATAGATTAGGAGTTTGGGATTAGCAGATAGAAACTACTATATATAAAATAGATAAACAACAAAGTCCTACTGTATAGCACAGGGAACTATATCCAATATCCTGTTGTAAACCATAATGAAAAAGAATGAATATATAAATGGAATCACTTTGCTGTACACCAGAAACTAACACATTGTAAATCAAGTATACTTCAATTTAAAAATAAATTGCTCTGCCCAGTAAATGAGAAATTGTGACTTTTTTATATAGAAAAGACTATTCAACAGAATTGAATCAGCAGAAAATTATGGTTAACAAGAACTCCTGTATAACAGTTTTTATGGAATCAGAATTTTTGTTCTTTTAAAAGCAGAGTAGTTACCACCTGTGTTATACTTTAAACATGTTAGACTTTGATTGCTACAGTTTTAAAGATTTTTCCTTGTCTTACATGTTATTTGATCTTCAAGGAATTGGCAAATAACAGTAAGAAATGTGTTCACTTATATTGACACCTAAAGTTATAACCACTGTTTACAATTCATTGTGTTTATAATTGATAGATTTTAAGGAAAATAGTTAATATATCAGAATCTTTCTAATAAGCTGTATTACAATAGGAGTCTTATTTTAGCAATAGCATAGTTTGTGATACTTTGTAAAACTTATTTTCTCTTATTTAAATACAGGTTTTCTTAGTCAAAAAAATCTCAGGCTCTGATGCTAGACAGCTTTACGCCATGAAAGTACTGAAGAAGGCCACACTGAAAGGTAAGTGCTACTGCAATTTGTATTGTTTGTGTAGTATGAACAGACTGAAAAATCTCAATTGATCTCATGATTTCTCAGCCAGTTACTTAAATTCTGAATCTGTTCGTACTACTGTCTTTAAATTTAGACTTTGTTTTAGTGGATTTTTTCCTACAAGACTAGGAATCATGACTAGTGAGAATGGGAGTTGCCATGTTTTGAAAGAAGTATTACAAATTTGTCTTGGGCTTTTGGCAAATAGAAGTTTAGAATATTAAAACTAGGTTTGATACATTTACCAGTTCATATTAGTATTTTACTATTTTTAAAATGTACTAGTTTATTTATGATGCACAATAGCTTTTATTCCAAGGACTTTATCATTTTGACTTCTGGTCTGCAAATAAGTTTTCATTCTAAGCCTCTGATTTTGAAAAAAAAAAAATCTAATGTCAGATTTGGTTCTTGTAGGTAAACAGTCTCTTAGAAAAAATTGTACCTAGATTTCAAAATACTTAAATCTTCCTTTTTAAAAGTAGTATTGGTTTTTTACCACATAACCTCTAATTGTTTTATGTGTTGATTCCTAACATCTCTTTTTCCTCTTCAACTTTACCTGTATTTTCTAAAGGTTTTAAAATATTCTGGAAGGAATGTTTGTGATGATCAGTTACTATTTCTGATGTTATTCTTCCCAATTAGTAACTCACGCTGGATTTTGCCATCGTTTCAAGAAATTTCACCTTCTTCTATAAACACCATCCATTGCTTCTCTTCTTTTGCTCCTTCCTGAATGTATTTTCTTTCCTATCTAGTCTCTACTTCCTGGCCTACTACTTAGTTGATTCTTGCAGGGACCAGGGCATTAAAATTATATCCTTAGTGTCCTGCTCTATGTCACTATTTTTTATAACTTCATACTCAGGAATCCCATGTTATAAAGCTGCATTTGTTGTTCGGTCATCCAGTTGTTTCTGACTCTTTGTGACCCCATGGACTGCAGCATGCCAGCCTCCCTGTTACTCAGCATCTTCCGAAGTTTGCTCAAGTTTATGTCCATTGCATTGGTGATGCCATCCAGCCATCTCATCCTCTGACGTCCTCTTCTCCTTCTGCCCTCAATCTTTCCCAGCATCAGGGACTTTTCCAATGAGTTGGCTGTTTGCATCAGGTGACCAAAATACTGGAGCTTCAGCTTCAGCACCAGTCCTTCCAATGAGTATTCGGGGTTGATTTCCTTTAAGATTGACTTGTTTGACTTCCTTGCTGTTCAGGGGACTCTCAGGAGTCTTCTCTAGCTTATTTAAGAGAGTTCATTTACAGAAGCAACAGAAGTAGTTTGTTTTCATGTATATAACAGCACTTGTGTTGTTCATAATATATGTAAAGGAAACAATGAAACTCTGAGAAACCTCAAAGATATTAGGAAAGGAAAAACATGCCCAATTCCTTTTAGAGAAGGCTAATTAATAAGATTCTCAGTATTCCTCTAGTCATCTAGTTAGCTCCATATCCTCAAGATTCCTGTTGCATTTTCCTTGAAATATTCAGAATTTCACTTGAAAACATATGCCTCAAAGAGTATTCTAAAAAAGAAGAATAAGAAAGGAACAAGCTTTATCAGGCTTAAAGCTTATTAAAGCAATAATAATTCAGTGTATTTTGGGGGGGGGGGAATAATATAGGTATATAAACCAGTGGGACAAAACAGTACAAAAGTATTATATATTAAAGTTTAATGTATTTGTTACAAAAATATTGAGTAATTGCTATGCTGTATGACAAAGCATATGTCCAGAAAATGAGAAATTTAATATTGATTTTATAAATTTTGCTTGAAATACTTCTGAACAACCTGGAAAAAAGTTAGTCTTCTCTTAAACCGTATACCATAGTAAACAACAATCTTAACTGAATTTTACAATTTAATACATCCTAGGAAACTTGTAAAGAAATGTTGAGCAAATCACAAATTATAAGCAGATTGACAATACAAAAATTTTTGGCCCTTCATATAATGAAAAGTAGTATAAATAGGAAATCAGGAGATTATTTGCCTCAGATATTACAAAATAGTAATATATAAGGAATTTATTAAAAGACTCCTACTGGCCAAATCTAGGACAGTTTAAACATTGCAGTAATTAATGATAGTGATCGATTACAACCCACTGAATAAAGAATCCATGGGTTAATCCATAAAATAATTCATGGAGAACAATGGAAATCTCTTTCTTCCAGTAGAATTCCAACTAATAAATGTAAAAGGAATGATTGAGTTAGGAGTTCCTAAGAAATAACATTACAACCTCCACCTACAGTGTTTTAGAATACATTTTCTATAAGGGGATAAAATAAACCATATTTGGAAAGATGTCTCAGTTTTCTGATAAATGCATATAAAATAATGAATTTTTTTCATACGATGGCAACATAAATTAGAAAGCTGTTTTGCATTAAGTATAGTAAGGCATTATTGCTGCTAAAGTAACCTGAGGAAATAATCTCAAAGGAAGATTTTGTGTACTTGCAATTTTTTCATTGCAACAGTATTTATAATATCAAGAATTTAAAATCTTATAAATATTGAAAAATAAAGAACTATTTAGAAAATTATGGTATACCACTTAATAGAATATTATTTAAATGAACTATTTCAAATGTGAGCATAAAAATGAATGTAATAAAAATTTGCAAGTGAACATTATAACAAATTTGTCTACCTAAAGTATAAAGATATAAGCTATAGAAGAGACCATAGAAAAGTGAAGATACTTGACATATTTGACTTGTAGGTTGCTGGTGTGTTCTTAAATTTAATTTTTATTTTTCTCAAAGTAATCTGCATATAGAGTCTTGTAAAAATATCAGTGCTTTTCCTATCCTCCTCCCTATCCCAATTCTTGACCCTCAGAGACAGTGACTTCAGTCTCTTTAGCTGCTACTTATGCCTTTTACCTCTACATTCAGAATTCTTATATTGTAATTCTTTACCCGTTTTCATTAGGGGACATAATCTTTTGACTTCTACCATGGAAGTTTTGGATTTAATTCTTTTATACTACCATCTATACAAAATTTCCCTTTTCATGTCCTCCTAGTAATATTTCTATGATGCTTTATAAAAGCTGTTCCTTGCAGAGCCAGATACTATACTGAAGTCACATATCCTTCACATCTTTGCTGATTAGATCTCCTTTCCTAAATTCTGTATCTACCTTTTTCTGAGTTTGCTTTATAGTTTTGGTGGAATACATCTTCTAGGAGGGACTTCAGAAAGGTTGGACAGTAAATTTTTTGTAACTTTACATGTCTGACAATGCCTTTATTCTATCCCCTCACTTAATTTATAATTTGATTAGATGTAAAAATTCTAGATCAAAAATAATTTTCCCTCAGAAATTTGGAGACATTGTTTCTATTGTCTTCCAGTTTCCTGTGTTGCAGTTATGAAATTTATTGCCATTCTGGTTCCTAGTCTTTTGTGTGTAAGCTGCTTTTCCTCTTTGGAAGTCTTTATAATCAATCTACTCTTTATCCCTGGTGTTCTGAAATTCATATAATGGTATTTCTTAAGTGTGGATTTTTAAAATTCATTGTACCAGAAATGGGGTTGTCTCTTTCAATCCAGAAAACTCATTTCTTCAGTTCTGGGAAAGTATTTTGTCATTTCTTCTCCATTTTACAACTGCTACTCTTTGGATATGTTGAACCTCTGGGTTTGTTGATTAATTTTTATTTTTTTCCTGTTTTCTAGGAAATGTTGTACCTTCCAAGCCTCTAATGACTTTTTGTTTTTACTATTATTTTTAACTTCCTAGATTTTTCCTTGTTCTCTAATTATTTCATTTTTAAAAACTTTTTATTATGGAGAGTGTCAGACATCTACAGAAAAATATAGAACCCCCATATACTCTTCTTTTTCCTTCAGTATTTCTCAACTTATGATAAATCTTTTTTATTTGTGTTCTTCCCCTTCCCCTGTTTTGATATTTGAATCAATTTTCAGACATTGTATAATTTCTTGCATAAATGTTTTGGTGTGTATCTCAAGAAGATCAAGACTCTTTAAAGAAATAATATAATTCTGTGATTATATCTGAAGAAAACTTACTGTACAGATGTCTGATAACTCTTCAGATTTCCAGTTGTCCCTATTGTTAGAATTCATTTTTCTTTCTACAGTTTGTTTGAATCAGGATCTATATTTTTTTATTTATTTTGGTAGCTCTTTTTCATGTTTAGAGTCTTTTCTTAAATTCTTAGGAATTCTTTGCTATCTTTTCCTCATTTAAGAGTGAGGTACCAAAAAGCTGATTGGAAGGGATTTTGTGGCAAGAATTTTCTGAATTCTCATTGGCTTCTTTTCCTTAAGCTTAGATTTTAGCTTTCTCTGATCTGCTGTGTGAGTTACCACTTGGTCACTTTCTGCTACTGCTTCTTCTCTTTTTTGTCCTTGTGAGTTTATGTGTAATTTTCCCATTATTCTAATTTCATTAGGATTTTTAAAAGAAAGTAGAAAGTAAAACATTAATGTTTAATTAGAAGTCTCTTTCCATTTTGAAGTTTCTATTAATACAATGAATGGGATCAAAAAGAAGTCAAAAGTGTTAAGTTGAGTTTATAGGGATTCTTGTCCTAATAATCTGTGGGCCTAAAAGGTTTTGTAAACTATTGCTTAAAGCATTTGTTTAATATGGAATTCTAGACACACAAACAGCATTTCTTCTTATTTGTTCTCATATTCAAGTCAAGTCGAGTTTAAAATCTAATAACTAGTATGTAATACAAATTATTCCAGATGAATGTAGTTGCTTTGCCAACATGAGTCATTATTAACAACTTCTATTTCAGGATTTAGAGTTTAACCAATATAAAATTAGTGGTTCTTCTGAACCACTAATATCCTAATCAAAATTCTTGATGGTAGGATGATTTATATTTGTCACTAGGTCTTTATATACATAAAAGAAACCAGATTGGAACTATTGTACAGACCTGTCTCCAGCAAAAGGAAGGAATTCTTTAGTGAGTGAATCTTACTGTTCATTTTGAACTAAACAAGGTCTCATCAATGTTGCTTATAAGGAAACTATCTGACAAGATAATCATAATAAAAAGAAAACCCTGGTTCTAGCCTCTTATTTTATACAGAAGGAAGCAGAAAGTCCCTGAACAAAGGATTTTACCAGGGTAACTCATCTAGTTATTAGCATGGCCACTAAACTATAGCTCTTAACTCCCAAGTAATTTTTTTATAGCAGTAGAATAATAGAAGACTGATATACAGTAAATATAATGTAGGTATTTTTGCTGCTTACTGAGCAGAGGAGTGATTTTTAAATAATAAGCTTTGTATAATTACTGAAAGAGATAGAAATTTGGAATCTAGCTTTAAAGTAACCAGAACATAATCCAAGATTGTATGGGTAGTAATGGAAAAAAGGGCAGTTTGGGGCTAGAGTAGAACAGACTTGTCAGCAGACCTAGGTGATGAACCTCATTCACATAAATAGTAGAAAGGGCCTGTTGGACATGAGGCACCAGAGTAGTAGTGATAGGACAAAATAACAAAATCAGAGATTGATAACTGAATTTGATATAGCAACAAAGCAAGTCAGGTTAAAAAGCTGTATTGATATCAAAGCAATTGATTCCTTTTCCAGTTTTGCATATTTTCAGTCACTGGCACCAAAATCTCCCATTTGGAGGTAGAAAACTGGTAGAATGGCAAATGTAGGATTTTTTTAAAATTTTTTAAGCTTTGTTTATTTTTTCCAGAGGGCTTATATCTGAGTTTTAAATATCAGTAGTCACCTTTAATTGACAAGGAAACCAACTCTCTGTTCCCACCCCTGCACCCCCAAAAGACTCTCCCATTCTTTCTATTTAATCTTTGGCATAACCATGCAGCTCTTTGGCCTGAAAAATAGAAGTTATGTGTGATTTGTCCTTACTGCACAAGAGAAAAAAAAACTTTAATGAATGATCATTTTCAACTCTTAAATCCATTCAGCTACCAACAGAGTACTTATCAGATGATTAATCATCAGTTTACTTGTCTCATTCTCACCAGATTATGAGCTTCTTGAAGATTATTTTATTTGTATCTCACAGTGCCTGGCACACAGAGTTTGCTCAGGAAATGTTTTGTTGGTAAAAGAGATCTTTGCCCACATACAGAGTCAAATGTAAATTCATCCTGGCATTCCAAATTGTCAGGAATCTGAATCCTCCCTACTTCACATCCTCCCCTACATTCCCCTTCCTTCCCCCGCCTCACCCCCACCCACCCCCGCTCCGCACCAGTTTCAACACTGATTAGATTCCTTCTTGTGCATCATGCATGCCTCCATGTCCTTGCTTGCACTGGTACTCTATACCTGGACTTTTCTTCTCTGGGTCCAGTCCTTCTTGCCCGTCTAAATTCTACTGCTGCTGCTGCTGCTGCTGCTAAGTCACTTCAGTCGTGTCCGACTCTGTGTGACCCCGTAGACGGCAGCCCACCAGGCTCCCCGTCCTTGGGATTCTCCAGGCAAGAACACTGGAGTGGGTTGCCATTTCCTTCTCCAATACATGAAAGTGAAAAGTGAAAGGGAAGTCGCTCAGTCGTGTCCGACTCTTCTCGACCCCCTGGACTGCAGCCTACCAGGCTCCTCAGTCCGTGGGATTTTCCAGGCAAGAGTGCTGGAGTAGGGTGCCATCGCCTTCTACTGAGAGAGTCTTAAACACTTCTTCACTCTAGCCTTCCCGTGCAAGTAAAACTCATCTTTCTCTTTTCCGAATTCTTGTACTTATTCCTGGTGGTAATACATCATTTTATTGCTTTATCATACTCATGGTACTATAACTTTATCATATACATGGTGCTATAATTGAATATCTCTTATATCAGGCTCTGGGATATACAAACCTTATCTCACAATGGTCACACAGCCCCCAAAGATACAGTGGTGTTATCCCCATTTTATAGATGAAAGGTAATAGAGGCACAGAGAGTTTAAGTAACTTGCTCTAGATTACACAGATCAGTATCCAGATTTTTCTAATTCCAAAAATCTTTACTCTTTTAGCTGCACCATAGTATCTCCTCTCAGTATCTGTACTCTCCTGCCTCCCTCAAAATATACCTTTTGGGGTATATCTGTCCTTCACCTTGTCTGCCATATATTTTAGATGCTTAATGAATGTTTGTTGAATTGAGTTGATATGGTTGGTAGGGAGGGGTGTTTAAATCTATTTCATATTTTTGTGTTTTAATATTTTATTAGCATGTCATTTTTTAAAAGTTGCTTCTTTTTTGGCCAATTTTCATAACTTTGATCAAAATACTTATAAATCTGATGTTAAAGCCAACATCTAATATGTTCTCTATTTTTTTAATGTAGAACACAGGTTTTATAAATATATCCAATTTATTCTGGTAATACAATTTAGTTAAAAAATTAGTTAATGTTAAAAATTTAAGAGTAATGAATAGTTTTGTTTATACATAATAATTTTATTTCTGTGTGAATTCATACTTTTATACATATAAGCAAAATTTTATTTAATGTAGTCACCAAAGAGATTTTATTTCAAAGCTTGTCCCTGGAAGCTATTGCAGTATAGCCATATGTGCAATATTTTATAGTTCGAGACCGTGTTCGGACAAAAATGGAGCGTGATATCTTGGTAGAAGTTAACCATCCTTTTATTGTCAAGTTGCATTATGGTAAGTTATGAACAACCTCCTACTTCATCCTTTTACCTCATTTTCCCATTCCCTGATTGCATGCATATATACAAATGTATATAAAATTTACTTGTATATATTAATATATGTCTAGTAGATACATATAGTAAGTCATGGAAATTGAACCAATACTTCTTAGATAAATTTTAAAAGATTTTATTGCATTTAGTTTCATGTTTATTTTAAACATTATAGTTTCTGAGTAATAGCCATAGGAATGGGTAATAATAATCATTTAAAAATTATAATAATTAATAATAATGTGCCAATATTTTAGCCTAACTTAAAAGCAAGAAAAATCCCTAATATAGACATTCTGATGTTCTTATGATGTGTAATTAAAGCTAACCAGTCCACATTTTTTTTGTAGTTAAGTGACATGGTTTTTGTATTTTGTTTCATGGTTAAGTAAGTCTTTTCTGTTAGGAATTTTTCTTACTGACCACATGTTTTAGAACTATTGTATTCTTGAGAGACTATTGCCTGAATAAAATCTAACAAATGTTCTAGTGGTTCCATAATAAGAAACACTGCATTTAACATTTCTACATGAAAACTAAGAGGAATTGGTGATTAACTTGTAAATAAAAATTAGTTTAGATTGAAACTCCAGTATTTTGGCTGCCTCATGTGAAGAGTTGACTCATTGGAAAAGACCCTGATGCTGGGAGGGATTGGGGGCAGGAGGACAAGGGGACGACAGAGGATGAGATGGCTGGATGGCATCACCGACTCAATGGACATGAGATTGAGTGAACTCCGGGAGTTGGTGATGGACAGGGAGGCCTGGCGTGCTGCGATTCATAGGGTCGCAAAGAGTCGGACACGACTGAGCGACTGAACTGAACTGAACTGAACTGATGATATAGTCATTAATTGCTAAAATAGTATTTATTTGTGAATGAGTTGACCTAATGTAAGCCCCCAAAATTAAACTATGAATTAAATGGAAATTTTTATTTCTTCTTTCAGCTTTTCAAACTGAAGGGAAGTTGTATCTTATATTGGACTTTCTCAGGGGAGGAGATTTGTTTACACGCTTATCCAAAGAGGTATATAATTAATCTCTATTTTAAATCTATTTATATGCATCCTGTTTTAAGTAAAGCTCTGTTATGTTTCAATATTACGCTTATCATATTTTCTCAAGTGGCACACGATTCTTACATTGAAGAATCAGAACCAAAAAGAGTTATTTTCCTAACTTTTGAATTTATTCTGAAGGTAGATTTTTAAATTGATAAACTGTCTTTTGTCCTGCTTCTTTTAGTTTTAGGTTTTTCAGAAGCAATAATATATCAACAAATATCCTTGAACAATCAGTAGTGGAAATTCAGCATGCATTGTAAAGATCATTTTTCATTTCTAAGATTTTATTATGGTGGGGCAACAGTGGCAAAAACAATATCGTTGTTATTTAACAAAATGTAAAATTATTTCCCACACAATGCATATTTAGCATTTAGTAAGTCATTAATTGGCTGATATAATCATCTTTGCAAATATCTTCCATAAGTGAATTGTATAGGAAACTACATCTAATTAGCATATTTATAACTTTTAATATTTAAACTGTAGAGTGGAACTTTAAATAAAAATAGCAAACACCAAAAGAAAATAAAGACAGAAAAATTATTATTTTATTTTAGGTGATGTTCACAGAAGAAGATGTCAAATTCTACTTGGCTGAACTTGCACTTGCTTTAGACCATCTACACAGCCTGGGAATAATCTATAGAGACTTAAAACCAGAAAAGTAAGGAATCATGCTGCTAAGTTTAATACAATGTAATGTAATTATTTAAACGGTAAAACAAAATAATGTTATTTCATAGAACTACCACAAACATTGAGTTAGAGTGCCTGTGCTTCACATTTCTGCTAACCCTCTGTATTCTCATACTTTTAAATTTCTGTTCATCAAAATATCTGTTCATGTTATCTTATTTTCATTTACATTCAAATCTATGCTCATAGATTTATTGGCAGTTTGTCTTTTTGTGTGATTTTTCTGTTCATTGCCTTTGCTAGTTTTTCTTTTGGAGGATTATGTTTTTCTCATTGATTTGTAAGAGACCATTCTTTATAAGCTAAGATTTTACCATTTGACATATATTATAGATATGCTTTTCTAGTTTATTTTAAAATTTTATATTATTTTAACCTGTACGAGTATTTTTTTCTCAGGTCTACCAATCTTTTGAGATCTCTTCTATGGCTTCTATTCTTAGGAGCCATAATTCTCTAACTTGACTAAATTCATGATCAGATTTTTTTTCTTCTAATTTCATGGTTTCTTTTTTTTTTTAACTTTTAACTCCATCTAGAAAAATTTTAGTATGAGGGATGGCATGGAGCTAATTGTTTCCTCCAAAGACCATTTATTGAAAATTTTCTTCTTGACGTGATTTCAAATTTTTAGTGTGAGTTGAGCAAATTTTACATTACTTTTATAGTAGTGGTTACCAAGAAACTAATATTTAAAAATTGCACACAGTTCTGTGCTTTAATTTGTCAGTGTTTACTGTCTACCACTTTGAGCAAGAAAGGGTTTTTTTTCATCCTTTTTTTAAAAGGATATAAACAAGAACCTTGTTCTATCAAGAATTTTTTAAAATAGTTTTATTGAGATGTAGTCCACATACTCCAGTGTTCATGGCAGCATTATTTATACTTGCCAAGATATGGAAGAAACCTAACCGTCCACCAGTAGATGAATGGATAAAAAAGATGTGTGTATTTCTCAGCCATAAAAAAAAACAAAATTTTGGCATTTGCAGCAGTGTGGATGGACTTGGAGGCAAGTGCCTATGATGAAAAAGACATCTTTTTAGCGTGTTAGTTCTAGAAGGTCTTGCAAGTCTTCATAGAACCATTAGCTTTTTTGTCATTAGATTGAGGCATAGACTTGTATTACTGTGTTGTTGAATGGTTTGCCTCAGAAACAAACCAAGATCATTCTGTCATTTTTGAGATTGCACCCAAGTACTGCATTTCAGACTTTTACTGACTATGAGGGCTACTCCATTTCTGCTAAGGGATTCTTGCCCACAGTAGTAGATACAATGGTCATCTGAATTAAAATCACCCACTGCTATCCATTTTAGTTCACTGATTCCTAATATGTCGATGTTCACTCTTGCCATCTCCTGCTTAACCACATCCAATTTACCTAGATTCATGGACCTAACATTCCAGTTTCCTATGCAGTATTGTTCTTTACAGCATTAGACTACTTTCACCACCTGGCACATCACGACTGAGGATTGTTTCCACTTTGCCCCGACCTCTTCATTCTTTCTGGAGCTATTTTTCTGCTTCCTCCATAGTATGTTGGACACCTCCTGACCTGGGTGCTGACCTTTCAGTGTCATATTATATTGCCGTTTCATACTGTCCATGATTCTTGAGGCAAGAATACTGGAGTGGTTTGCCATTCCCTTCTCCAGTGGACCACGTTTTGTCAGAACTCTACCATGACCTGTCTGTCCTGGGTGGCCCTTCACGGCATGGCTCATAACTTCATTGAGATCCATGTGATTTTTTTGGTTAGCTTTCTGTTCTTTATCATAACCCATACCTAAGAGTACAATAAATATTCTTTATTTTTCCTTCTAAATTGTTTTCTAAAATCACAGATTTGATTATCTCTGCCTTCCTTGCATGTAAATCTTTTATGATCTTCATTGCCCTTGAGAAGAAATCCAAAGTCTTTGGTATGCTGTATTGGCCCTTTACAGACTGGTGTCATTCATGCAATGTACATTTCTTATCTGTGCTCTGCCAGACACTGAGTTACAAGATGAATAAGGTCAAAGTCTCAAGGAGCTCTCAGTTTACTGAAAAAGAAAACACTGGGTAATACCAATATACACAATAAAAGGATGAATCTAAGAAAAGCAAGGAGTGTGAGGAAGGTGTGTTGAAGAGAAGAGGATTGTGTAAGTTGTGTCAGAAAATAAACTAGGAAGGAATGACTAAGTCAGATGCCTTTTAAAAGACCAAGAAAATGACAGCTCTAACACATTTGGCTTAAATTTCCAGACCCTTTGCCTATTGTTCAAGCACCAGGGAGTTTAGTTAGGCTACCTATGCAGAAAAGCACTAGAAAGAGCAACTTACAGGAATAGGTTTTAGTTCTTTTCCTCATAGTTCTCAAGTGTCCCTGGCTCTTTAATACAAGTTTATATCACTTTGCCTTTGAGATTTGTTATATGTGTATGTCCAAAAGAATAGTTTTTCTCCTCCTTTACCTTTGCCTTCTTATTTACAGTCTAAAGCAATGTTTTGGAATGACTGTAGTGGTCTGATGCTTAGCAAAGTAATTTCAGTTTTAGCTTCTAAAAATCTCTCTTTAGTGGTTTGTAAAGATTTTCTGACTTTGTTGTCTTTCAGCATTCTTCTTGATGAAGAAGGTCATATCAAGTTAACAGGTAAAAATCCTCATTTTGTTAAAATAGTCTCTCCTGCTCTATATAATTTCCTTTAAGGTTGATCATGATATATATATTAAGTAACATATTATGTTAAAAACTTGAATTAGAATTTTTAAGTAATTAATGTGAATATTAGAACTATTAATGTAAACTTTGGAAGTCAACATTTGAACTTTGTATGTGCAAATTATGGTAGGGTATTTATGAAATTGGTATTTATTTTCTCAGACTTTGGCCTAAGTAAAGAGTCTATTGACCATGAAAAGAAAGCATATTCTTTTTGTGGAACTGTGGAATACATGGCTCCAGAAGTAGTTAATCGTCGAGGTCATACTCAGAGTGCAGACTGGTGGTCTTTTGGTGTGTTAATGGTAAGGTTTGAGTTTTTTTTTGTATTTTTTTTAAAAGTTCAGTAGTGACTATAGTAGAAATATATCACTTATTTTATTCTATAGCAATTTTAGAAGATTTGATTGTGATTAAAATGATGCTTTTTGTCTTTCTGATAAAATTTTATACTTACTAATACCTCTTATTTTTCTTTATAGTTTGAGATGCTCACTGGTACACTACCTTTCCAAGGAAAAGATCGAAAAGAAACAATGACTATGATTCTTAAGTAAGTATGCCTTGAATTGTGTGTGTTTTGATGAGATTTAAAAATCAGTGCTCTACACTAAAAAATGAGATTTTAGAGTGTTAGATATAGTACAGTAAATAACTAAGAAATTCATTGATATTAGATATTCATATTATATGGTTGAAATATGAACAAACCCATATAATTATCTTCATGCTAATATTGAAAGCTTTACCGTTAAGATTTGAAATATGACAAATATGCCCATTATTCTACTTCTGTTCACATTGTTCTGAAGGTACTAACAAGTACAGTAAGGCAACCAAAAGTTTACGATTTAGAAAGAAGAAATAAAATTGTCATTGAGAATTCCCTGGCCATCTAGTGGTTAGAACTTCAGACTTCCACTGCCAGGGGCCCAGGTTTGATCCCTGGTCAGGGAACTGAGATTCTATAAGCCGTATAACGTGGCATGGCCAAAAAAAAGAAAAAATGTCATTTAGTTAAAATGATTGTGTCCATAAAAGATACAAATCTTCATATAAATCCTTGGTATTAATAAAAGCTTGATAGAGTCGCTGGATAAAGGGTCAATAAATAAAATCTATTTCATGATTGAATACTAGCAACAGAAAATGTAATTTTTTAAAAAAGATTCTGTTTACCATAGTATAAAAAATATCAAACCTAGAAATAAATCTAGAAGTTATGTAAGAACTCAGTACAGAGAACTTGAAAAATGTATCAAGGTACTTCTTGCACATTGAGAAACCAGTACTTGGGTAGTCATAGCAACATTACTTATAGTAGCCAAAAGTTAGAAATTAGATTGTTAACAGAAGAATGGACTAATAAATTATGGTAAGTTCATATAGTGGACTACAAGAGGGATTGACTGTCTATGAATATTTTAGACTTTGTAGGCCACACACAGTCTCTATCAGATATTTGTATTGTTTATTCTTTCTAACACTTTTAAAATGTAAAAACCATTTGTAGTTCAAAAGCCATACAAAAATAGGCTGAAGCCTTTTGCCCATGGGTGTAGTGTGCCATGCAAGAAAATTAACAAACCACGGTTATATACAACTTGGGTAACCTCACAAGAATGTTGAGCAAAAGCAATTCAGATACAAAAAATGAATACTACATAGGTGGTTCTATTTATAAAGTTTTAAAAGCAGACAAACTAAAACATAGTTTTTAGGGTCCATATTTAGATGGCAAAAGCCTGTGCCAGAATAAGGAAAGTAGTTACATTGGATGAGTGGTTCTGGAAATCTTATATTTCTTGGTCAGATGACTGTTCACTTTGTGGTCAGCCATTGAGCTGTGTACTTTGGGGTTTTTGTTTTGTTTTGTTTTTTGCACTTTTATGTTATCCTTCATAATAAAAAAACGTTAAAAAGTATTTGCTATGTAAACAAATGTTCACTGAACCTTCATCACTCTTATCTACTCTGGCCCCTTCCTTTCAACTAATACTCACACTCTAGTGTTGAAGAAATCAAACCATTTCTTTGACTTGGCCTTTTTTTTCAAGTTTCTGCAGCATCTTCCTGCACTCTCTCGATACAATGGCTCTTTAAGGAGTAGTCTATGCTTTTTGTTACCTTTTTGGCTGCTTTTATCATAACCATAGTCTTTTGTTGCTCACTTCCACCACCCTGTTGAAACGTCTCTCACTATAGTCATCAATAATTTCCTGGTTGCTCAAATCAGTGACAGATTGTTTGAAAGGTGACTCTTAGTATCATTTGTCCCCACAGTTCATTCAACAGATGATTGAGGTCTTGCTATATGTATGTACTTAAGATGCAGTGTGAACAAGACTGACAGGATCTTCTTTCGTCTCAGAGTTTGCGATCTAGTGGGGGAAACAAAGGAATTACTCTAAACAAATAAATACGATGATTTACTATAGTAATAGGAGCAGCGGGGATAGTAAGCCAGGGTACTCTTGAAGTGTGAGGGCAGGAGTCGTTTTAGGTGGGACAGTTAAGAAAGGTCTTTTTGAGGAATAGTTGACCCTGCTGGCCTCCTCCTCCCCACTTAGTTTTCCTACTTTTTTATCTGTTGCTCCCACCTCTCTAACCATTCCTGTTTTGATCTCTTTTGCTTGACTATTCCTTCTCTGCCTGCCTTTCTCTTTATAAAATCTCTTATGAAAAATTTCCAGTATAAGTTTGCAAAAATAGAATACAGTGAACATACGTATACCAATCAAGAGTCATCAAGATTTTGCTGCATTTACTTTGTCTAGTCTTTTCTTTTTTTTTCTTCTTTCCTGAGATATTTCAAGCATTCCAGGCATGTCATTTCTTAGCTGCTTCAATTTGCATGGTAACAGTCATCTAATATCAATCCTTAACCAGATCTTTCAGGTTTTCTCCAAAACTGTCCCAGATCAAGTTTGCACATTTCCTTTGGTTATATTTCTTAAGCTTCTGTTCATTTAGAACAGTGTACTCCTGTTTTTCTCCTGCCGTTTACTTGTAGAAATTAAGTCATTTTTATATCATTTCACTTTCTAAATTTATCTTGTCAAAAGATAAGACCACTTCTCAGTATCTGAGACAAAAAGTATAAAGGTGGTTCTGTTGCTTACTATAGTAAGGGAAAGCGATGGTGGTCCAGCAGCATCTCTCCAAGCATAGTAGACCACTGTTCTTGTATAGGGTTTGGAGGAAAGGTGGAGTTCAAGAACTGGCAGGTTTTCAGGGCCTTAAGTGAGTTGACATCATCTGTAAGAGTGTAGTTACTTGGGTGGGACTGTTGGTACTCAGGTCTGGTTATTGGAGTTAGTTCATTCTTGTTTGGCTAATTTTCACGGATGAACAGCAGTTATTGAATGGTTAGTTTGCAAGAACAAAAAGGAAAGGCTGTTCACCTAGGCAAATCGTCTTTGATCAATTGACTGGTTCTGGTGACTTGTTACCATGGTTATATAGCAATTAGTCTTTTCCCAGGAATGTGGGTGTTTCTTAAATTCTCTTTGTGGTATTTTTTCACTTATTCCTTTATCCCATTTTTGGTTAAACTTTTTTGGCAAGATTATTTCCATAGCTTGTGCTTTTGCACCCTATTACATCACATCAGGAGACTTACAACACTGTGTTGCACCACTGTATGTGATGAATTCTTGTGATTATAGCTGATCCCTCCATTGTTAAGTTCCCTGTCAGGCTTTCATCTAATAGTTTCATCCATTGATAATCATTACTTGAAACAGTTTTTTATTAGGGACTTTAAATGGTGTATTTCCTGTTATTTGTTCATTTATTAGCTGGTGTTTTCCAAAATGATAAACTTTTCTTCATCAGCTAGGTTTATTTAGTTATCTTGAAATTAGACTCAAACAAATACAAAATAAATACTTGACTCTTTTCTTAATTATTTCCAATTGTCAGAGCCCTAGTTACTTCCAGTGGGGGTGATGTCCAATGTGAGTTGGGTTTTTATGTTACTTTTGACTTTTCTTTTTCCTTTTTTTTTAAACTATAACAAGCTCATGGGATTTAATAATCTGTTTGATTTAGCCAGTTTCAGTCATTACTTTTAATGCCCAAATTGTTCTGTTCCTGACCGCCTTTTAAATTTTCTCGTTCCCCAGGGTTCCATCTCTGATGTGCTTTTCTTCCCCCCTGGACTCAATTTCCTGAATATCAATCTTTCCAATAACTATTAAATATTTTAATTACTCCCAAGTCACTGTTTCTTAATTTACCAGACGCCAAACCTGAATTTCCATTTACTCACCTGCATGTCTCACCCAAAACAAACGACATGCATGACTTAACATTTTTAAGCTAAATTTATCTTTGTTTGCTGTTCTGTTCCTATTCTTGTATTCCCAATTAGCAGCATTTCCATGCACCCTATTTCCCAAGCCAGAAACCTAGAAATCATTCTTAATTTCTTCCTTTTGCATTCACAGGTATTCACTAAATTCACTCTCAGAAATATTTCACTCTCCCAACCTTTCCTCTGTATTGTACTGCTTATAGCTCTCAGATCTCCTACCCATGGTGATCTCCTACCCACACTATAGGGTCAAGCTTCTAAGTAGAAAGCCCACTGCCCACCACCTTTTACCACTCAAGATCATTCTGTACTTCCCTTGGCATTGCCTTCTTGAAAATAAGTATGGTCTGTTAGTCCACTGTTTAAAGATCTCTACTGTATTCGTGTTACCCAATACAGTGGTGTTTCCCCTTGTTTCTGTTGTTTAACATAACCCTAATTATAGAAGATGTTAATAGGTATTGTCTGAAAAAGAGATGCTAAAAACAAATGTTTAGAAAAATACTGATTTCTTAACTCACATTTATCAACCTTTCATATACAACATATTTTTATTTTATGTCTCCAGCATGGGGTATAATAGATGAGATTCCACAAGCTCATTGGATCATGAAATATTTTGTTGTTATTGCTTAGTGTCTAGAGATATTAATGTTATTTAGTAAAGTATTGAAGGAATACTGACCAAATGAATAGATTCTCAACCTTTAATTGCACTTAAGGCCTTTTAAAATCTCCCATATTAAAATAAATATCCCCTACGGTTCCCTTGAGCTTCCCTGGTGGCTTAGTGGTAAAGAATCCACCTACCAAACAGGAGACATGAGTTCGATACTTGAGTCAGGAAGATCCTCTGGGGAAAGAAATGGCAACCCACTCTAGTATTCTTGCCTGGGAAGTCCTAGTGGAGCCTGGCAGGCTACAGTCCGTGGGGTCACAGAAGGGTTGGACATGACTGAGAGACTGAGCATGCACACATGTTCCCTTAGCACTCTTCACATATGCCCTTCTGGATTTGTATCTTAATGTACAAGGGTTATCTATACACATCTTCATCACTCACCATTGGGGGCTGTCTTTATGTGTATGCTCAGCTCTAAGCAGTGTCTAGCACCTAGTAGCTTCAATAACAACTCACTGAATAATAAATGGATCTATTTCTGAAATAGAAATTTCTCTACTAGCCATTTTGTCCATCTCTGTTATTATTTTCATACTTACAGGATCATTGGTTTCCTTAATTTGTAGGTTGCGAAAAAGAATAAAATTATATATTAGAGCTGAAACAGACCTTCAAGCTTATCCAAGCCAGTGGTTTTCAGACTGTACCACAGATATCTTAGATGTACCACAGATATCTTAGATGTTCCACAGACCCCTTTCCCACCAGCTCCTCTTCCTTTCAGGGCTGTTAAAGGGAATGGAAAGAAAAAATAGGTATATGGAAACACATGTTCTCTTAACAGTTTTAAATATTGGATTTCTTAAATTCCTTTTGAGAAAGGGTTCCAAGTCTACCATTTGGCAGCCATTAATCTAACATCCATATCCCCTTGCTTATGAAGAAGTGGTAACAGGCTCAGGAGGATTGGCTTTCCCAAAGTCACAGAGATCTTAGTAACAGATCCAGATGATCTTACTTTTACAGTAGTGCTTTTTAAAAAAGTTCTGAAAAATGAAAAAATTCATTACAAGATTTTGGGCTAACATTCTATTATGTGTTCACACAAAAACCTTGACCAAAATGTTCATAGCAGCTTTATTCGTGATACCTCAAACTGGACACAATCTAGATGTCCTTTAACAGGTAAATAGACAAACTGTGGCATGTCCTTGTCATGGAATACTGCTTGGCAATAAAAAGGAATGAACTATTAATACAACAGCTTGGATGAATCTCAAGGAAATTATGCTGCACGAAAAAAGTTACATACTATATGGTTCCATTTTACATGGCATTCTTAAAATGATGAATATATAGAAATGAAGAATAGATTATGGTTTCCAGAGTTTAGGAATCAGGGAAGGAGGGAGGTGGGTAGGGTTGTAAAGGAGCCACTTGAAGGATCCTGGTTGTTCAGTACCTTTGCTCTGGTGGTGGCTACAGGAACTTAGAAATGTGATAAAATGGTATAGAACTTCAACTCACACCTTTAAGAATGGCTGTCATCAAAAAGTCTGCAGATAACACATACTGGATGGGACTTCTCTGGTGGCCCAGTGGTTAAGACTTCATACTTTCATTGCTGGGGGCCCAAGTTCAATCCCTGGTCAGGGAACTAAGATTTCACAAGCCGCGCAAAGCAACCAAATAAAAATGTGTTGGAGAGTATGTGGAGAAAGAGGAACCTTTATACACTCTTGGTGGGAACATAAATAAATTAGTGCAGCCACTATGGAAATAGTAGGGAGGTTCTCCAAAAAACTAAAATTAGAACTACCATATGATCCAGCAGTTCCACTCCTGGGCATATATCTGGAAAAAATGAAAACACTAATTCAAAAAGATATATGCACCCCAGTGTTCATAGCAGCACTGTTTACAATAGCCAAGACATGGAAGCAACCCAGATCGCCATTAATAGATGATTGGATTAAGGAGATTTGGTGTGCGTGCGCATGCATGTGCACACACACACAAAATGGTTAGCCATAAAATAGAATGTTTCTGCCATTTGCAGCAACATGGATATACCTTGAGGGCATTGTACTAAGTGAGACAGAGAGAGGCAAATACTGTATGATATCATTTATATGTGGAATCAAAAAATAATGCAAATGAATGTATATGTAAAACAGAAACAGACTCACAGACATAGAAAACACACAGTTACCAAAGAGATGAAGCAGGAGGGACAAATTAGGGGTATGGGATTAACAGATACAAACCAGTATGTATAAAATAGATTAACAACAAGGTTATACTATATAGCATAGGAAATTATGGCCATTATCTCATAATAACTGAAAGTAGAATATAGTCTGCAGAAATACTGGATCACTATGCTGTACACCTAAAAGTAATATAAGGTAAATCAATTCCAGTTTTTAAAATGACATAGAACTAAACACACAGACAAATAAGTGCAATAAAAATTGAAGACATCTGAATGAGATCACTTACAATTTCAGACTGGGATTTTAAAAAGTTCATTTTAAAAATAAAATACAGATACCTGCAAAAAATAAAATGTTATTGTATGGATTTATTATTTAGAGCCAAACTTGGGATGCCACAGTTTTTGAGCCCAGAAGCCCAGAGTCTTTTACGAATGCTTTTCAAACGAAATCCTGCAAACAGATTAGGTAAAATTCTTAATTTGTTTCTTTTTTGTGTTTGGTGATGTTTGTTTTCTAGGGGGTGGATGGATATTTGTGTTGTGGAATTATGAAGTACTAGGGTAGGTGTTAAAAGTGAAGACTAAATAAGCATTGTATATCTATCCTTGAAATAAAATTGCCATTTAATCAAAGCTAATTAATTTTTGATAGGTGCAGGACCAGATGGAGTTGAAGAAATTAAAAGACATTCATTTTTCTCAACTATAGACTGGAATGTAAGTATCGAATGACAACTTGCTTGAAATATTTTTTTAAATAATTAACACATGACTAAGGCTCTCTTTTTCACTTCCAGAAACTGTATAGAAGAGAAATTCATCCACCTTTTAAACCTGCAACTGGCAGGCCTGAAGATACTTTCTATTTTGATCCTGAGTTTACTGCAAAAACTCCCAAAGGTAAGGAGAAAATGTGAAAACCCAAATCTAAGACAATCTATATATTTTTTCTTGTTCAATCAGAAAAGCTTATCTAATATAAATCTTTATGCTGTCCTCATTTCTCCCCTTCATACAATATCCCTGCTGCAATAACTAGATCATTAGTAAATCCTTGATAGCATGTTATAGAAATTAAGGTCCTTGTTAAATCTTTTAGCAAATTATGTTGTGCCTTAAACTGATTTGAAAACATTATTTGGTTGTGCATTTATTTGCTTGTAGCTATGTTCACATGAAGTACTCCAGCATAAATAGTGTTCGTGGAAATACTTGTAAAGTTCAAATCCCAAACATAGCTTAAATTTTATGTGGGGTGTGATAACTTTGAAATGATTCATATCCTGTATTAGGATATCCTAAAATTACTGTTGTAACTGTTACAGAGAAGTGATTTTTTAAATGGTAAGCTATAGTTCATTAATTTATATGTGCATTACACATAATGGTGTGTTTTACACTTTAATATTCCCTTATTTAGGTGTATCAAATCCCAGGTTTATCACTGACAAGTAAATAAATAGAAAATGTACTTGTGTGTATCATTTAAATCTGGCTATACAGCTTTACAGTCAAAAAAGCCTGACAGCCTATAATATTAGCATTGAAGGGTGTTTATTTTTATAAGGCAGTCTTAGAAATTTGGATTAATACACGAATAGAATTTTATCAAATGCATAGGCAATGATATGCATAGAATTGATGATACATGGAAGTATTTTACTTTGCTTTCTTAATACAAGTTATTTTGATAAAGGGAAAATCTTAGAATGGAGCAGTTCTATCTTATGTTCTGCCCAGATAGGTTCTCTTAGCAGACGTCTTCGGTATAATGGGGCTTCCCTGATAGCTCAGTTGGTAAAGAATCTGCCTACAATGCAGAAGACCCTGGTTCGATTCCTGGGTTGGGAAGATCCCCTGGAGAAGGGATAGGCTACCCACTCCAGTATTCTTGGACTTCCCTGGTGGTTCAGCTGGTAAAGAATCCTCCTGCAATGCAGGAGACCTGGGTTTGATCCCTGGGTTGGGAAAATCCCCTGGAGAAGGGAAGGGCTATCCACTCCAGTATTCTGGCCTGGAGAATTCCATGGACTGTATAGTCCATGGGGTTGCAAAGAGTTGGACACAACTGAGCGACTTTCACTTTCAGTATAATACTGCCACATTAATGTAAAATTCACTAAATATATATTGCTGAGGATATCAAGCTAATATTAAAAAGAATTTTATGTGGAGTTGATGTTTAAGTAGATTTGTCTTTTGCTTGCCTGTAGCCTTTAGAGTATGTTTATAAATATTAGTATACCTAGTTGGGTTTTTATATTTATGAATAACACATTTATTATGCTTTTATTATTTATTTTTATAGTGAACATTAGCTGTATTATAAAGTATTTTTCTGTTTTGTTAATGCCAATAGATTCCACAGAAATAGTTTGAATAATTTATATATATACATTTGATATTTTATATATTTAGTAATTTTAACTGGAGTTTAGATTTCTAGATTCTGACGTTATGTCTTGAGACCGCTGGACTAAATTTGTTTCTCCTAAATTATCTGTAGATGAACCTTGTATCTCCCTCTAACCAGTAGCCATAGCATTGTTAGATTATTATTTAGAGCTGGACTATCCAATATGGGCTTCCCTGGTGGCTCGGAGTGTAAAGCATCTGCCTGCAATGCAAGAGACCTGGGTTCGATCCCTGGATCGGGAAGATCCCCTGGAGAAGGAAATGGCAATCCACTCCAGTTTTCTTGCCTGGACAATCCCACTGACAGAGGAGCCTGGTAGGCTACAGTCCACAGGGTCGCTAAGAGTTGGACTCGACTGAGCAACTTCACTCACTCATCTAATATGGTAGCCAGTAGCAATATGTGGCTATTTAAATTAATTAAAATTAAACCTTTGCTTCTTAGTCACACTAACCACATCTCGAATTCTCAGTAGCTGCATGTGGCTAGAGGCTACCGTATTGGGCAGCACAGATAAAGAAAATTTCCATCACTGCAGGAAATTCTTTGGGACAGTGCTAATATAGAATAACAGTAACCCAGTAATTCATTCATTTAGTATATTCTTCAAATGCATTAGCTATTTTCTGGGCTCTAAGGGACTAGGATGTTCCAAGTTGTGATGGCAGTAAGCCATCAGGACAGTTCTGATACAGTGCCTCACTGAGTTATCCTGAAAGCACTGAATACCTGAGAAGTAGAATTCCAGAATAAGTGAGAAAGGTAGACAGTTCTTCCCTTAATTACCTTTCAAAGCAGTTGCCTTCATAGTAATTTATTATTATTTTCAGATTCACCTGGCATTCCACCTAGTGCTAATGCGCATCAGCTTTTTCGGGGGTTTAGTTTTGTTGCTATTACCTCAGATGATGAAAGCCAAGCTATGCAGACAGTTGGTGTGCATTCAATTGTTCAGGTGAGTGAATGTCTAAGTAATTTTAAATTTGAAATGTTATAAGATATAGTTCATTGTGTGAATAATTATGTTAGATTTGATCTGCTGACTTTAAGTGAGCAGCTTAAAATGCATTATATATCATTGACCCTTAGAAATTTCTTTCATATGCCTTTGAAAAGTTTGTATGTGCCAAAATCCTGGATACCTATCTGACTTGAAAGTGGAATTCTAAGAGAGTTGAGATCAATATGACCATCTTGTCTCTCTTGTCTCCTGTGCCTCAGAATGTTTATCAGGCCTAGTTTGTTTCATCCTCTATTAGATCAGATATGATGAGCTGAGGTCTCCTGTTTCACTGATGTTTTATAACAGGGGTCAGCAGACTTTTTCTATAAGGAATAGATGATAAATATTTGAGGATTTGTAGGCTATATGGATCTATATTGCAACTACTCAACTCTGCCATTGTAGCACAAAAGCAGCCGTAGACTGTCCATAAATGAATCAACGTGGCTGTGTGCCAATAAAACTATATTTAGAAAAACTAGCACTAAACCAGATTTGGGCCACAGGCCATAGTTTGCCAACCTCTGGCATAGAAATAGATAAGAAATAAAAATGAACTTAAATTTTAAGTTTTCCAGGTTTATGTCTTTATTCTTTTGGAGCCTGCATTGTCATTAGGAAGAAATGCCTGTGGATACTCCCTCAGGGTGCCCCCTACTTCCCTTTTCCCCTCTGTTGGTCAGTGCAGGAGAAAAAGGAGTTACAGAAGCAGGTTTCTGAGTGACTATGAATGTGTGTGTGTGTGTGTAACAGAAAACTGCACTACTAAATTAAATATTATTAGAGGAACACAAGTAGTACAAACCATTAGATTTTATTTCTTCCCATCCTAATATCATTGAAAGATAAATTTAATTCATCTTCCTAATCATAGAGGGAACTAGATACATCTTTTGAAACACTGAGCTGTTTTTAGGGTATAATTAGTGCTTCAATTTGCCTGATGATTAAATTGTTTTTGCACTTAAGTTTTTTTTCACAAGTCAGTCCTCTTCTGCTTTCTACTTTCTAGAAAATCAATTTAAACACTGGGTGTTTTTTTTTTTTAAAACAAAGTTCATGTTTAAGTAGTCTGTCCCTTTTACTATGACAGGCATGTGATGTATGGCAAGTTTCTAAGTCAAAATTTCTGTACCTAACAGAAAACATAAACAGTTTTTCTGTAGAATTCAAGTTTTAACCTATAGGCATGCTGAGGGGTGTCTTCAATACTGTAGGCAAGACCAAACAACTCCCCTCAGTCTGTTTGTAGAACTAGTAATTTGCTGTTCATCATCCTACCCCTTGTTACTAGTCCTCAAGCCATTAGCAGCTTCTCTAGACAGAGTTGTAGTGAAGCTATGACTTGAGGGTAGAGAAAGGAAGGCATGGCTAGTTATAGTCCAAAGTGACAATAAAATAGGTATCACCTTCAGATACATTATTTTCTATAATCCTTACCTTCTGAAAATACACAAGTTCAAGGGTACATGGCCTACAAGTGGTGCATCTAAGACAAGAATCCAGATGTTCTAATTCTGAATCTTTCTAATCTTTTCTTCTATACCAGAGGTTTCAAACATCTCCCCATTTGCTTCAAAGACTTATAGCCGTTTGGATAGTAGAATGGGGAATAGGCAAGGCTGTCAGAAACCACGTAGCTCCATGTTTTTTGTTGTACATATTCAGTTTTCTCTTTTTAACATAAGCTTTTTTAAAAGGAGCATTTCTTGCTGTACATTTTATCATAGACACTTCTGAAATACAAAGTTGTAGAAGAATGAGTGCAGTTAAGATTCATTCTTAATTTTACTAAATTCATTTATAGTACATGCTGATGTTTCTCTATTACATAATGTACCAAAGTCATTACAGAGCTCTTTATCAACTTATAATTGTGTTTGTAGCAGTTGCACAGGAACAGTATCCAGTTTACTGATGGGTATGAAGTAAAAGAAGATATTGGAGTTGGCTCCTACTCCGTTTGCAAGAGATGTATACATAAAGCCACAAACATGGAGTTTGCAGTGAAGGTAAGTGTTTTTAGATTTAAAATGCAATTCTGATACTTAAAAGTAAGAAAAAGATCTGAAGGGATGTACATTAAGGTATGAATAGTGGTAGAAATGTGATATTTTAATTTTATTTTGCTTTCTGTGTTTTAAAATTTTCCACAATGCACATGTATTGCTTCTGTAATAATAAAGTGTTACTTAAGAAATAAAAAAATAAATAAAATGCAACTCTAACAGTTCTTATTCATGCATGCTAGTACCAGTTAAAAATTACACTCTCCTTTGCTAAGTGTGTCCTCTGTTATAAAAAGGTAAGGTAATTTAAATGTCTAACTAGTGATCTTCAGGATCTTAATCTGGAACCATCGATTCCCCTGTAAGCTCAAAAGATAAGGCAGCATACATACAGTTTGAGGAAGGCGGTACCAGTTTTCACCTGACCTGGTTTTTAGTATCATGCCTTTTATTCTCAGAAGTCCCCATTTATAGTCAAGCTTTCAGGGAGTTCCTCAAAATTTTATGCTGGATTTTGTATGTATACATTTTTATGGCAAAAATATTGATACATCCTTCACATTTAAAAGGATCTGTGAACCAATAAAAGAATAAGAACAAGTGTCATAAAATATATCATCATTAGCTGTTTTAATTTAGTTACGTGTCCTAAGACAATAAGGAATTTCTTAGCCAAAAACCAAGACACATGCCTCTATGAGAAAGTTTGAGTCAAAACCTGGACCTCCCCAGTGGTCCAGTGGTTAAGATTCTGCCCTTCCATTACCAAGGGCACAGGTTCAGTCCCTGGTCAGGGAACTAAGATCCTGCAAGCTGCATGGTGTGATCAAATAAATAAATAAATAAATAAATAAAAGTAAATTTAAAAAAATAAAGCAATCCTCTCAATGTGTTCTGGTTTTCACAAGACTAGTGCAAAATCATTTCCTTTGAGTTGGCATGTCTTTTCCCTGTATCTCTCCTCTTAATCATCCATTTGCCTGATTCCACACTATCATTTGCAGTTGCTCACAGTGGACACTTGTATGTTTGTCTTCCCCATTCTCCAAATAAAGAACTGTTTTCACAACGAAGTCCATGTCAGATAGTGGGTTTGGCTCATATTGAGAGTTTATAAGCTCTTTCCTAGGATGGTGGAGCATTTGGGTATTTATTACATATATTAATTACTAAGCTGTTTTAAAATGGAAAGTATGAAGATCACAAAATTTGTTTTAGACTACCTTTTGGATGAAATAAAAGCAAAACTTGTTGCCTTTTAAAAAATATAATATTCCTTTAACAGATTAAAACATTTAGAGGAGTATTCTTAAGAAGCAGCTGACATAAAAGGGTTGGAAAGCTAAATTAGTATTTTAAAGGGCTTTATTATAATAATTAATTCTAGCCAAGTAGAATTTCTAGGTATGGTATTCTGCTTAGCTTTCTGCCTAGCTTCAAAAATAAGCTTGTTCTACTTAACTGTTAATTAATTTTTTATAAGTAGCTTACAGCTAATGGGATATTCCATTGAAGCATTTTATTTTAAAAAGTAAAGGTAATCCAATAACTGTATTGAATTACAATAAACAAACTCTGGTGGTGGTTTTAAAGATACATCTTGCTCTTCTTAATTATCTATATTGATAGAGGTTTGAAGTTAACTGAGTTCCCAAAGTTCTTGAGACATTTAAAAATGGAAGTTATGTTATCTGTGTTCTAGGTACCTTTTCTTGAGACGTTCGAGCTTTTGTTAAATCCTAAACTTGTTACAGACTTAAACTAGACAGACCTGATGTGAATGTGACTCAGGGCATAGAGTTTATAGCCTTGCCATCTATATCAAGACTGGCATTCAAATTTTGATTAGACAATCTGGCCAGGTACTTGAGTAAAAATCGTTGATAAGTGGCTTATAAATACAGTGTTTACACAAAATAATGCCTAAGTCTGTAGCTGTAAATACTTAAAGTTTATACTGTATAGTCTGTAGCTGTAAATACTTAAAGTTTATACTGTATAGTTCATGAAATTTTATGATAAATATTTGCCTTTTAGATTATTGATAAAAGCAAGAGAGACCCTACAGAAGAAATTGAAATTCTTCTTCGTTATGGACAGCATCCAAACATTATTACTCTAAAAGATGTAAGTAGATTGTTTAATATAGATCATTTGAATCTATATTGCACAACATAATAATTCAATATTATTGAACAACATAATAATTCAAGTTACAGAAAAAAATCATGTATATAGTTTTTCTGCCTTTAAGAAGAAAAGTACTAATGATATTATTGCTCTTAATATCAGTATTTACTGGAACACTTAGGTATTAATTATATTCAGGTTGAACTAGGTCAGGTTCCGTGTGTGTGTGTGTGTGTGTGTCTGTGTGTGTCTGTGTGTGTGTGTGTGTGTCTGTGTGTGTGTGTCTGTGTGTGTGTGTCTGTGTGTGTGTCTGTGTGTGTGTCTGTGTGTCTGTGTGTGTGTCTGTGTGTCTGTGTGTGTCTGTGTGTGTGTGTGTGTGTGTGTGTCGCTCAGTCTTGTCTGACTCTTTGCAACCCCATGGACTACAGCTCGCCAGGCTCCCCTGTCCATGGAATTCTCCAGGCAAGATTACTGGAGTGAGTTGCCATTTCCTTCTCCAGAGGATCTTCCCAACCCAGGGATCAAACCCAGGTCTTCCTTGTTGTGGGCAGATTTTTTACCTTCTGAGCCATAGGGGCGGCTCTGTAGGCTCCCCAAACTGTCTTCCATAGTACTGCCAGAGGGAGCTACCACTTCTATGGAAGTAACCATGTTACTTTCCTGCCTGTAGTTCAGGCTGCCCATCACCTCTGGTCCCTGCCTTCCTCCGTCTATATTTTCCACACTTCCTCACATACCCCATGCTCCAGCCATGCTCAAGTATGTACATTTTTTTGTGTGTGTTTTCTTCTACTACTCTTTCTTTTATATGATTCCCTCTGTTGGGAATACTGTTTCCCTTCTTTGCCTGGCTAATTACCACAATCTAAGACTTAGCTAAGGCATTACGTCCTTCAGGCTTCATATTCTGCCCACCACCACCCCCAAAACAAGTGAAGTTTCCCTCCCTGCTACCATTGGCTTTTGTCATAACAGAGATGTTGGCAAAGGGTGCAAACTCCCCAGGCAGCATTATGTCCTCTCTTGCTGATCATGCTCATATGGGCTTAGAGGCCATGGCTGGGTGTTACAGACCAGAAATGTCATGTAGCCAACTCAGCCAGAGGACTCCTAAGGTACCTTTCATCTCTGAGGTTTTGTGAATTCCAGCGTTTATCCTTCCTTCTCCTTCCTAGCTGAAACTCCAGTTTCCTCAGAATAATGTATCACTGTTCATTGTTAGAGGAGGTTAAAATAATCCATTAAAATGTGAAGCTGTTTCACTTAAGTGACTCTTTAATTACTATAACCTCCAAAAATCCAACCAAGTACATTAAAAAGGAAATGTAGAAAATATTGAATAATCCCAGTCTTGCGTGGGGAATTCCCTAAGCTACTGCTATTTTTTATATCTTTGCTCCTTCATGTCAAATTCCAAAGTCTCTAAAATGATCCCCACTTTTGTTACAGCATCGCCAACATTTTTTAAAACTCATTTCTATGTCTGTTTCTCCTTACTAGAATAAAAACTTTGAGGGCAGATACCTTGTTTTCTCCATATTCGGGCCCCAGTACATGGTATCTGTTAGGGAGCTAAACAGAGCTATGCAGTAACTCTATGAGAAGAGGGGAATAAAAAGGCCTGAAGTTTATGGAGAGGGTTATTTCAGTTTGGGCTTGCCTGGAGTATAAATCCAAAATTACGTTGAGCTTGCTTTTTCTACATTAGAAGTGAATTGGTATGCTTCTGTATGGTTGAATGGAATTTCTCTTTGCTACTTAATCTTCCTACTTAATTCTTGCCACAGCTTGTCTTTCAATTTAATCAAAATCAGAATAATTCACTATATAAATATAGAAGTACATATAAATATAGAAGTTCTGCAGTTGTAGAAGTTCCAGGAAAATCTCAATCACATGTCTTTGTAGCAGTCCCTCTCATCATTAGTAGGTAGAAAGATCAAGAGGAACACACCCTAAGAGCTGAAGTTCAGTGCCCCTTCACATTCCATACCCATAGCTATTTTGATTGCCTTAAGTTTCACGGAAGGAAATCAGGTTATTTTTCTGACATTGTCTCATCAATTCCTATTTTAAAGTTTTTATGTGTATAAAATTGTTTACAAATTTTATATCCTTCATTGGTTATGATAAGTAAAATTTTCCTTGAATATAAATTGAGTTTTAATTTCTCTTTACTGTGCTAAACTTCATGCTGAGCACATGTAAAGCTTCACATAACTTTTTGCATTTTTGGTGTTGTATTTTACAGGTATATGATGATGGAAAATATGTGTATGTAGTGACAGAACTTATGAAAGGGGGTGAATTGCTGGATAAAATTCTTAGGCAGAAATTTTTCTCTGAGCGAGAGGCCAGTGCTGTCCTGTTTACTATTACCAAAACTGTTGAATATCTTCATGCACAAGGGGTAAGTATTTTTAACATTTTATTAACCTAATGTATATAAAACACCTTATGAAATTTGGTATAAAATACTAAATACCTTTTTTCTTTTTCACTCTTAAGTGTTTGAGTTGAAATTACAAAGGTAGAAGTTAGTTTATGCATGTAAAGAAAAATAACTATATTACGTTAATTATGCTGCTGTTTTTCCACTATGCAGATTTCTCCCATTGAGCCTGAAGTTCTACTTTGAAATTTTAGCTTGTTTATAAACATTAAATTCTTACACTTCCCAAGAAGTACGTGAGATTTTGTGACATAGAAAACAGCACCAATTTTGCTAGGCCAGTGCATACTCTTGAGAATTGGGCCCATGTAGAGTTTAGACATGGAGAAGGCAATGGCCCCTACTTGAGTACTCTTGCCTGGAAAATCCCATGGACAGAGGAACCTAGTGGGCTACAGTCCATGGGGTCGCTAAGAGTCAGACACGACTGAGCGACTTCACTTTCACTTTTCACTTTCATGAATTGAAGAAGGAAATGGCAATCCACTCCAGTGTTCTTGCCTGGAGAATCCCAGGGACGGGGGAGCCTGGTGGGCTGCCGTTCATGTTGCACAGAGTCGGACATGACTGAAGCGACTTAGCAGCAGCAAAGTTTAGACAAGAACCAGAGGCATGGGTTGTATTCACTTGTAAAAGGAAATCCTTCAAACAGACTAGGCCAAAGAGCCACCTGAATTCTGACTGGTGGGTGCTTTCCTCCTTTATTCCTGCCTACAGATTTTTAGTAAATGGACAAAAAAAACAAACAAACATTTTTTTTCAAACAAGTGAGTCTGGGAAGGAAAAGGAACAAGAGAGAGGTAAGGAGGGGGGGAGAGGGAGGAAGGGAAAATAGCAGAGGAGCAAAGAGGAATGGGAGGCAAGAAAAGAATAACAGACCTCTTCTTAAGGAGTTTATTTTCAGTACATTGTTCTTGTTTTCTTTGTCTTTGCCCCTAGAAGCTGAGCTTCTTCACTTGTAGCTGCTCAAGATTTGCCTATTACTGTGACTGGAAACTAATAGAACTCAGTTTTCACTGAAGAATTTGTGACTTTGCAGTCATCTAACTCTTCTATGTTCTTTTCTTAGTGCCTCACCAGTAATTAGTTATTAAAATAATAACTGGTCTGGAGAAGTAAAGTTCTGGATGTTAGGGTGTGAAACTGAGGTTACTGATTAGAACATAAACTCAGAATTGAGTGATGGAAGAAACACATATGTCTAATAAGTAATAAAGGACATCAGAGAGACTTAAGATAAAAAAAGTATTCCAGTAGGTGATTAAAGGGAGAAAGTAATTCAGAACTCTAAAGGAATGGTATCTTTCTGTGTGTGTGCCATTGTTGCTTGGATATCACATAGGCAGTACTTAGGTAAATCTGGGTTTTTGTTTCCTTTTTACACTTAAACCCCATGCCTGTTCCATTGAGCCTGTCCACACATTTATTGTGTTTATCCATTGTACACACCATTCCCTCTACTTAGAATGACTACCCCCACTTCTCTGGCTTCTACATTCAGTTCTTCAGATCTTAAATCAGTTGTTACCTCCTCTAGAGACCCTTCCTGACCCTCCCGAGTTGTGCCCCATCACCACCTATTTATTCTCTGCCTCCCTTACTACTGGATAAGCTCCTGGCATGTAAAGGCAAGGATCTTACAGGTCTTGTTCATCAGAGTATCTGCAGCTCCTTGTATAATACCCTGGTACATGATAGATATTCAATTAATATTTGTTGAATGATGAATAACTTGGAGACAGATATTACTGCTATTTGCATTTTTCATTAATCCACTTAATTGGACAAAGTGAGGGGGGAGATAAATACTGTTCTTTTTTCCTCCTTTCCTTGCCACAGTTCTGTGTGAGAGAGTTATACTTACACTATCAGTATTTTATACTGTTGGAATAATGTGAAGGTCACTACCAATCATCTTGTTAAGTTTGTGATAAATAATTTTCCATAATGGAGACGTATTGTTAATGCAGCTCTTTAATTTGTATTTCAATTAGGTGGTTCACAGAGACTTGAAACCTAGCAACATTCTTTATGTGGATGAATCTGGCAATCCAGAATCTATTCGCATTTGTGATTTTGGCTTTGCTAAACAGCTAAGAGCAGAAAATGGTCTTCTCATGACTCCTTGTTATACGGCAAATTTTGTTGCACCAGAGGTAATTGTGAAAGAGTTTGCTTGCAATATTTCAGTATATTTAAAGACTCATTTGCTTTGTTTTGCCCATCTTCCCTGGTAGCTCAGATGATAAAGAGTCTGCCTGCAATGCAGGAGACCTGAGTTTGATCCCTGAGTCGGGAAGATCCCCTGGAGAAGGAGATAGCATCCCACTCCGGTATTCTTGCCTGGAAAATTCTTTCCTGATACTCTTCGAATTTCCTGATTTTTGTCACCATCTTCCTGTATTTCTAAAGCTAAAACATCATGGTCTTTTCTTGTCTTTAGCTTTGTAACCAGTTAGCATCTCTTGTTATCCCCTACAACCAGTTTGGGCTTCTTCTGTTCACAGACCTGCCTTCCTAGCCCCTGCTTCCTTCACCACAGCCCCAGATGACTGCCACAGCCTAGGTGCATGGCGTTCCCTTTTGTCATTGTCTGATCAGTCCACAAAGATGTTGCAAAGCTGCTGAAGTCTTCCTCAAGCACTGCTTTGATCAGGTTGCTTCTTTTCCTAAGAAATTGCAGTTCCTCATTATAGCATCTCTAAAATCCAATGCTTTGCCCTCAGAATTTCTTACCTTTGGATTATCACTATGTAAAAAATTATAACCAGAAGCAAGATAATAAAAAATAATAGTTAATCCTAATATAAGGCTTGCATGTTAGGCACATATGTTAACAGATTTCATCCTCTCAGCTTTAATTTGGGTATAATAATTTGTTCTCATTATAACTATGTGAGGTGAGTACTTTTACTTGCATTTTACAGGAAACAAGGTGCACAGTGAGGGGTGATGCCATTTGCCTGAGGTCATATCTAGATTTGAGCCCAAGAAACCCAGCTACAAAGTTTGTGCTTTACCATGTGCTAGATATTTCACAAAAATGATAATAGTTGATAACGTTAGACTAGTTGGATTATAGATTTAGATTCCCCTGTCTGTTCTCCAAACTTTACTTTTTATATAGAAAAAAAATTTTTTTAAGATTATTTGATTCAGTTCTCCCAGTGATACTAGAACTGATGAGGGACAGGTTTTTTCCTTTATTTGTTGACATATCCACAGCCTCTGACACACACTGGTGTCCAAGCATGACCCCCTAATCCAGCCATCTCATTTTTCCTCAGAATTGTTTCCTACTTCATATAAGCAGTCTGCTTCTTGGAATCACCATGTAGCTTTATGTCTTGGCACATTGGAATTTTTTTTTTTGCTTCAGATCCTGCCTCTAAATTCACCTTCAGGAAATCTGTGATCAAACTGTCCTTAGATTGACCTCTTAACTCTTCCCCAAATCCTCCTCCTGTATTATTTCTCCACATTCAGTGGATCATGAGATCTTTTCCTTTCTGATTCCTAAATATTTTAGACCTTTTTTCCCTTACCCTGTATATCCAGTCTTTACTGAGTCCTTCCCATTTTATCTGTATGTCTTTTCCTCTTCATGTCCTGTTTTAGTACAGATCCTCACAGCCTTTCACTTAGTTTGCTACAAATTGCCTCCAATGAGGTGCCCTTGTGTCCATTCTCTCTTCTTGCCAGCATTTTCTCTGTACCTTGAGTTATCTTCCTGGTATACACATCCACTTATTTTATTTTCCTCTTTAATGCTTCAGTGACATCTGATTGCCTGCAGGGGGAAAAAAAACACCTAGATTCCTTAACAAGATATTTATAAAAAGCTTTCCAAGGTATTTCCTTGTGGGCCAGTAGTTAGGACTTGGTGTTTTCACTGTTGGGGCCCAGGTTCAATCCCTGGTTGGGGAACTAAGATCCCAGAAGCCACGTGGTGTGGCCAAACAAATAATTAAAAAACCTTTAAAAGACCACTTCCGTCTCTCTATAGAATCCCCTGTGTGGAAATTTGGCCACACTGAACTTACATGTTGCTAAGCAAGCTCTGCTCTCTTGCCCCTGCTCTCTCCCACCTCTTGATTTCACCTCCTGAATTCTTCCTTATCGGCCCAATACAAGCAGGTTGCCTCCGAGCCTTCCCTCTCTTCCCTAGCAAGAGTGAATTGCTTCTTCATCTTTATACCCATATCCTTAAAACATATTTTTGTTAGAAAACTTATCATGTTGAATTAACTACATATATGTTTATTTCCTTTGCAAGATTCTGATTTTCTTACAGAAAACAGTTGTTTTGTATTTGTCACAGTTTATGCCTGATAATAGTGATAATTAAATCTTGAGTATATATATAAAAGTACAGTTTTGCCCTGTACCATTTATACTGTTATATTTTCTTTGTTTTGTTAATTATTTCTGCAGCAAAATATAAATACATTTAAATAAGAAATTTACCTTCAGTTTATTTTTATAGTTAGTCCTCTGTGTGCCACAGCAGCATTTGATAAATTAAGATAATATCAAAATTTAAATTTATATATATTAAGTATTAGTAGAAGTTTCTAGAAGTAGTATTACTATATTGCCTTGTCTGTTAATCATGCTCTGTTTTTCTTGTATGCATTGGTTTAGGAGACATAATTTAGTTCATAGCCTATCCAAATCTGTATAATAAAAAACAGTGTGTTGATATTAATTTTTACTTTTTCTAGGTTTTAAAACGACAAGGCTATGATGCTGCTTGTGACATATGGAGTCTTGGTGTCCTCCTCTACACAATGCTTACTGGGTGAGTGTGTACCGTATGTTGTAAGCATTTATTCATCGATAACTTTGGTTACATTATCTATATTTATTTTTTAATCTCTTATAATACTTTCTTTCCATAGTTTCTCTTGTTGTTTAATAATACAATTCTATGTGTATGTGTGTGTATCACTGTTATATCTGTATTATTATTTTCTGTAATGTACTATTATTAAGTTCTTCAGGTTATGAGTTGATTTTTTTTCATATCAGTTTTGTACTCTGTGTCATAAACATATACTATTTTAAATATTTTATTCTATAGTATGTCATGTCTTAATTATATTATTGTATATTAAATCTAAATTAATATTTCATAACCTATACCTTGACCTGGTACTTTATGAAGCTTCATATTGTTGTTAATTTTTACTTAAGTAGATTTTGATGAGGTGTAACATTAAATGAACTACTTAGAGTACTTTTGGATATTGCAAATAAATATGAAAATTACCAACCAAAAAAGAAACTTTATTCATTAGCATGTTATTCTGTTATAAATTAGTTACACTCCATTTGCAAATGGTCCTGATGATACACCAGAGGAAATACTGGCTCGAATAGGCAGTGGAAAATTCTCACTCAGTGGTGGCTACTGGAATTCTGTTTCAGACACAGCAAAGGTAAGTATGGCTTCCTATTAAAGCTTTTGAGAAAATAGTTTTTCATAATCCCTAGTGAGAAAAAATAATATCAGTTAGAAACTTGTTGATAAAGCAGTATTGAAATGATGTCACCAAATACCTCAGACTCAAAAATTGACCACTTATGTTGTTTCTTTCCCAGAATAGGTTGGTTTGGCCTATCTCTCTATATATATATCTATATATTTCATGCTACTTCTTACTAATGAACATGATGAATAATACTTATGGTGGTCCTCATGATCTGTGTGTTTCCTCTGTGCCTCACACTGCACTTCACCTAGATTATCCCCTTTAATCCTCTTAACCAACACTGTAGAATAGCTAGTAGTGTCACCATTTCACAGTAGGAAACCAAAGCCCAGAATTTTAGTGTGAACTTCTCCACAGTTACACACCAGGCATGAGTAGGTGTTTCAAAAGAAACAGCCAATTCCAAAGTCCTTGTTCCCTAGAATAACTATACCATGTTCTATTTTTGGTCCATATTATGAAGAAAGGGGTCTATCTTTTTCACAATAAATAGTAGTTTAGCTTTATAGTGTCTACTTGAAATCCATTTGAAAAGCCTTTCTTGCTAGCAGACTTGCCATCCCCTGAATAGCATTGATTTGCCTTCTAACTCTGCTCTAGTTTCACTTTCAGTTCATTTGAAGAAAATTCTGTTTGAAAAGAAGAGCAAAGTTTTCCATTTCAAAATAAGAAAAACATAGAGGAGATGAGGAAGATACATATTGGTAAAAAGTGGTCACTCCTTTTTCTTAGAGGTGGATGCTTGACTTGAAATGATTGCATTAGTAAATAGGATATGTCAGAAATTTCTGTAGATAATTTTTGCATCGATATGAAGCCTCAGTTGACTAGTTTAATATCTGTGTGGATAATATTTAGTATTATAACTGTATTTAAAATGATATGTTAGCTTTTCCCTTTGTCTGGCAATAAAATTTCTTAAACCAGGTAATTCATTTTTCTTGGTACTTTTTACTTTTTTAAAATTCATGTATTGAGCACCTGCAATGTGCTTAATAAGTGAAGGTGCCAGGGATAAAAGATGGGACTCAGATGGAATTCCTGATCTCAGAGAGCTGTCAGGCTAGTTGTGAGATGGCCAGAAATATACAGTTCAGTGTCACATGTGCTTTTACAGTGCTCTGCTTACTGTGCTAAAGAAGCTCACAGATGGTGTTTGATCAGAAAGATTTCATGGAAGGCTTTCCAGAAGCATTGAAGGGATTGGCCAGGCAGCTTTGGGAAGCAGAAGGATGTAGTCCATCCCAGGCTGAGGGAGCAGCCCATGCGTGGTCATGATGGCATGGGAATGGCACAGTACCTCCAGGGTGGTGCATGGAGTTTGATGTGTCCAGTACAAGGTACATGTAAGAGGGTCACTGATGAACCACAGTTATGAAAGGTTTTGTCAGTCATGCTCAGGATTGGGGATTTTCTCTAATTACTGGGGAGCTGCTGAAAAATACTAAGCATTGTAGTGATCAGATTTTCCTTTTTCAAGGTCACTGTGGAGTAGTAATTTTTAACCATTGAGATCCACTGCAAACTTTGTCACAATTGGTTGTCAGGCATATCAAGTAATGTTACCATAGAAAGTACAATAGTTTATACATTGCCTGGTTTTTTAATAAGTTAAAGCAAGTCTAGCTTATTTCTATGATTTTTATAATTTGGTTCTCATTCACTTGCATTTTATGATTTTTTTTGAGTGAGAGGCAGGTGAGGATGAGATACAAATAATGCAAAAAAATTACATCCAATGCACAGCCTATTTTATAAATGCCACATGATTACTAATAAGTTTTGCTAATTTATCCAGTTAATACTTGTGATTATAAGTATAATGTAATATGCTGAATACCCACAAAATTGAGACGTAGAAAAAAATAAAAATAACTCTGTAATCTTTGGAGGGAGCATTTAGAACACTCCAATTAATTCCTGTTATTAGACAGTTGTATCCTGCTTTTCAGTTTTACTAGTAGTACAAAAAAAACCTTAAGTAGCTGAAAGTTACTTAGAAATAAACCAACGAAAATGTAGAGAAAATCAGAATATCTGAAAGAAAAAAGAGCCAAAGTCCTTAAATATACATAAAATGTGGTAAATTTACCCTTTGCAATGCACCAGAATTATTGTTAACTCAGGGAGGAGAAAACAAAGACTTAAGTTTTTACTTTTTTTTTTTTTAAACATTGTCATATTGACCAAATTGCTTTGTACCCAAAGGTCTGCTACTCAGAAAGAATAGTGTCATGGAAGCCAAGGAAGAATACTACACAGTATCAGGTGCTATAGGAAAACAAATAACAGGTTTAAGCTTGTTTTATTCTTTTTCCCACTACAGGACCTGGTGTCAAAGATGCTTCATGTGGACCCTCACCAGAGACTGACCGCTGCCCTTGTGCTCAGACATCCTTGGATTGTCCACTGGGACCAACTGCCGCAATACCAACTCAACAGACAGGATGCACCACATCTGGTCAAGGTGAGCAGCCCACTGGGGCATGCATGCCACATGCCCTCCAGGGGAGACTGAGGTGCCGTCTCTGTACCACAGCACCTTGCCCTTTCACTGCCTTTCAACACGCATCCACTTCTCAGGTGAGATTCTCATACAGTGGATGATTTAGAAAAGAAAAAGCCAAGGCGTGCCAAAATACCACCCTAAAGCTAGTTCAGGAATGATTTCTGAGTTTATTAATCAGATAAGCTTTGTGGACTTCCTGACTTTTCTTTGTTCTTTCTTACATACAACCCAAAGCAGACTCTTTGAGGTTGTCAGCAGTGGTAAAACACAAGTTCCAAAACAGCATTCCTTGCTGACTCTCATGGTAAAGGATTGCAGAGGTAAAAAACAATTGAATAATCCAGAGAAAAGTAAGGACTGGTTGTTATGAGCCCACCCCTGTCCTCTCTCATCCATAATTTCAACCTCCCTCATTGGCCTCTTCAATTTTAGTTAGATCAAAGGATTTGACTAGTGTGATTGTTTTCATTATGAGCCTAATAAAATCTATATAAATTTGCATGTGAAGAAATTATCTGGGGAAAATTCATTTCATATTCTGTGTATAAGTGACTACCCACTGTCATTATTTGTGACCTTTCTTTCCTGTTTTCAGGGTGCCATGGCAGCTACATACTCTGCTTTAAACCGTAATCAGTCACCAGTTTTGGAACCAGTAGGCCGCTCTACTCTTGCTCAGCGGAGAGGTATTAAAAAAATCACCTCTACAGCCCTGTGAAGTGACCTCAGTGAGATATTTGGTACCATGGTGTAAGTTGATAGCACAAGTTCTGGTGACAGGTAGCACATATCTGAGAGGCACCTGCAAGCACACACTGTCCCAGCTGGTACCCATAATGCTGCTGCTCCTGCTGCTGCTCCCGCTTTTGTCTCTTCTCGCTTTAAATGATTGTTAGCAAGTTAGATTTTCCTGGAGCTTCGGATGAAATGAAAATGGAAACATGATGAAGATATATTCACTGAATCAACAAGAATAATAATGAACACATGAATACCACCTAAAAATACACTGAATAAAGTACTCTACACCACATAGCATTATTTTTATAGGAAATATTTCATGTCCCTTAAATATTCTTCGTTAGTTATAGGGATGGACAGTTTATGTTAAGCACTTAGCTTAAACAATCCGTTTCTATTAGCACTGTATCCCTTGTGCCATCCAACATTTTGTATGTTTTTGTAAACAGTTCATATACAGTACATTTCTGTACTGCTTTCTTTAACGTATACATGCCTTGTTTAACTTGGAATCTATTATTAATCAATTGACTATTAAATCTGGTTAAATAGTTCACCTGGATTAACAGTATTGTTGGACAGCCCTCAAAATGGCCAGATTGTAGAACAGCCTTTGAATGTAATACTTCCAAAATGTACATATCTTTCCCCATGTCTGTTTCACTGGTTCATTTGTTTGTTTGTTTGTTTCTTAAAGTCAGGTGCTCTGTCAGGCTAACCTAGAGAGCTTTTGTGATAGAGAAAGTTACTGTGTGTGTGTGTGTGTGTGTGTGTGTGTGTGTGGTATGACAGACATCAAGAGTACACCTATGAAGTTAGTCCATATACTTTGCAAATCCTTAGGGTCTTTTTTCCTTAATTAAGGAAGTAGTTCTTGCATTTTTATCTTAAATCGTCTCCATACTTAGAATTTGGCATACATTTGGCATTTTTCCCAATATACATCAAAGACCTTTAAAAGGCATGGTGAAGAGATGGCAAAGGAAAATTTAGCAACAGGTCATTGAAATCCCATTGGATTTTTCGTGTTTAAATAGATCAAATTGCAGAATTTAGCATATGAATAACGGGATACCTGTTCTTGTTTACCTGCAGGAAAAGTATGCTTTTTGGTGGGGGGGAAGAAAAAGAAATCATAATGAGTTATATCCCATTAAGATGCTCTACATTAAACAGTAATTTGAATGTAATAAAGGCCATGGGCCTCTCTATGAAATTTGGACTTAAACTTTCTTATTCTAGGGAATAAAACATTCTGGATCAAATATTATCTGTTCTAACCTTAAATCATAGCTGGGGTAGACTAAGTGAATGTTTAGCATTGAGTGTTTTCTGATTTCCTCCTGATGATTTATAGCCATATAATGCTTTCTTTTCTTTTTTTAAAAATTTTTATTGGAGTATAGTTGGTTTACAATATTGTGTTAGTTTCATATAATGCTGTCTTTAATTTCAGAAATGATCAGTTTTCATAATGGGCACTATATCTGCTTATTCATTATCTACATCAAATTTGGTAGTTTCCACAATTTCATTAAAGAAACGTCTGCATCCGTTATTACCTGTATCTTTGCCAAGCTACCTAGCATACATCAGTATGTAATACGAAAAACATATGAGCAAGGAAAAGGTGATTTACTTATCTCATCAAGAATGTGCCTGAACAGATCTTTCCTAGTCATGTACTAAGCCATTTACATCAAAAATGTCTTTTCCTGCCAGAAGCTTTAAATCTTCCCCCTGAGAGTACAAAGCCAAGAAAGCATGGTTTATCTAAATGTCTTGGAAGCCACTTGTTATTCCTTAACTTCTCCTCTGTGTAATTCAAGAGAAAGAGAAAAGTGATCATGCCTTTTGCCCAGGTGACACAAAATGATTATTGCCTAGAAATCAAATATAAATTTATCTTCTAAATAAAAAAATGCATAAGAGGAAAGATTTCAGAAAATCTAGATGGAGAAAGTTTTAAAATATTCCTGAGTATATGGATGATAACGATTAACACCTGCTTTCCATTGCCTGGAAATAGTTTTTTTTTTTTCTTTATTAAGTGTTTCAAACCTGAGTCATCCCAAATTCTTGTCACTTATGTAATTCTAGGCAGAAAATAGATCTTTTCAGATTTTTGACACTGACACTATTTCATAAGTGCTTAGGTGTATTGTTAATCGTAGTCTTTTAAAACCAGAAGTAAATGTGTAAATCCTTATAAATTGTCTAGTCCAACTTTCTCATATTGCATGTAAAGAACCTGAGACCCAGAGCAAAGACTAGAATCCTTAACTTTCCATTCAGTTTCTTTCCCTCATAACACCGTGCTGCCTTCCCCTCATACTATCATACGACCATGTGCTGAGTTGTTCAAAAACTATAGTTCTTGGAGCAGTCCTCTGCTGGTACATGAATGCCTTCTTTGCCTTCTCTGCCTAGAAGAGCTGCCAGTTTTATTGGAGAATAACTGGTTATATGTTCACAAAACTGAAGGCCTTCTGCCTAAAAAGCAGTTCATAGTTTATTTCATCTGTGATTCTGGTGTTCCTATTGCCTTTGACTTAGAGCAGACACACTTGGCCAACAATGTGCTCTAAATGTAGCGCCTGTGCTGGGATAACCTTTCCATTAATTTCTTCAAGTCCAGTTTCTCTTGGGCCCTGCAGTTGTGGGAGTGAGGCCCTTTCCCATTAGTGCTGCTGGTTACCTCCAAGGAGATTTTAGTTCAGCCTGAAGGATATTTCAATATGAAAGAAGGAACTAAACTAACAGGCCACTTTCACAAACCTCCTCTTAGCTTATAATCCAAAATAATATCCAGAATGGTAGGTTGAATTTAACATTATCAAGCACATACTGGAAAATCTGGATTACACTATACCATGTGTTTTCTATCCTCCCTTTCAAGCGATGATGCTAAATTAAGGTAAGTTTTTTGTCCTCTGAACTTTTTGTATAAGTAAGTAATTTCAGTTCCTAATTCATAGAGATGTCTTCTTTCTAAGTACAATAGACTCTTCACTTTAGCAGATTTGATATAGATTCATTTATTTGCAAGCAACCCCAAAAGTCCAAAAATATAGTAATTTTGACAAGGCACAAAGTTGAGATGCTGTGAAGCTGGAGACTGACTTTTGGGAAAAGTCCCTTGGTGAGTGTCTGGAGAGGGTGTGGTGTGTATCCAGTAGAGATTCCACGTTTCACACACAGTGGGCTACAAGGAGCTGGTTTGGGTCAACCTTCTCCCATCTATTTTTAAGAAGTGGTTGCTGTTGGGAGAAGAGAACATCATGGGAAGTGGGGCTAGTCTGTTAGCTGTACCTACTCTCAGCCCAGGAAAGGCTTCATAATTGGGCACAATGGGTTGGTAGGAAAAGCACTAGGGTACATCCAGCCTCAGGTGAGAGCAGAAAAGCATTCACGATTTGGGGGCTTAGTACAAATGTGCATCACCATAAAAGCCAGTAGCACACATTTCAACACGGCTGTGATTTTTCTCAGCTTCCTGGCCTTTACACATGAGCTGAAACTTTTCAGGCTACTTGACTGTATTTTATAGAGAATATTCTCTCTTATGGTGGTATCGAACATTTGAAATTTACAAAGGCATTAGGACAGATATCTCAGGAATGTAAATGGTCAGAAAAGGTCTGCTTTCTGTGATTAACAAATACGATGAGTTCCATGGCTGACCTTGGTGCTTAAACCAGGGGGTTCCAACTAGTCCTAGAGCTCTGTCTTCCGAAAGGTCCACTTCCATGTGACTAACAAACTGGATGTATACTTTGAGCCTTATTTAATTCACAGATAAGTTGACTTAACTCAGCATTTTTATTTCAATTAATGAAAACAGTCCTCTCTTCACCTCCAGATTGCTTACATTTTTCTGGTCTCCCCAAGTGACCATTAGTGGAGACCAATTAATGAAGGAATGAAATTTGCTGGTTGTTTTTTTTTTTAATTTGCTTTCTTGGGACTGTGGTGTTCTGCAGAGCCATGCTTAACCACTTTTTCTAGTGAAGAGTCTACAGAATGATAATAACTAAATATGGATGGCCAAGAAGATTTTGTATCTACAGTGCGCTTTATATATTTTTGACACTGCTGTATTCTGTGTGATCGAATGACCTGTAACTGGTTCCAATGTGACTGAGTGTTCTCAATGAATTCTAGTAGCAAAGTCAACTTAATTTTCTTAAGCCTTGTATTACTATCTGTCTCACATTTACCACTTTGATTCCAGTCTTTTAACTGTTCATAACAGGGCATACCAAGGGTTGGGATGAGAGCCTACTTCCTACCTCTAAAGGCACTTTCCTCATTATTTTGCCATATAACCTTGAAGTGCATGATAAGCTGTTTAAATGTCCATGACTTCTCCCAGAGCAACTAGCAAAGTATATGACATTGAATAGAGATTAGTGGAAAGGAAAATTTAGAGACTAAACAGAGGTGTAAACCTCAAGAAAACCTCTTTAGAGCACATACCATTTGAGTACAATGTATGTAAATGTATGTGAGAAGAGAGTTGCTATAATAGTCCTCTCTAAGTAGATTAGTTCAGTATCTAATGGAAGTGAAAATCTTTACTCCTATTATCACTATAGTACTGAGTGAACTGTATACTGAGTTTTTCAAACAAGTACTTAAAGTAGAACTTTTAAATATAAAGCAAGGGCATAAGGACAAAGGTTTTGGTTTGCGTTTCTCTAAGTGTAGTTTACCATCTAAGGCTTTCTTTTTTAATTAAAAAAAAAAGCTTCAAGGTATTGCCATTCCTTAGCATCCTTAATAATTATGGGTGATGAGTTTTTAACTCTTAAGATTATATACCTGTATTACGTTTATCTTAACTCTTACCCTAAGCAAAAGGGAAGGTATACACCTAAGGGATGTAATTATTTTGCATTTTTGGCCATGGGTGGGAAAGGGGTGGGTATCTACTTAAACAGTTTTTAAAAAAGAAAAAAGTCACAAATATTTTTCTACTCTTATATATGATTTTACTTTATACTAGTTTCTCTCTAGTAAGGCATGCCAGAAGCCCATGACACCATATCATGAGTTTATATGTATTGTACCTTTTATTGGTAGTTAAATCTCATCAGATGCTTGGCACTGCTGCCATGATTATGAAATGCTTGTAAAGGATTAAATATCACTGAATATTTTAAATTGTTTTACTTAAGAGTCTAATCTGGGAAGTTTTCAAATCATACTATTAATGTATAATCTAAGCTCTTTCAGATGTATCCACGAATAATCCTGGAACAATATTGCTTGTATTCCTGTCACAGAACAGGTTTTGTAATCTTTAAAAGAAATGAAAATTTATATAATAAAGTTTCAAATAAATGCATGTATGTCCTTTTATGAGATTATTTTGCTTAGGTTTGTCCGTTAGATGCCAGCAGCATGGCCCTCCTTCCCAAGTTGTGACAACCAAAAGTATCTCCAGACATTGTCAACCATTCCTGGTAGAGAACCACTGTTTGACAACTGTAACTTAGGAATGTCCACTTCCTTAAAAAATGTTTAAATGCTAACATTTTCAGAAAAGTGATTTAAAATAAGATTACTTAAAAGTGAAGCTCTTCCTCCTGCATAGTCAGCTGTATTAGTTTGCTGAAGCTACCAATAAAGTACCACAGACTGGGTGGCTTAAAAACAAATTTATTTTCTTACCATTCTGGAGGCTACCAGTCTGAGACCAGGGTGTTAGCAGTATTGGTTTCCTTGGAGGTCTCTCCCCTGGGCTTGTAGATTGCTACCTTCCTGCTCATGCGGTGTTCCTTTCTGTGCTGTGTCCTAATGTCTGTTTATAAAGACACCTAGTCATACTGGATCAGGGCCCACCTTAATGATTTCAATTCAGTTTAATTACGTCTTTAAAGACCCTGTCTCCAGAGTCACATCCTGAGGTATTGGGGGTTATGAGTTAACTATGCAAATTTTCAGTTCAGTTAAGTCGCTCAGTCGTGTCCGACTCTTTGCAACCCCATGAATTGCAGCACGCCAGGCCACCTCCCTGTCCATCACCAACTCCCGGAGTTCACCCAAACTCATGTCAATCGAGTCGGTGATGCCATCCAGCCATCTCATGCTCTGTCGTCCCCTTCTCCTCCTGCCCCCAATCCCTCCCAGCATCAGTCTTTTCCAGATTTTGGGAGGATACAATTAAGCCCCTAATGCTGAGTTTGTCTTCTTCCCTCCCTTCCTGTGTGTACTGAGCACCTACTGTGTGCCAGACATTTTGCTAAACGCTGGTAATAGTAAGCAACTGATTTGGTCTCCACCAAATTAGATTTACCGTGAGGTAGGGGACACTTATGGAGAAGGCAGTGGCATCCCACTCCAGTGCTCTTGCCTGGGAAGTCCCATGGATGGGAAGCCTGGTGGGCTGCAGTCCATGGGGTCGCTAAGGGTTGGACATGACTGAGCAACTTCACTTTCACTTTTCACTTTCATGCATTGGAAAAGGAAATGGCAACCCACTCCAGTGTTCTTGAGAATCCCAGGGATGGGGGAGCCTGGTGGGCTGCCATCTATGGGGTTGCACAGAGTCGGACACGACTGAAGTGACTTAGCAGGGGACACTTATAAAGTAATGTGTCATGTAAATATTACTCTTTGGGACAAGTAATAAAACTGAACTGTGAGATTAATGAACCCGCAGCTCAAACCTGAAGACGCCAGTTTGCCACAAAGCAGTAGAAGTCTGGGAGTTTGTGACGGACAGGGATGCCTGGCATGCTACAGTCCATGGGGTCGGAGAGTCCGACACGACTGAGGGACTGAACTGAATTGAGTAGAAGTCTGGCGTCAGGCAGCAGGGGGCGCTACGTGAGTACGCCTGTACTGCGGCGCCTCGGCCCCGCCCACTGCCTCCAAGGTTCCGCCTGCTCCCCGGCTCATGGCCCCGCCCCTGCTCCCAGGCTCACGGCCCCGCCCCTGCTCCCGGGCTCACTTGCCCGACCCCCGCCCCCCCGCGGGGCTCCACCAAAGGTCTGAGAGTGCGTCTGCCTATCTAACAATAGGAGTCAGCCGGCTACGCATGCGCCATAGATAGGGGGCGTGGCCTGCTGACGTTGGGAGGTGGGGATAACGGACGCAAGCAGGCGCGACGCCATTTGCTGCGGCCGAGCGTCGGTGAAGGCGGATCTCGGAAGGCGTCCGTCGCTAGACTCCCGCAGACGCGACCCGGTTTATTGCAGCCGGTTCGTGTCACCCTATCTCACGCGTCTCCCTTCGGAGGAGTCGCCACCACCACCCGGAGAGAAGTCGGAGACGCCTCAAGTGCGTCGTCACCGCCATGCCTAAGAATAAAGGTAATGCCGCCTGAACCTCAGGACCCCGACTCCCCTCTGCCCGGTCTCCCTTGCTCTGTCCGCGGCCTCCGGATGCCCTAGGCCGCAGTAACTTTCCTCTCCGGCCTGCCTTCACACAGCTAGGCTGTCCGGACGCGATTCTGGTCTCGGGGGAGGAGCTGGGAAGTTACTTCAGGCTTCCAGTTTGGTCACATTGGGGTGGAGCCGACGCCATTTTTGAAGGGCCTCCTGCGGGAGAACGTGTGCTTCTGCTCATAATTCGCGCCAGACAGACCCCGGCGCTATAGGGACCTGTGGGTAGACCTCCGTGCGGCCTGGGCTTCCCACATGGGCGCCACAGGCCTTAGCGGCAGTTGTTAACTTTCGCAGGGTGTTATCAGTACTCCCGCATGGGATTCTTTATGGACAGTTGCTGGGTATTATTGAGACTCTTCCCTTTCCATAATAAAGGGGGCTTGATAGCTTACTTCTTTTTATTACTAAATAGTACTCATTATATGGAAATACCACAGTTTATCCGTTTATCTACTGAAGGACATCTTGGTTGTTTCCAAGTTCAGGCAGTTAGGACCTTGCTTTTTTACTGGCTTGATGTATTCTACAGATCCAATGTAAACTCTCAAGAGTTGCCACGATTGTTTCTTTCCCTCTACTACAAAAATCAGTGTGTTCCATTACAGTAGTGAGAACTCTGTCAGGGCCGCCTCTGGCCCAGTTATCTTTTTGCACACAGATCTTTCATTTGGGAGAGCAGGTACAGAGAGACCTTATTTTATAAAATTAGTCATGAACGTTTTATAAGCTTTAGTTTCTTTTTCTACTGTTTTGCAGATAATGTCTTTTTCTTTAAAAACCATTAGGTAAAGGAGGTAAAAACAGACGCAGAGGCAAAAATGAGAATGAATCTGAAAAGAGAGAGCTGGTGTTCAAAGAAGATGGGCAAGGTAAGCATTTAATAAGTTAGGTTTCTTTCAGTAATAGTTCTCTTTTGTAAATAAAGATATTCAATTTCTAAACATAAAAGATACTGTTCATAATCTGGAGCAAAAAAATGTGGTGTTCCTTTTTGCTCTTCTCACCTTCTCACCCCCCACACTTCTCCAGAGCATTTCTTTGTAGTTATTTCGTGTATACTCAGCCTTTGTTGAGGATTGATGGCATTTCTGTAAATACATATGTTTCACTATTTTATGTGAACACACTCAGAACTAAGAATGAATTGAACAGTTCCCTCTGTAAAGCTGGAAAGTTGTTCCCAGGCAAATACAATTGAACAGAGGGAACTGAACTTCAAAAGCTATATTGTTGACAATTCCATGACTTGGTTGGCTTTTTTTTGATAGTGAATGGTGCTACATAGTGTGTTCAATAGACCATGGTTATTAGAGGAATGAATCCAAAGCCTTTCCCTTGTATTGGCATTTATCAATAATTTATAAAATACAGTGAAATGAAACTGAACCATTGACTTGACCTTTTCAAACTGATTAAGATTTTTAAGTAATAACACTAGTTTCCCATGTTTTTATTTTAAGTAATTTCAAACTTTCAGAAAAGTTGTAATTTAAGTACCATGAATTCCCTTAAACACTTCACATGTGCGCGCACGTGTGTGTGTGTGTGTGTGTGTGTCTGACTGACTGTCTCCATCCGTCTTGAACCATTTGGAAGTTGACTGCAGACATCATGGTACTGTGGTACTTTTCCCTTACTATGAATGCTTCATCATGTGTCTCCTAAGAACAAGTCTCTTCTCTCAGATAACTAAGGTTATCAGTTCAGTTCAGTCACTCAGTTGTGTCCGACTCTCTGTGACCGCATGGACTGCAGCATGCCAGGCTTCCCTGTCCATCACCAACTCACACTCAGGTATTTTAACGTGAATATATTATCTGTCCAGTATATAATCATATTTAAAATTTTCTATTTATCTCAGTAATTTCCAGCAGTCTTTAACAAATAACTTTTTCTAATTGTCTCTTTTATAGAACTTGATGAATTTGTTCATACCATGAATATATATAAGCCACTGAAAATGAAACACAGTATCTGGCTGAAAGACCTTTTTATTTCTTACCCTTGCTCATTTTTACCTCCTTTAGCAATTGACTTTATTTTGACTACCATTAGTTCTTTTTCATGTTTCCCCCTCCCTCTTTGGAAGAGAGGCTACCTTTTAATTGACCAGCAATATTGAGGTGGTAATTGGGTGCTAGATTCACTGCAGTCTGAGTAACACTGCCACTTTGCAATCCCACAGGTGAACCTTTGAAAGTTAGGTTTCATTATATTTACACACTGGTGGATAGCCTCTTCTTAAACACAACTTGAGTAAGAGAAAAGTTTTGGGAGTGACCCCATCCCCCACCTCCGATCTTCTGGGCCACAAGAGATGGCCCTTGTGCAAGCCAGTGTATAATCTCAGTTTTTCGAATGACAACAAAACAGGGTGGCTTCCTTGGTACCATTTTGGAAAGATTTTGATTAAAAATTTGGCATTTGCCTGGGAACATCTTTCCATCTTTACAAAACCCAAAATAATCACTAATTTAACAAAGACAGTAATAACATTCAAGCTGCTTTTATTTGCTAGTGTACCAAAAATTGTGTTGTGACCAGTCTCTAAAGGCTAACCTTCCTCTAAGGGAAAGGAGATCCATAACTGGGTGAGGATCCAAAGTGAGCTATTGATGAGGAACATTTTAGTGTATATTTTGGTACAAGCCACTTTGATCTCCAGAAGTAGAGCATACAGTGATGAAGACAGTGGTCAGTCTACTGAACTCACAGTGAGTAAGTAAGGTAATTAAAATATTTCTAATAGAGACAGCTTGTCATGGACATGGCATTCCACAGCTTTGATTTTGGCTCTGCTGTATACTAGGTTGGTGTATATCATGCCCTTGTACTTACTTTACTGCAAATACTTACTCCTAACCAACACACCTATATGTTCTAATGAACCTACGTGGACTTTTAAGTTGCCTTTATCAGAAATTGAGCAATGTCCTATACTCTCTTCTTTTCCCTCATCCAGAGTATGCCCAAGTGATCAAAATGTTGGGAAATGGACGATTGGAAGCGATGTGTTTCGATGGTGTTAAGAGATTGTGCCACATCAGAGGGAAACTGAGAAAGAAGGTAGCTGTGGAGACTTGTTTTATTTTAATATAAAATTATGGTTAAAGGGGGAGAAATGGCGGTAAGGTTTTTATGGGCCAGGGACCTTTTTTTAGCATCATTTATGTTGTATTCCTGCCCAAGGTGGTTAACCTGAATCTAATCGTGAGAAATAATTAAGTCCAAATTGAGGGACACATTGTAAAACAAATCATCTGACTGTAAATATTGGCTTGGCCGTAACAACTTAAGGAAAAACACAAACCAGCTTTTTGGCCAATCCAGTACATGGAATTTTACTGTCATGAAAGAAAAAAAATGCTGGAAGGGCTATTTCAATGTAAAGAAGATTAAAGAGACTTATTGGTTATGTGCAGTAAGTGGTCCTTATTTAGGTTCTGACTTGGGGTTGGGGGAAATAGTTGTAAGGAGTATTAAGAAATTTGAATATGAATTAATGGTAAATAAATGTTGTATTAATGTTAAATTTCCTGAATTGAAATCATGAATGAGCAGCCTTGGAAAGAAATGATTAATTTCCCATCAGTGTAGCTGATCGGGCAGATTTATTTATTCATGAGGTTGGTTAGAAGTCCCTCTAATCTTGACTTTATGATTAAAAAAATAATTGGGTCATTAATGCTTCTGTTACCAAACTAAAGGGATTTTGTTTCCTGTGTGTATTTGAGTACATGGAGGGAAGGTAAAACCACATTTCTAATTTTACTATTCTCATATGTAATGGGTAACTAACCACTTGGAGTGGTTCAGTATTAGAAATCCCTTAATTGCTAAACTAATCGTTGGTCCTCTGGAATTATTAAATTGTCAAGTAGTTAAATTGTTATTTTTCTAATATCCCAAATGATAGAAACTTTAAAATGGCTCAGCTGCTTATTGTAGTTTTTTTCCCCTAATTCTAAATGTAGATGCTCTACCCACAATTGAGTGAATAGTATGTATGTGTTGTGGGAAGACTGACTCAACATTGCTCTTGGTTGAATATTTTTATTTTAAATGTAACCTGCTCTGGCTTTTATAGGTCTGGATTAATACCTCAGACATTATATTGGTTGGTCTACGGGACTACCAGGTAAAAATATTATTAAAATTTTCATTGTTTACTTGCTTGAATTTGGTGAGCAACTGATGTTTAGAACATAAGTCATAGCCAAATTTGATCAGTTCCCAGGCCAGTAGGCTGCTCAGTATTGTGTTAGTAAACGTTTCTTAAGGGCCAGTTCTGTCATAGGCATTGTGCTGGGTACCCCAGGGGTCACGGTTCCCCAGTGCCAGTCTATGGAGTCTGCATTTTCACTATAGAAGAATCACAGTGTGAGTTTTTCATGAAGCTAAATACTCCTTTTTCTCTTTTGGATATTTAGAAGTTCCCTTTTTGGAATGAAGGATACTATACTGTAGTTTTGTTAGTGTTCTTAGTTGGCAGGATAACAATAAAAATGTAATTTTGTGTTGGAGTGCCTGCCTGCCCCAATTTTTTTTAATTTATACATATTGAAATAAAAATACGAAAACCATTACTCTAGGGGATACAACTGAGTGAGTCAGGCTGCCATCTCACAAAATGCTTATGGCCTGACAGTGGAGAGAATAAGAGGCACACAAGCAGTTACAAGATAAATCATGATAAAAGTGTGTGTGTTCAGTCACTCAGTCATATCCAACTCTTGTCCTCTAAATTTAGATGGGAACTTAGGGAAGAAAATGGTAGTTACCCTTCAGTGATCTCTACCTGGAGACTACCCATTGTGAGTCTGTGAAATCTATTTGGTTTCCACCTATTGGAACTCAGCACCATGTATATGTTTACATTTTGAGTGATAGTGTCTCTATTTTTATAACTCTCATCATACTCTGATTTTTTAAATGTATGTTCCAGAATAAAGAATTAAAATTACTACTTTAAATCAATGGTTCTCCACTGTGGGTGACTTTCCTCCAGGAGACATTTGGCAGTGTCTGGAGACATGACTGGTTTGTACACGTGGGGGTAAAGGGCAGTGCTTCTGGCATCTAATTGATAGAAACCAAGGGTGATGCTGAACATCCTAAAACACACAGATTGGTCCCTACAGCAAAGAATTATATGGCTGAAAACATAAACAGTGCTGACATTGAGATAGCGTGCTCTAAACTCATATTATTTTAATGTCCATTTTCTTCTTTTGATCTTAAAGAGAACCTCAGAAGTAGAATTAATTCCCTGTTTGACGGATACGGAAGTCAAGGTTCTGAAAGATGTAACATTCATGCATGCATGCTAGCGTGCTGAGTTGCTTCAGTTGTGTCTGACTGTGACCCCAGGGACCGTAACCCACCAGGATCCTTTGTCCATGAGCTTCTCCAGGCAGGAATACTGGAGTGGGTTGCCATGCTCTCCTCCAGGGATCAAACCCGAGTATCTTAAGTCTCCTGCATTGGCAGGTGGGTCCTTTACCACTAGTGCCACCTGGGTAGCATTCCTATTGATACTCTTAAAATGACAGCCACAATAAATGTTCTGATTCTTAATTTCCCATGATCCTTCTTTTATGCCCCTGCCACTGAGAGGGTGGTACAGGGGCCAGTAGCATCACTAGCTTTCAGTTACTTGTTAGAAATGCAGATTCTTGGACCCCACCCCAGGGCGCCTCAATCAGAATGTGTGTTTTAACCAGAATCCCCTTGGGCTTCTGTACATAATGCTTTTTGAGAAGGGCTGGTCCTGAATCATACCATTCTTGGGTCACTGTGATCGCTTTCCTGCCTTTCTTTGGACCTGCTTTCAGGTCCAAAAATTTTTTTGAAGTTGAAACAATCAGCTTCAAACCCATTTTTCTTCCTTAAGTCAGATTCTTTTCAGTTGGGGAAGTGTGAATGTTATGAAGCATTCATTTTCAGTGGGACACTTGCATCAGAAATAGCCATACACTCTCATGGGCTTCATTCCATAACTCCTAATTTATCAGGAGATATAAAAGCTCCACCCAGGTAGTGGTAAAGAATCTGCTTGCCAAGACATGGGTTCGATCCCTGGATTGGGAAGATCCCCTGGAGGAGGAAATGGCAACCGACTCCAGTATTCTTGTCTAGAGAATTCCATGAACAGGGGAGCCTGGTGGGCTACAGTCCATGGGATCACAAAGAGTCAGAAATGACTGAGCATAGACATTAAAGCTCCATAAGAGATTCTGATGGATTTGTACCCTAAGAACCACTGATTATGAAAAAGTATAATAATTCCCTTAGGTCATTATCCCAGTCTCAATTTTTGAATTAGTGTTTAATCACCTAAATTGTGGTCCCAGTGAATTTTTATTTTTCAAAAGACTTCTAATCAAAGGGTAACTAAATAATCTTAAAAATTGGGTCTGCACAGTTCTGCTTCTTTTGAAGTGAAATCTATATAAATGTCTTCCCTAAGCTTGTTGATAATTATTCACTTACATATGCAAGATTCTTCAGACTGACTTAAACCCTTAAACCCAAGAATGTTTTTCAGAGGGTAGGAGAAAACTTTAAAATTTAAGAAAAGTTTGAAACTAATTTATGAAATTAATGGATAGTATTTTGGCATAATTATTTTTAAACATTATGTGTCTCTTTTTAAGGATAATAAAGCTGATGTAATCTTAAAATACAATGCAGATGAGGCTAGAAGCCTGAAAGCATATGGCGAGCTTCCAGAACATGGTAATGTCTGAGTTATTAACCTGTTAATATGCTGTTAATCCTTGATGGTTTAAATGAAGGAATTTTGATAGAATTTTTTTGATTTTGCATATTTAGTTTTGTCTTTATGTGATTCAGTCCAAGTATGCCTGCCTTCACTTCATATTACTAGACACCTTAAGAAGAAAGTAATTGAGACTCTGTTCTAATAACTATACTTTTGGTGAGGATTTATCCTTTTTGAGCCCTGGACTATATTTTGGTTGTTGCATATTACCAAGAAAACTGTAATTTTACTTGGGTGTGAAAATCCTGCTGTAATTATTTACTTCACATTTCCAATCTAGGAAATACTAATATATCTGGGAATAAGACTAGTAGTTCCTGGTTCATTTCTGTTATTAAGGGATAAGCATGATATAACCAAATTTTTCTGATTGACGTGTTTGATAATTTCTGGGTTGTTAACATGTGCTACCTTTTTTGAAGTGTAGCTAGGAGTTGTAATAGTTTAGAGTTTGTTTAATTGGAGCCAGCCTCACTAAAAATACCTTGGTGAACAAAAGAAAACTATTTCCATCTTGACTTAGAGATGTTGTGTAAAATAGTGTTCTATATACTAGGGTGGTTAGGTAGACGTTATGAGGCTATTTTTGATAATGAAACAGATTCAAAGTTTGACTTGTATAGTTCAACGTTTGATACCCAACTGCTGCTTTCAGTAGGCACTTTAATTCATTTTTGTTAATATCTTGGCTATATTATATGACTATATTTGTTATTGTTTCTTAAGCTAAAATCAATGAAACTGATACATTTGGTCCTGGAGATGATGATGAAATCCAGTTTGATGACATCGGAGATGATGATGAAGACATTGATGATGTAAGTTGATGCACCTTGTGTTTTCTCAACTTTCGTTTGTGCTAGTCAAATTGTTAGTGCTTATGAGAATTTTATGATCTTTTTCAATATTTCTTCCTGAAAAGATCAGTATTTGCTAGAGTATCTAGAGAGAGAGCTGTTAAGAAATTTAGCAGACAATTGTGAGAAATAAGATTTTATCCAAGAAACAGGCCTTTTCTTATAAGTGGCTATATTCCCTGTGTTGTACAAACATGCCTTCTCTTAATTGAAACTAGTATATTAAAAGAATAATCTTGTTTGAACCAGTTTGGTATGAAGCATTGGAATTACAACATAACATTAAAAGCCCTGTTAAAGGAACTCCCTGGATTGCCAGTGGTTAGGACTCTGTGCTTTCACTGCTGACAGCCTGAGTTTGATCCCTAGTCAGGGAACTAAGATCCCACAAGCTTTGTGGCACAGCCCCCCTGCCCCAAAAAAGCAAAGACTGGTCTTGAGGAAGACTGAGTTAAGTGATACCTACCACCAAGATTCTACAATTAACATATTTCTATACTTGGTGTATCATATTTCTGTCTATACTTTATTCATCTGTCAGTCCATCTTACATATTTTGATGTATCTCCAAACCATTTAGAATACACCATGACTTAAGGAAAATTTGAGCACAAAACCTACAGTACTGTATTTTAAAGCATACCCTAAAATAGAAAATTAATAAGGGTTAAGAAATAAATCCATCATTCTATTTTTAATGTTACCTCCATTTGGAGACCCCTGAGCGAGAGGATTCCTGTGACTAAACTGTTCGTAACTTAAGAACCTAGTCAGAGAACATGCCTGAGTCTGAAGTCACATACACAGAGGTGATAGGGTGAACATCTAGATAGGGTAAAGCTTTTCTAAGAAAAATATTTTTAAATTTCTGCCAGTGCTTCCTCAGAACTGGGATAATAAAGACAGTAGTTATTAAAGTAATTTGAGTTGGCTTGTACGTTTTGTAAGTTGTTTTATCAGCTGAGAACACTACTTCTTCCCCAAGGTGTTTCTCCAAATGGTTTCTGTGTATTCTTGCCTTCACCTCTATAACCAGGTTGACTGGTAGGAGAATTTGGTATCACACTTGGCCCTTTCTTAAGGAAGTAACACTCCTTGTGTCTGCTCCCACCCCCGAGATAAATTTCTAGTCACTAGCATGAAAGGACGGAGACACTAATCTTTACAGATAATATTCTGCATAACGTATAGCATTCTGAAGGAATTTGTAAAGATTCACTGGCAGCAGACCAGAATTGAGAAAGTCCTAGTGTACAGAATTTCCTCAGCAAACTGAATTTGTTTCCCAGATAGTCTAAAGAAGAGGGTGCATGTGCCCCTTACATGAGGTAGACTTTTGGAGTATAAAAATTCTTTTGGTTGATGTGATTTTTTTTCTTCCAGATCTAAAGCGAACTCAGCCATGCACATTCCAGTTTTCTCTGAAGATTGTTCAACAGTTTGAATGTTTAACTGTGACTCATTAAAATAAAAGTTTCATTAGCAGCACAGTTTGCTAAAGCAGAGTGATTTTGTTTCTAAGGTATTTCTTTAAAAACTGGTAATGCTGAATTCTCTTAAGTGAAATGTTAAGGCCACTTTGTTCTTTTGGTATAATGGAAGTCTGTTCTTTCACAAAAGGAAAAAAATGCATTACTGCCTTTCCCACTTTGACCACTTCCAGTAATAAGTAAATGGATGTTTTGAATAAACCACTTGCCATACACTTGTTATAAATTATAATTAAGCCCTAGTTTTGACTTACCTGTTGACTGTACAATGAATTTTTATATATTCCAGTTACCTAGTTCCCTTAAGATTTTGGTACAATTTAAGGGAAGCAGAAATCTTCATTTGAAGTAAAAAATGATTGTTCTGTTTTTCATATTTAAGAAGCATTTGGCTGTTTTTATACTAACTTTGAAATCATATACTTTTTTTTTCATGATCTTATTTTGCCACTGTAAGCCTGTCAATGAAAAAGGCATTTCCAAAGTGAAGTTTTTAGAACCTGGGTTTTAATAGCAATTTTGAATTTGTAGAGTTAGTAGTTGCAGAAATCAAACACTAGGTGGCACCCAGTTATCTTAACATTAGAGACATTGATATAGTTATCAGCCTTTTTTTAAACTTACTATTACACAGATGATTTCCCAAACAAAAGACTGATCACATGCTATGTAGAATATTTTTGCAAAACAAAAAGATAATGTTCAAAGTTTTATTTTCAGAAGTCATATATGTGTAAGCTGGAATTTTGAGCACTTTTTAAACACTTAGGTGTAAATGAAAATTTAATTTCATAACTGCTTGTACAAATTAAGCCTTTTGGAAAGTATCTCTAAGCTGGGAAAAGAGGAAGGCATAACAATGAAATGAAAAGATGGTCTCCAGTTTCTGAATGGAAGAGCTGCATACAAGGGAGAAATATAATAAAAGTCAGTATTGTGCTGTAGAGAATATTAAACCCTTTGTGTTTAGGATGTATTTTATTATGTGTATAGGTGTTTTTGCTTGTATTTTATTGGCAGTTTAGATTTACCCTGTGTTACTTAGTTTTCTATTATCACTTCTAGTAAGATGAAATTAAGGGCAGGACCTAGGCCTCACTAGCTACGTAGAAATCATATAAAAGAAGTCCTTGTAGCTTTTAACACTTGTAAGGAAACAGCTTTGAAAAAATTTGACTTCATGATTGTCGTCATCATGAAGTAATGACATAAGGAGTAATCTAAACCTCCTAAGATATTTAGGCTTCTGTACATAAAAGTGCTTTGCTAAATTTGTGCCATATGTAGATCTTTCCTCCACATTATCTTGCCAAGAATGTTTTGACCCTGCATCTGTGCTACAGTTCATGGTAGGGGTGGTGCAACGCCAACATTGGTTTTTCTACTTCCCTTAACAAATGGTTTGTCTAAAGATTCTTTTCAAATTACAAATATGACACTGATTCTTGTGTTTGCAAGTGACTTTTCTTGCCGAGGTAGTAACAGTCCCATCTGGTGCTGTTGCAGTCTAGAAGATCTCGAATCACGATGATTAAAATAGTTGGGGTAAACGAGTAGTTCATTTGCAACACTACTTGGAGGAATTATTTTACTTGCTTGTCTAAAAGTGAGTTTAACTGATTTGATTATATTTCACATGAATTTGGAATGGAAGTGGTCGTTAAGGAAAAAAAATTTTTTTGTTATGCTGTTTGATTCCTACAATACAGTGCCATAAGGTGTGCCCTGAAAGAAAATAAAGTGTTTGAAATCCAAGAATGATACTTACTGCAAAGAGAGTGTAATAGTTACCACTATTGAGTTTGACAGGCTTGTGTTTTTATACACACTGTTTATTCCAGTTAGAGTATAAATAAGTCATATTACTAAGGTGGTTAAATAACCAAAGCAAATGTTTGTGTAAAAAAAAAGACTTGCCAAGAATTAATTGTTTGACTGTTGAATCTTTCTTGAACATCCAGCTTCTCAAAGAGACTACCTCTTAAGGAGCCTGTAAGCTATGCATGATGAAAATTCTTGTATTAATGATCATTGGTTTACTCACCACGTCCATGGAATTGTGGCTATAAACATAGTTGCTTACAAAACTCATAGTGACTTACAGTTTAACTTAATCTCATCTCGTGTAAATATAAAATATAGGATTTTGCATAACAACTTTAATAGATGTAAACTGCTGTCAATACTGAGCAAGTGAGTAATCAAATAGATAAAAGCATGTTTCAAATAAAATACCTAGCTGGATTTATACTTTATTGCATACAGATTTAACAACATCCAGTGTTGTGTGGCTTGACAGTGAAATAAAAAGTAAGTTCTGTATGTTCCCTGACAATCATAAAGATTAAATTATAAAGATTTGTTTCAGTATCAGATGTTTAGATTTCTATCCTGCTTATTACTAAGGGGGAGTTTCATTTACACAGTTTGGACTCCCATGAACTTTTGCATACCACTTTGTATTTTTTATTTACCTTAAAGTAGCATTCTTGCATTTTTCTTCCTGTTTAGAAAAGAACAAAATCTGAATTAAGTCTTACTAGTAAGTGTGATAAGACACTCAGGAATTTGGAGAGTGTTGGACTATATCCTTTCTTCCTCCACAGCTGCCTTGTGCTTAGGAAGCCTTGTGATAAGTGAAGAGCATGGACTCTGGGGTCAAGCAGCCTGTGCCCCAGCCCCCACTCTGCCCTTTACCTGCAGGTGACCACGCATACCACCTCCAGCTTGTCTGAGCTTCAGGGCCTTCCTCCTGTAAGATGAGAGATAACAGTACCTGCAGAATCAGCATTATTGGAAGGATTAATAATGTATTCACATGTGATGCACTTCATAGCAGTGTTCACTACTATTCACTTGATAGGACTATAAGATACAATATGCATGCCTTTTATATTCTCTTTCACTTGCAGTCTTTGGTTCCTATAATAAAAGAAGTGTGTAGAATATATTTGTATATTTATGTCAACATAGTATTTAAAATAATTGCTACCACCCTCATTTAATTCAGCGTAAGACTAACAGATGGAATTTTCTAAATTGCCTAAGGATATTTTGCAAAATACTAACTTGCTCTATATTTCTTTAGAGAAAGTTTAGTATTGTTGATAGCTCTGGTCATATTTCATTCTTAAGTCTTAAATCAGTCTCTTACAGTAGATTCATGACAGGTAATTAGTACTGATTTGGAAGTTTCTTTTCCCATTGTTTGGAATTACAATTCCAATTGTCTGGAATCAGATGCAAACTATTGCAATTAGAAATAAAATATAGAAATAACTTTCAACATCGTATGAAATTGTTTTTAAACTGTCTATGATGTTTCAAACTAAACTATTCATGATCATTCTTAAAATTTTGATTAAAAAAATTGTGATATATGAGGGAAATGTATACTTATCTGTTTTTTTATTTCTGTGTTTGATTTGAATGAATCCATTTGGTCAGACTCCAGATACAGGATGTTCTGGGCAAGTGAATTTGTTACAAACCTCTACTGAAGACATTTTCTAATGTTAGATCAGTTGTCCAGAATGATCTCAAATTCCCAGAATCCCATTCACTGGACCTTATTTTATGCTGTGTGGAGACAGAAGTAGATATTTATTCTCTGGTCAACTTTCTCACTTTTAAAAAGCCAGTCTTTTCTATTGCAATCCAGGCTTTGTTTGGTTCACAACCTGATAATGGAAGATCAAAAAGTGAAGACAAAATCTGAGTAAGGTCTCATTGCTGATTTGATCCACCAGACTGTCAGGTATAGAATTAGTTGGCTTTTTGCAAATTCGATAACAATTTCTTTTAAAAAGCAAGTTTTACAGTGTCTCTGACATGCAGTAAAATGATTAATCTTGTTAACAAATCCTCTGTACAGGGATTTGTTTCTTTAAAATGTATCTCAAGCATCTTTTAAAGTGCGAGCTACAAGTAGGCTATATTCTTAAAGAAAAAAGCTTCCAAAGGAAGTATGAGACAGCTATACGACACTGTCAAGAGTGGTTATATAACTAACCGAAGAATCCCAGCAGCACCCTGCTAACTCTTTTAGTGTGGCAGTCTTCTACACATCTCTTCTACATAGTTGTCTCAGGGAAAAACTGTGATTATTGAGTTGCAAACTGCACCAGCCATCATTTTTCGTGGAATACCATTTTTACTTGAACAACTAACTAGTTACTGAAACGGGTTTGTGCTGACTGTCACTCCAAGGAGAAAGCATTTGTTGGAGGTGATAAAATTTGAGTTTTAAGTGAAAAAGAGTTGGGGGAAATTGATAACTGCCACCATTAGCTTGCCAGCTTCACAGTGAAGAGGTCAGTGGTGGTAGTAATGGATGTGACTTTAATACCATAGAATGAAATGTGTTGACATTTGGAAGACTAGCAGTCAAGCGGTATTTTCTAAATGATTGTTGCATTTTAGTGTACTAGTATGAAAAGATCAATGATTCAGTGTCAGATTGTACATTGCAACTAACTTGAAGTTACCATTTGTCAAGATTGGATGTAGTATCAAGAACATACTTACCTGGAAAGCATTAAACTATTTCTCTCTTTTCCAAGGACATAGAGGCTAGATTTTCTTCATGTGTTTTAACAACCTACTGTAATACATTGAATACAAAAGCAGATATGAGACTCAATTTTCAGTTAAGCTGGACGATAAAGAGATGTTATTTATGTTAAAATTTATGTTTATTGTTGAACAAACCTAAAAATTTTCTAACATAAATATTCCCCCAAGTGAACTTAGTACTTCAAAGAAAACTGATGGGGTTGCAATATTAACATGGGCACTTTCAGGTAAAAACAGTTTTGGAAAATATCTACCAGCATCAGCAGATAGAGTTCTTTCAGAGTCTTAATTTTAGGTGTAAAGTAGGAATTAGGTTTTACTGAAGGACCAAAATATTTTAAGTTTTGTAGGCTCTATGATCTGTGTTACAACTAAGCTCTGTGGGTGTTTCACAAAAGCAGTCTGAGATAAGATGTAAACAAATGACAGTGGCTATATTCCAGTAAAACTTTATTAAAAGTAAAAGTGGGCTACATTTGGCCCATGGGCTGTAGTTTGCCAACCCCTGCTGTAAAGGGGCTCTGAGGCAAAAAAAAAAAAAAAAAATTGAGAACTGCTGCATTCGACTAACATACTAGGTGGTTTAACAGATTTCAAGTTGTTCAAGGAATTCCCTGGTGGTCCAATGGTTAAGACTGTCCTTCCACTGTAAGAAGAAAAAAAAAAGCTCTGGTGCCCTAATTAACTTGTTTTAATCTTATTGGGTTAGGAACACTATTCATTACAGCCAAGGGACCAGCCCCAGCTTGCCCACTTTCATGCCCATTTGTGTCTAAACTCCTGGCTATCTCACCATAGTTGCACCCTACACCCAGCACACCTTTGGGAGTGTCAGGAAAATGTTCATCACATTTTTGTGCCAACAAAGGGACTCTTTCCAAGCTTTTCACTAAGAACCCAGCTATAAGTTACTGAGGACTTCAACTTGTCAGGGTTTTGTGGGTTTTTTTTTGTGTAATTTGCACACCATAAAGTTCACCCATTTAAAATGTACAGTGGTTTTTCATACACTTAAAAGAGTCAACCATCACCATAATGTAGAACGTTTTCATCATCATCACATACCCCCCCCTGGGAGGGGCCGTCCCAACCCACATTCAGCTCTGTTCCTCTTTTTTAAATCATGCATTTTTCCCCGAGGGGTGTAAGTTAAAACCTGGGGGCTGGTCACCATCCCACAGAGAACGCTGCAGCAGAGATGTTCTTACAGAGATTCTTCTAGTAGTGGTAGTGTTTGTTAATTGCTCAGTCGTGTCCAGCTCTGACCCCACAGACTACTGTAGCCCGCCAGGCTCCTCTGTCCTTGGGATTCTCCAGGCAAGAATACTGGAGTGGGTTGCCATTCCCTACTTCAGAGGATCTTCCCAAGGATCGAACCCGGGTCCTCCTGCATTGCAGGCAGACACTGTTACGGGTACCTGTGTGCGTTATTTGTGCTCCAGTAAGGAAGGAACCATTGAGTAGTACTCGAGTGGAGTCAGCCAGGGAGCCAGGGGCACAGTTGGAAGGCAGACTTACATACCCCTGCTCTTCTTGAAGGTTCACCTAGCTGGCGTCCCGGAGTCTCCTGGCTGCATGTCTGACTGCAGTGAGGGAGGACCTAGCTCCTGCCGCCCCTGGGCGCCTGTGCTTGGAGGGAGGCATCTGTACACATGGCACGGGCCCAAGCGGCGCCTGCCGGAGGCCCTACTAGGACCTGTTGCCAGAGCTGCAGCTCTAAGTATGTGGTTGCCTAGTGTGTGTGAACTCAATGCGAGCCGTGTGAGGGTTTGAATGCACGGTGTGTGAGAACGTGTGCATGCTGGGTGGGCAGGTGTGTGTGCACTGTGTTTGCAAGCTGAGTGAGGATGTGAGTGTATGCTGCGAGAAACTGCATTCCCTGTGTATGACACTGAGTGTATTCACTGTGTGATGATGTATGTTTACACTGGGATGTGTACGCTGCCTGCTGTGTGTAAGCACTGTATGGGGAACGGTGTCCATGCAGTGTGTTCTTTTGCGCTGTGAAGACCAGTGTACACCTCGAACGTGCACGCGGTGTGTGGGAGCTCTGTGAGAACTAGTGTGCACATTGCATGTGCACGCCGTGTAGGCGTAATGCGTGAGAGTGGGTGTGCATATTGCTAAGTGCATGAGGTACGCGCCTGCTGCGGACCCCTGTGCACCTCGCGTGTGGACGCGGTACGCATGCGCAGCTTGAGAACCGGTGCGCACATCGCACGTGCACGTCGTTGAGGGGACGCGCGCGGGTTCCACAGCGCGGCGGCAGGGGCAGTGCGCCTGTGCAGCCCCGGCATCCCGATGGAGCACGGTGTCGGCTGCGCGGCGACAGCCGGGACTGAGGGGGCTACGCGGGCCCCTCCGCTTCCTGGGAAGATGGCCGAACCGGGCGCGGTGAGGACCTCACCGCCCAACCACCGGCCTTCAGGTAGGGGACTCTCGGGCTGAGGCGGGCGCGTGGGCGCCTCAGGCCCCTGAGGGGGGCGGGGCGGGCCGCGCCGGGGCGGGAGGCGGGGCACGGAGCCGGGCTAACATCCTCTCCTCTGCCCGGGGTCGTCTAGGCGCGGGGTCCCAGGGCCGCGTCCCTCACGGCGCCGGTGACAGGGGACACTCCCTCTCGGGCGACCTGAGTGAGTAGGTGCCATTGGGGGGTGGCTCAGGGCGGGTGACAGGTGTGCTTGGTGTGAGGGGTGGATGCAGAGGCCATGCTTGATGCCCGAGGGGCCCCGAGCGTCTGGCCCAGTCTCCCGGCGCAGCCGGCATGGGGGGCACCGGGGTTGGCCGAGCCGGCGCCGGGGGTCGCCGGGGGTCGCCGCGGGTCGCCGGGGCCTGCGCGCCCGCCCACTCTGCGTCTCGGGCGTCGAGCGCGAGCGGCAGCCCAGCTCTGCGCTTCGCGGCGTCCCTGTGGGGCCGAACCCGCGCGTCACCCGCTGGCGGAGCGGCCAGGTGCGAGCCCCTAGCCGGGCTCCCTGGCCGCCCGCTCGTGCGAACAGAGGCCGCGGGTACACTGCTCCGGGGTCTGGCGGGGCCGCGCGGCGGATGAGCCCCCGGCCCTCGGGGCTGCAGCTGCTGGGAGCTGAGGAGGCACGGTCCCCGTACTGGCTGCCCACAAACGAGCGAAGCGGGCAGAGATTTTGAGGACATTTGAGGGAATTTTCGATAAGCTAGTCTCGCGTCTTTTAACGTTCTGTAAAGTGGTTGCAGGTAGTGCGGGGGTGTAAGCAACGTGGAAACCGATTTCGTGTTTTTCCTGACAACACCTTTTTTTTTTAAGTTAATGGGAGCTATTTTTAAGACGTGTTTTTACCGCAGTATAGCATGCTTCCCACAGAAACGCACAGATCTTAAGTAGAGGATTTGGAGATTTATCACATCGTGAAGATCTGCGTATTTTATGTAAGGTATACCAAGGAAGGGAAAGAAATCAAGGGAAATGTTCTTGAATCACTTAAAACAAGATTTGCATGGAGGAAGTGGTATTTTTTTATTGGGCCTTCATTTGTATCATTTAGAAAAGGAGGGGGTGGCTTAAATCTTTCCCGGTTTGCGTTTTTCATCATGCATATTTTGAAAGGCAGAATTTAACAATTATCACAGGATTGTGATATAAATACTATAAACATGTACTTCTGTTTTCGTCTTTTTTGCTTGAGAAACTCGGTCGCATCTGCTAGGGAAGAACCCAAAACCTACCCATCCGTTAGGACCAGGTTGGGGGAGGGGAACCTAATAGAATAAAACATTGGAAAAGGAAGGTTGTTAAAATTCACCTTTTAATTCGGTCGAGAGTTTAAATAAGTAGGTAGTTTTGATGTTGTAGAGTCAAGGTGGAGCTGTATGGTTGGGCCTGAAATTCATCTGTGGTATTTTATTTTATTTGAAGGCACTTACTAAGAGAAATCCCATGGACAGAGGAGCCTGACGGGCTACAGTCCATGAGGTCGCAAAGAGTCGGACACGACCTCGCGATGAAACAACAACCATAAATAAGGGTACCATTCTTATTAAGTTCTAGTTGAAAACTTTTATTGTAAAAAAATAGCTTAAAGCTATATTCCTTCATTTGACATCGGAAATACGGAAAGACACGTTCTGTGAAGGCTTAAAATATTTCAGGGACTTCCCAGGCGGTCCAGAGGGTAAGACTCCTCCCTTCCATTGCAGAGGGGAGGAGTTTGATCCCTGGTCAGGGACCTAAGATCCTGCAAGCCACCAGGTGCGGCCCCAAACAAAAGATTTTTTAAAAGATAAAATATTTAATAAACTTCCATGTACATTAGGGTTGGTGTGGAAAAATTAAAGTATTCAATTTAGGTGTCAGGTAGTACAAGGGTTTGCTCTTTTAAAGCAGGTTTTGTGAGGCTAGGTACTTTGAAAAATAATGTCATCCTCAGAGAAGTCTTGATGATAAAACCTCAAGGTTTTATGATTATCCATCCTCATAGTGATTATTCTTGGCCATCCAAGGCTTTATCATCTGGGACCTGTTCTTGATGAGATTCAACCTGCATTTCTTGAGGGTCAACCATTGTTCCTAAGTTTGTGCTGAGTGCTTTGAGGGCCAGAAAAGACAAATTCCAGAGAGGTTTAGGCTCTCAGACAATTTCATAGTGGGGGGATATGGGCCGGCAAGTGGTTTTCCTGGGAGCTGGTGTAGAAGGTCTCATGAGAATACCTTTCTGGTTGTTTCCTCTAGCAACAGGTTCTTCCGATATTGAAATCCTGTGCAGTTTTCCCTATTATCCCCCAGTAATGCTTTCTTTCTTTCCCTTTACCTACACCCCAGGATGGAAATGACCAGAGTACTGTTCTCTTTAGTGCTTTTGTTATGTGCATGGTATAAGGAATGAGGTGCAAGCACCTGTTGCTTGAGTCTGCTTAAGTACCTTTAGAAGGCAGGGAGAGGCAGCAGACTGTCACCGGAGTCTGTCAGACTGCCTTGGTGACACACAGGTCCTCTGCTCCCCTCAGTCTGAAATGCGCCCTTCTCCACTTTTCCCATAGGCCTCTCTCGTCTGAATTAAGGAAGTTTGTCTTTTTTGTGCCTGTAGCACCTGCAGGAAAGCAGTCTTCTTATTCCACCCGTGTGATGACATCAACCTTCCAGCTCCTCTTGGCAGCTGTTCATTGGGTGCCCACTGTGAACAGAGCCCTGACTGCCTGGGTGTGAATGCCACATCTCCTCTTCCTGCTTTCTTACCTGCAGAGACATTGTTGAGCTTCAGTTTTCTCACCTTTAAAATGGGTATAAGAACACCGTGGTGGAGGGAAGGAATAGAAGCACTGCTTTGAAGATGAAGGAATTAGTAGCTGTAAAGCAGTGCTTGACACAGTAAATGCTCGAGCTGGTCATTCAGTGTCCCTTCTATTAGATGATCAGCTTGAGAGTAAGGCCTGGGTCCAGATTACAGGTGCCTCTCACAGTGCCACCTGATGCAGAGAGTGGCTGGATGTCATCCTACTCATCCTCAAAGTTTTTGCACACAGTAGGTCTGTAACTGATGTTCGACAATTGCATTATGCTGGGAGCAGCTCCACTGGGTTGAGTAAATACTCGCAAGTTGGTTTAAAGGAGTATGTCGGTGGAGAAGATTGAAATAGTGGGATTACAGAACATGTTGAACTTTACAGTGCTTTCTGCAGGTAAATACTGTTTCCTAAGTTGAATTCATTTGCCCATGGTTCCCTGGTCGGGAGGGAATTGCTTTGAGGTGAGAGTCCCTTGGACAGCAAGGAGATCCAACCAGTCCATACTAAAGGAAATTAGTCCTGAATATTCATTGGAAGGACTGATGTTGAAGCTGAAGCTCCAATACTTTGGCCACCTGATGCGAAGAACTGACTCACTAGAAAAGACCCCGAGGCTAGGAAAGATTGAAGGCAGGAGGAGAAGGGGATGACAGAGAATGAGATGGTTGGTTGGCATCACTGACTCAATGGATGAGTTTGAGTAAGCTCCGGGAGTTGGTGATGGACAGGGAAGCCTGGTGTGCTGCAGTCCATGGGGTTGCAAAGAGTTGGACACGACTGAGCGACTGAACTGAGATGAAGTTCCCTGCTCACCTCCCACCCAGATTAGGCAAATGGAAGGGTGCATAGGAAGTTCAGGAGAGACTCCCCTGGGGACCACAGTAGGGTAGGACCAAGTTGGAAAGGTTGGGAGTCCGGCCGCAAGAAATTCAGAGTTCTTCATCCTCTCTCAAAGTTGCATTTGAAACTTTTTTTTTTAATTGTCCAGCCATGCAGCTGTGGGATCTTAGTTCTCCGGCCAGGAATTGAACCCCTCGGTAATGAAATTGCAGAGCCCTAACCACTGGACCCACAGGGAATTCCCTACAACCATTCTTGACCACTTTAATACTAAAATTGTTTGAACCTAAGAGGAACGAGTTGAGCTTGTGCATGTGTTCTAACATCATGAGTCCCTTTGGCCTTGAGAAAGACATTCCCACTCCCCTAGGTCAGGAGACAGAGAGACAAAGTTGCATTTGGTCTGGGGCTTCTGTTCTGGCTTTGTTGAATGATGGCACTGATGGACTTGGACTTGGCAGAACCTTCAGGGCCAACTCCTGAAAGCCTGCCTGACTATAAACTGTTTATTTTTTTGATGTCCTGAGCCTGGTGACACAACTGGTCAAAGTCTGTCATTTCTGTCTCTAACCCTCTTTCCTCTCCAAAATTAAAGGATGTTTTCCTTTCATTCAGATGCCCCATCTTCTGAAGTGGTTCATTTTTTGAAAGAACATTTTATATTCTTTTTGAAAATTTATTTATTTTTCATTGAAGGATAATTCCTTTACAATATTGTGTTCATTTCTCCCATATATCAACATGAATCAGCCATAGGTATACATATGTCTCCTCCCTCTGGAACCTCCCTCCCACCCCTCCAGGTTGTCACAGAGTACCAAGGTGAGCTCCCTACACCATACGGCAAATTCCCATTGGCTATCTATTTTACGTATGTTAATATATATGTTTCCATGCTACTCTCTCAATTTGTCCCACCCTCTCCTTCCCCCACTGTACTAAAAGTCTGTTCACTATGTCTGCATCTCCACTGCTGCCCATATAGGTTCATCAGTACCATCTTTCTAGATTCCATATATATGCATTAATATACAATATTTGTTTTCCTTTTTATGATGCCACTCTGTATAACAGGCTCTAGGTTCAGCCAGCTCATTAGAACTGATTCAAATGCATTCTTTTTTATGGCTGAGTAATATTCCATCGTGTATATGTACCACAGCTTCTTTATCCATTCATCTGTTGACGGACATCTAGGTTGCTTCCATGTCCCAGCTATTGTAAATAGTGCTGTAATGAACATTGGAGTACATGTGTCCTTTTCAGTTATGGTTTCCTCAGGGTATATGTCCAGTAATAGGATTGTTGGGTCATATGGTAGTTTTGGGCTTCCCTGGTAGCTCAGCTGGTAAAGAATCCATTCCTAGTTTTTTTAAGGACTCTCCATACTGTTCTCCACAGTGACATTTTGCCTTCTGTATTAGCTGTACTAATTGACTTACACAACAGAAGGATTTTCAGGGCTGAATCAGGTAGATGAGAGATGGGGTTTTCTGGTGGATGCTGGTCAGTAGTCTGGTGGGCTTTGTTGGGAGGATTTAATAGGATAGAGCTCATAATGTGCTCAGCATAGTCAGCACTCACAGGGCAGGTGGTATGATTTGGCAGCTGTGGTTTTGCAGCTGTGCTTCAAGAGCAGGGAACCACAAGTTGCCAGTTTTCTTATGGTCCAGACTTGAAGGTCCTAGAATGTCCTTTCTGCTGCATTTGGTCAAAGCAAGTCACAGAGCCAGCCCAGATTCAAGGGGAGGGGAAATATACTCCACCTCTTGAGGCGATGTGTGGTAAGCACCTACTGGAAGAGGAGGAATCTGCCTTTCTAGAGGTTCTCTACTGTAACAGGTGAGTACCTTGAAATTGAGATGTTAAGTAAGGGAATTCCTTGACTTGGTGCATTCACTGCCAGGGCCTGGGTTTGATCCCTAGTCATGGAACTAAGATCCTGCAAGCCATGAGGCTCAGCAAAAAAAAAAAAAAAGAGAGAGAGATTTAAATAAGTTGGTCAAAGTCACACATTAAGTGGCGAGCCAGGGCTCAAACCCAAGTGTGTTTGACTCTAGAGTTAAGTATTTTTAATCTCCATGCCTCTGTTCTATTCCAGATAGATTATAACAAACTCCTTTTATGCATGGGCCATGCCTCCCACATTTTCTGTACCCTACTCAAGATGTAGCTTAGTACTGTTGATACACATTTTATGAAGATTTTATGTGCCTTTTTTATAGTACACAGTTACTTTACTGTATAAAGTTGATGATGACCTTCATTTCTTAGAACTACAGCAAAAATTGTATCAACAAAAATGCTTAGAGGGAGAGAAGTTTCATTTAACAGAATCTCTTGTTTGCCAGATTCCAGGATATCAATGGGTATCAGGTTGCTTTGTCAAATTTCTACAAATGTTTCTAAATATGTGCTCTCAATTTATATCATTACTGTGTACAATAATGAACCATAAGGAGTCTGGCATCTGTCCACAGGCCATACACTGAGTACTTTTGCCCTGGACTAGCATTTCCCACGGAGAAAGCAGTGGCACCCTACTCCAGTACTCTTGCCTGGAAAATCCCATGGACAGAGGAGCCTGGTGGGCTGCAGTCCATGGGGTCACGAAGAGTTGGACATGACTGAGCGACTTCACTTTCACTTTTCACTTTCATGCATTGGAGAAGGGAATGGCACCCCACTTCAGTGTTCTTGCCTGGAGAATCCCAGGGACAGGGGAGCCTGGTGGGCTGCCGTCCATGGGGTCGCACAGAGTAGGACACGACTGAAGCGACTTAGCAGCAGCAGCAGCATTTCCCAAAGGGTGTGATATACAAGATGATTTAGATTACATGTGGACAAACTTATCTTTTCAGTTTTAGATTAATAGTCCTGTGGATTCTTTCCTTGTATTGTAAAAGTACAACTAATACATCAAACTAACTTCATGAATATTTTCAGCATGAAGTAAAATATGAAAAAATATTCAATTTAAAGAACAATTTAAAGAAAACTACTGAGTATAGGTTGGTGCTAGTTAATACAAATAGAATGCTAGCTTTAACTATTTAACTCAGTATATCCAAAATATTGTCATTTCAACATGTAATTAATATAAAGAATTATTAATGAAATATCTCACATTTTGTCCTTTGCACCAAGTGTTCCAAAACCAGTGGAAGACTTGACACTTCCAGCTCATCTCTACATGGACTAGTGAACAATTCAGGTGCTCAGTAGTCACTGTGGCTAGTGGCTCACATATTGGACATGGTGATCTAAAACATTTCCCTCATGGCAGAAAGCTCTGTTGGTCACATAGGGCACCATGGCATTGAGTGGCTCATGAAGAACAGGATGTATGCTGCAGTATTCCACCTATCGTAGCTCTCTTGTGTGGAGATGAAAAGATGCTTTGATAAAACGGCCTCCCCTGCAATAAGGCAAAACCTGCCTGGACCCTCAGGCTCCCAAGGGGAGAGGCTGCTTTTGCTTTCCCTGACGTGGGCAGGTGCCAAGGTCCGGATATGGATTACTGTCTTGGATTATTCACAACGTGTGGAAAGGGAGTAGCCTTGGCTTCCTGGTAAATGTTGGGCTGTTATCATGGAAGAGCATGGTATGATAGTGATGGAACAGTGGGAGGAGAGTGGTATTAGCCAGCACACACACTCCACATTCAGTGTCAGGTCCAGTGGCGAAGCCCCTCTTCAGGATGGTCTCTGTGAGGCCAGGTCTGGTCGTTCCCCCCAAGGCTAGCACTGTGCCTTCCTAGCTCCTGTTCACCCCACTCCAGTACCCTTGCCTGGAAAATCCCATGGACGGAGGAACCTGGTAGGTTGCAGTCCATGGAGTCGCTGAGGGTTGGACACGACTGAGCGACTTCACTTTCACTTTTCACATTCATGCATTGGAGAAGGAAATGGCAGCCCACTCCAGTGTTGTTGCCTGGAGAATCCCAGGGACGGGGGAGCCTGGTGGGCTCCCGTCTATGGGATCACACAGAGTTGGACACGACTGAAGTGACTTAGCAGCAGCAGCAGCAGCAGCTCCTGTTCACAGAAGCCACTCTCTGATTGTGATCACCAAGTTCTGGTTGACTGACAGGACACACCCCCTAACTGGAGACCACGTAATTGAACAGTTTCAGGGAATGCAGGGGCCGAGCCACCTCCAGTATCCTAGGTCTTATGATGTGGTGAAGCTGGCACTAGCTCTAGGGGAACTCACTGGGCAGGGCCAGGCAACCACACTCACTTTCAGGACCTGCAGGACAAGTCCCGGCCCAAACCAATTTGTCCCCATCCTGTGCAATTGATCTGTCTTTGCCTTTGGTACCAAGTTAACTGTGGGTTTAGCAGGTCAGCCAGTGTGCAACACCAACTTCTATGGTAGATCTATTAAATGCACTTTCTTCTTATCCCTGCCCTTGTTTTTCTCTTTCCCTCCCACTTTTCATATGTATTTTTGCTATATTTTGTATAAGCAGAAGGAAGGAGAGAGAGGAGGACATAACGGAATACCTATGTTCTCTTCCCTTAGCACCTAGGCCTGTGCTTTCAGCATTCCACTGACTAGAGAGGCAAATGTCCTTGTGCAGGGGGTGTCTCCTCTTATGAGAGTTTGCACTTCTCTACCTAGCTAACTGTGTGTGTTCGGTTCTCTTGAGCACCAGTCAGGGGTGACAATTTGTGGTGAAATACTATAACAGCCTTCAGTGGAAGCTTTCTTTGCAAGTGGATAATTTTTGCTCATGTAGATATCTGTTATGAACAAAACTTTGTTCATTTTCTTTAGTTAGATAACCAATATTATTGAAGTAGATTTAGTTATATCCTCAGACAAAAAGCCCTCTTTAAAATATTTCTGATTCTAATTGCAGTTTTCTTACTGCGAAACATGTTCCTGCTCTTTTTTCCCCCCTCCTAAGTTCAGTTCAGTCGCTCAGTCGTGTCCGACTCTGCGACCCCATGAATCGCAGCACGCCATGCCTCCCTGTCCATCACCATCTCCCGGGGTTCACTCAAACTTACGTCCATCGAGTCGGTGATGCCATCCAGCCATCTCATCCTCGGTCGTCCCCTTCTCCTCCTGCCCCCAATCCCTCCCAGCATCAGAGTCTTTTCCAATGAGTCAACTCTTTGCATCAGGTGGCCAAAGTACTGGAGTTTCAGCTTTAGCATCATTCCTCCCAAAGAAATCCCAGGGCTGATCTTTAGAATGGACTGGTTGGATCTCCTTGCAGTGCAAGGGACTCTCAGGAGTCTTCTCCAACACCACAGTTCAAAAGCATCGATTCTTCGGTGCTCAGCCTTCTTCACAGTCCAATTCTCGCATCCATACATGACCACTGGAAAAACCATAGCCTTGACTAGATGAACCTTTGTTGACAAAGTAATGTCTCTGCTTTTTAATATGTTGTCTAGGTTGGTCATAACTTTCCTTCCAAGGAGTAAGCATCTTTTAATTTCATGGCTGCAGTCACCATCTGCAGTGATTTTGGAGCCCCAAAAAATAAAGTCTGACACTGTTTCTACTGTTTCCCCACCTATTTCCCATGAAGTGATGGGACCAGATGCCATGATCTTCGTTTTCTGAATGTTGAGCTTTAAGCCAACTTTGTCACTCTCCTCTTTCACTTTCATCAAGAGGCTTTTTAGTTCCTCTTCACTTTCTGCCATAAGGGTGGTGTCATCTGCATATCTGAGATTATTGATATTTCTCCCGGCAATCTTGATTCCAGCTTGTGCTTCTTCCAGCCCAGCGTTTCTCATGATGTACTCTGCATAGAAGTTAAATAAGCAGGGTGACAATATACAGCCTTGACGTACTCCTTTTCCTATTTGGAACCAGTCTGTTGTTCCATGTCCAGTTCTAACCGTTGCTTCATGACCTGCATATAGGTTTCTCAAGAGGCAATTTCCACTTCACTTGATTTTGTTTTCAGCAGTCATGAATTATTTCTAAAGAATAATTGCTTCTTATTAATGGTCTATTAATTTCTGCATATGGAGGAGGGCATGGCAACCCACTCCAGTTTTCTTGCCTGGAAAATCCTATGGACAGAGGAGCCTGGCGGGCTACAGTCCATTCAGTCACAGAGAGTCGGACAGACACGATTGAGCAATTAAGCACAATTTCTGTGTATCCTTAATCTTCTGGAGCGAGAGTAACTCTCTTTACAGCAAAACAGTCAAGGGAGTGAAATGAACTGTTTCACTCTACCCTAATCAGCTTCTATTTCTTTTTTTCCCCCCTCAGCTTCCATTTCTCTTACTTGTCTTTTACTTTCTCTCAGTTTTGACTGAGAGACCCAAAAAGACCCAGTGCCTTTCTACTAAAGAGTGTTGAATGTCCTGTGTGGTACATAATTTTACCTTTATTAGCTAAAAATGAAAAGGATTCTTGCCCCCCTTTTAAAGGTGTATAAAGATGCCCTGTAGTGGTGCATAAAGATTTCAGAGTGAGTGTCTCTTATGATCAGGCCAATTCAAGCAGGAGATGTTATACACAGTGCTGTCCAGTAGAGCTTTCTGTTCTCCGTGTGTTCCAAATGGTAGCCACTTGCCACATGTGGCTATTGAGCAGTGAGGAACTGACTTTTTGTTTGTATCTGATTTAAAACAATTTTAATAGCCATATGTGGTAACAGCTTCTGAATTGGACTCTGCAGTTAACTAGATGTTTACTGACCTTGCCAGGTGAGATCAGAAATGAGTGTGTTTTGGGCTCAAAAAGTTCCTTCAAACTCATCTATTCTTTTTTTCTTTAATTTAATTTTTATTTTATTTTGGAGTATGGTTAATTTAGTTTCAGGTATACAGCAAAGTGATTCAGTTATACCTATACATATATCCATTCTTTTTCAGATTCTTTTCCCATATAGATTATTGCAGAATATTGAATAGAGTTCCGTGTGCTATACAGTAGGTCCTTGCTGATTATCTATTTTATATATAGTAGTTTTATATATAGTATGTTAATGCCAAACTCCTAATTTGTCCCATCTATTACTTGTTTCTTCTCTACAAGCTCTGGTATTTAGTACTTGTTATTCGGGTCCTCTCAGATGTGCACAGGCCACCAAGATCAGAACTGGCATTTAGCTCTTGTGGTTCACATCTTATCTGCAGTGCGATGATAGATCTACCAGACAAGACTTATTTTTGGCTCCTGGGGGCCCTGGGATGCCCTCTTTGTCCCTGCTTCAGTTTTGGTTATACACCTTGGTTGGAGGAGAAGCCAGATTGACTTATAAGGCATCATCAGATCATGAGATGAAATATTGAGCTTTGCAGAATATGGATGGGCTGTGGGGAAAACTTTTCCAGGGGGATGTTGGCGGGGACTGAGATCACAGGAGAAGCCCATAGTGGAAGGTGAGGGTGGCGAGGGGAGCCATGAGCAGTGCAGCTGAAGGGATCAGTTCTCCCTTCTCTAGGACGTGCTCACTGAATTTGGCAAGCCTCAGCTCTCTCGTCCAGCTTGCTCCTCACAACTGTGGCCTCACGTGTTGGCCTGGGAGAAGAACTTGGTTACTTGTGAGTGCACTGGTGCTTTAGGTCATCTGACTAACGCTTTCCAACCCTGACATGCTGTGGTCCTCCACTGCCAGCCCAAAAGGCTGGGGAAAAGGTAGTCTGGTCTTGCCCACTCTGATTAGCAGGATCACCAACCATGTGGGCTTATTAACCAGCAGACTTACCAGACTTCCCTTCTCCTTCTCCCATTACAACCAAGGCAGGGGGTTCTGTGTCCATCTCTCATGACCCCATCCCCACTGCCAATGCCTAGGTCAGACCCTGTCATTTAGGGCACAGCCATTATCACAGGAACCTCAGAGGTCTCTGTCTATGTCACCCTCCTGCCATGGATCCATCGTGTTGTACTCTTGTGTGACCTCTGACATCAGCCTAGCCTAAGCACAGTCTAAACTTCTGCTGGGGTTTCCCAGGTTGGTTGTGTTGGAACAGGGCTCCTGCTTACCCCTCCAGCATCCATCTCTGGTCAGTGATCACCCCCAGCTGGTTGTCTCCAGCACTCTCTGCACCCACATGTGCCTCACTGCCCATGCTCATGCTTGGCTCACGTCTCACCTCTTTCCGGAAGCCTTTCCCGATCACACACACTTTGGGTGGGTTTTTCTTTTCTCTTCCATTTCCATTATGGTGTTGATAACACTAATTCAGGTAACTAAGATCACGTGGAAATAAACTTGGGGTTGGCATTTGGAAAGTAAAGTGCACAGATCTTAAGCACACAGTCTGATGAATATTTACATGTACATCCATGTAACCAACACCCAGATCAAGAAACTAAATATTTCGAGTACCCAGATGGCTCCCCTGGGCCTCCTTCTAGACAGAACTCCCTAAAGGTGGCCATTGTTCTCAACTCTTTTCACTATAGGTTAGTTTTACTTGTTTTGAGGTTTATAGAAATAGATTCTTATAGTATGTACATTAATATTGCAGCAAAATATACATCACATAAAATTTATCATTTTAGCCATTTTTAATGTACAGTTAAGTAGCAGCAAGTACATTCACATTATTGTACAACCATCACCACCATCCATCTCCAGAACTTCTTAATTGAGTATATAGTTTTTGTGTGTGTGTCTGTTTTTTTCCTTTCAGAATTATAAGATTCACCCATGATGTTGCAGATATCAGTGGTTCATTTCTTTTTATTTCTGGGTAATATTAGATTATCTGACTATACATACTACAGTTTGTTTTATCCATTCTCTTGCTGATAGGCAGTTATTTCCAGTTTTCTGTTGTGAATAAAACTGCTAGGAGCATGCTTGCACATATCTCTCGGTGCCCACACACATGCATTTCTGTTGTGTGCATACCTAGGAGTTGAATTACTGGGTCAGAAGGTAAGCATATGTTCAACTTTTGCTGATAGTGCCAAACTGTTTTCCAAACAGTTGGAAGTAGTTCCCTATTGCTGTTATAACCGGTTACCACAAATTTAGTGGCTTATAGCAATGTGGATTTATTATCTTCTAATTCTGGACATCAGAAGTGCTAAAGTCCAGGTGTTAGCAGAGTCTTTCCGGAGCTCTGGGGGAAGAAGCCATCACCTTGCCCTCTCCAGCTGCTGGCAGCTGCCCGCACCCCTCGGGCCGCGCCCCACCCCCCGTTGCCAGGGCCAGCAGCGCAGCCTCTTCCAGTCGCCTGTTCTCTCCAGTTTCTGCTGCTCTTGTGATGTGTCCTCTCTCCCACTCTAGCTTTCTTGCCTCCCTGTAGCTACATGGGGCCCAGCTGGAAAATCCTGCAGTCTCCCCATCTCCAGACCCTTACCTTAATCACATCTGCAGAGGCCTTTTTGTCACAGAGGGTGACATTTTCATGGGTCCAGGGCTTGGAACATGGGCTTCTCTAGGAGGCTGTGACTCTGCCTGCCATTCTGTATCCCCACCAGGAGGGCATGAGAGCCCCAGTTCTTGTCTGTCTTTGTCAGTGCCTGCTCTTGCTGGTCTTTTTCATTGCAGTCATTTGAAGTGGACGTTGGGGCACATGCACAGCTGCCTCCCCCAGGCAGTGTGTCCTCCTTTGCTCTGATACAGATTTATTGAGCTGATCATTATTACATTATAAATATGTGTTTACATGCCTCTGTCTTGGCCAAACTGTACACTTTTTCATGAGACAAATCTCAGAGTAGCCAGTACAATAAGTGCTCCTTGGAGAGTAAGAAATTACTAAGGGAAGTTTTCAGCAGAGAACTGAGCAAAGCTAAAGGTGTAGATGAGAGCCTATGCTTACAATCCCATCTCTGGCTCAAGGTGGGTTTTCTCCCAAACAAAAATAGGACCAGAGCAGAGAGCATTGTTTCTAACTTCTGCACACTCTTCTCTCCCAAGGTAGTTAATCTATAAGTGAGCAGTGCCCTAGAAGGGGATATGGGCCTCAACTCCTGAGGGCGTTGGTTGGAAATGACTTCAGCGTGCATGTAAATGAGAGAGGGCTGTGCAGTTCCACAGGCCGCCTTATGGGGAGGCTGAACCTGGACCTTGCACAGAGGCTTGGGTTTTCCTTCTCCCTGGACTCGGCTCGTGTAGCAGCACGCTGCAGCTTCTCGCCTGTGGGAGGAAGACCTTTCAAGGTAAGCCGGGTGTCCCTGATCCCAGGGAATGTCGCGTGTGTAGACTGAAACCTGCCGTGGAAGCTTCAGGCTGGGATTGCTGAGGATGGCGGAGGCAGAGTGGAAGTGATTTTGCGATGCCCCTGGACGTGGCAGGCTGGGCACAGCAGTCCTGGGGCTGGCGAGCCTGGTCTGGAAGGTGGGACAAGTGTGAGACAAAGGCAGGCAGGGTTGTGGCTCCTTCAGGAGCATCTGGACATGAGGGGCCACTTCCTATGCTTGTTCGCGATGCTCTCCTTGGCCGGGCATGCACCTGGCTCCAGGAAGGTGCTCAGGTTTCAAGGCCTCAGGCTTCTGTTTCCAGGTGCTGGGGTGTTTGCAGCGGTTCTGGCTACCGTGACTTTGACCATCGGGTGTGGTGTGTGCATGAGGAGCTTGCCGGCCACGTGGCAGAGGACTTTCCCAGCCCTTGTGGGAAAACCTGTGTCACTGATTGAGCCTCGGCTGGTCAGCACTCAGATCCTGAGGGAGTCGGTCTTCTAAGAAAACTACTATCTCAGGGTAGACGCTCCTGGGACAGGCTGAGCAGGGCTGGTGCTGGGGACCCCCTGGCCTTTCACTGCTCTGCCTGCTGTATTCACATTGCGGAGAAACTCAGGTGCCTGCATTCCTGCTAAGCCCTGTCCCTCTAGGACTTAGACCCTGCTCCCTCTTTGTTCCTTGTCATCCTGGACCAAGGAGGCCGAGAGCCCAATCGCTTGGAGTCCCCTCCTCAGAATCCAGATCAGGGCACCTGCAGAGACAACACCTTGAGAACATTATGATAAGTGAAATAAGCCAGTTACAGAAAGACAAATACTACATGTTTCCACCTCAAGAGGGTACCCAGAAGAATCGAATTCATAGCATCAAAGAATGTAATAGTGGTTGCCAGGAGCTGGGGGGAAATGGAGAGTTACTCATCAGTGGGTGTAAAGTTTCAGTTAAATAAAATTAATAAGTTCTAGAGATCTGCTGTTCAACCGTATTGTACACATTGAGCTTTTTTAACAGTGTATCATGTTAAATATTCCTACCACAATAAAATTTTTAGAAATTTTTGATGAGTTTATCACTTACCTTCTTCTGATCAGGTACTAGTGTGGCCACTAACTTGCTGTGGGGCCATGGGTTAGTTTCATGGTCTCTTCCAGACACAACTTCTTATGAATATAGTAGCAAATTCCTCACAGAGTTGACAGGAGGATTATATGAGGTAATGAATGCAAAGTGCTTAGTGTGGTGTCTTGCATGTAGCTATGCTCCTTGAGGTCACGGATATCATTGTCATCATCTATGCATTGAGTACAACATGTCTATGAACATAAAAATTATATGTTTGTATATAATATATGTTGTATATTATGCAATGTACATATATATATTGTGTATATATATATATACACAACATACATACAATGTATATATATAGTGTGTATATATATGTTGTATATAATATATTTATGATGATAAATACTGGTATTGCCTTTCAAGGACCTAGTGACCTACTGAGCTGTGCTTTCTGTAATTTACTTATAATCCAAGTTTAGCACTAAAAACTACAAGAACACTTTCTAACACCATACACAAAAATAAACTCAAAATGGATTAAAGATCTAAATGTAAAATCAGAAACTATAAAACTCTTAGAGGAGAACATAGGCAAAACACTCTCCAACATAAATCACAGTAGGATCCTCTATGACCCACCTCCCAGAATTTTGGAAATAAAAGCAAAAATAAACAAATGGGACCTAATTGAAATTAAAAGCTTCTGCACAACAAAGGAAACTATAAGCAAGTTGAAAAGACAGCCTTCAGAATGGGAGAAAATAGTAGCAAATGAAGCAACTGACAAAGAGGTGTCTTACAGTTGCAGGCTGTTTAATAGAGTGAAAAGCAGAGATATTTATCTGTGCTGTTCTGTTTTTGATTCTTCTTCCAAATGACAAGGTTATATGTATAAGCATTAAATCTTAACTACCTAATGGGTTGAAACCTGACTAATGCAATTAAAATGTTTCAGCCTCAAATTTGTAATATAAAAAGGGTGTTTGCTCTCTGAAGTCCTTTTTGTAGCACCTTATTACCTTGAAGCAGATATCAAGTATGAATTCTTAGATGTGAAGGCCCTGATTTTTTAGTTGGTTTTTATTGTAGTAAAATATACATAACATAAACTTTGGCATTTTAACCATTTTAAGTGTACAATTCAGTGACATTAAATGCATTCACAATATTGTGTAACCATCACAATTATCTATTTCTAGAACTTTTTCATCATCTCAGGCAGAAACTCTGTATCATTAAGTAACTCCCCATTATTCCCTCCCCCATGTCCCTGGTAACTAATATTCCACTTTCCGTCTCTGTACATTTGCCTATTCTAGATACCTCCTCATATAAGTAGAGTCATACAATATTTTTCCCTTAGTGATTGGCTTATTTCACTTAGCATGATGTCCCCAAGGTTCATCCATTGTTGTATCATGTATCTGAATTTCATTCTTTTTAAGGGCTGAGTAATATTCTGCTATATGTATAAACCACATTCTGTTTATCTATTCATCTGTCAATGGATACTTGGGTTGCTACCACCTTGTGACTGTTGTGAATAATACTGCTGTGAAATGGGTGTACAGGTATCTTTCTGAGACCCTGCTTTTATTTATTTATTTTAATATTTATTTTTATTTTTTTATTTGGCTGTGCCAGGTCTTAGCTGTGGCATGTAGGATCTTCTGTCTTTGTTGCAGCATGTGAACTCTTGGTTGCAGCATGTGAGATCTAGTTTCCCAACTAGGGATCGAACCTGGGCCTCCTGTATTGGGAGCACAGAGTCTTAGCCACTGGATCACCAGGGAAGCCCTGAGACCGTGCTTTTCATTCTTGGGGGTATATACCCAGAAGTGGAATTGCTGGGTCCTGTGGTAATTCTGTGTTTGTCTCTAATTTTTTAAACGGTTTAAAAATTATTTTGAGGTATTGTCCATATAACATAAATCTCAACCCTGTGAAGTGTATGCAGTTCAATGGTTTTTAATATATTCACAAGGTTGTGCAATCATCTCCACTAGTCACTGATTTTTATGACCTCTGAGGAACTAGAGTGGGAGAGAGAATCTTGAAGGTGGCTTGGGTGTAAGGGAGGGCGCTTTCAGGAATAGTATGAAACTTTTAAAAAGAAGGATCTTTGTACCAGATCCTTGAAATGCCACACAGGCTTTAGGAGGAATACTCTGCCCACTATAGGGCTTTAGGGCCGAAAATTAGAAAGGCTCCCCTGCCACCTGACATATTTTCAGCTACTTATGAGGCCTTGTTTTATGGAACAGGATATTGAATAACCTCACAAATGGGACACCCTCCTCAAGAATACTCTGAAAGCCTGGTTCTGTAGGATCAGGCAGGCTTTTTGTGGCTTTTTGCTGCTTTGTAGCACCTCCTATGTTTGTTTTGTCAGATGTCCTTGCCTGGCTTGGAACTGGTTCTCTTCCTTCTCTGGTTCTGATCCCATATTCTGCAACTACTTTGTTTTCAAACATGAAACAGATTGTTTACCAAAAAAATGCCTTATATATTTAATTTTTAGATTTCAGATTGCTCTGCTTTGAAGCAAACAATAAAACTCATCCACTTTTGTTATAACCTACCATTCATACATACCAGGGTGCTCTGATTTTCACTGGTTCTGCTTATGTACTTGTGGTTTGTAACATTTGTTACTTTAGAGGTGGTTTTGTTGTGATTTTCTGATAGTTGGCCAGCTTTGTTTGTTTCTTTCTTTTTTGGTATACCATACAGTTTTTCCCAGGCTTTCCTGGTGGCTCAGACGATAAAGAAACCTCCTGCAATGCAGGAGACCCAGGTTCGATCCTTGGGTTAGGAAGATCCCACGGAGAAGGGAATGGCTGCCCACTCCAGTATTTTTGCTTGGAGAACTCCATGGACAGAGGAGCCTGGCAGGCTGCAGTCCATGGGGTCGCAGAGTTGGACACAACTAAGTAACTAATGTACACACACACACAGAGTTTTCCCCTTCAAAGTGTACAGTTCATTGGCTTTTTAGCACATTCACAGAATTGTGCACCATCAATTCTAAGTTATTTTTATCACCTGCGAAAGAAATCCCATACCTATTGCCAGTCACTCCCTGTTTCCTCCCATCTCCCAGTCCTAGGCAACCCAGCCACTGATATACTCTCTCTACAGATTTGGGGCCAGCTTTCTTAGATCCTTGTCTACCAGTGATTTTTTTCCCCCAAAATTATAGTATAAGCCACCCACTCTGCTTTCTTTCCCTGTTGCTTTCTTGTCATCTCCCTACCTCCTCCCTCCCTCTTCTTACATTAGCAGGTTAGCTGTAAATCCTCCTTAAATAGCTCTCAAAGTAAATGAGTTGGTAGATGGGGCACAACTACAGGAATTCATCTGACAGATGGATAGACAGCCATTGTTGCACCCTGGGACGCCCTTCTAAGTCACCTGCCTTCATTCTGTTTCTGTGAGGCTGAATTTCTCTATTTTCCCCAGTTTTATTGAGAAATAATTGATATACATCACTTCATGATGGTTTGATGTACATATATGATGAAATGATTACCACAGTAGAATCAGCTAACATCCATCTTGTAGTATTGTTGTTCAGTCTCTCAGTCGTGTCCAACTCTTTGCAACCTCATGGACTGCAGCACATCAGGCTTCCCTGTCCTTCACCATCTCCCATAGCTTGCTCAAATTCATGTCCATTGAGTCGGTGATGCCATCCAACCATCTCATCCTCTGTCGCCCCCCTCTTCCTGCCTTCAGTCTTTCCCAGCATCAGGGTCTTTTCTAATGAGTCAGTTCTTTGCATCAGGTGGCCAAAGTATTGGAGCTTCAGCTTCAGCATCAGTCCTTCCAATGAATATTCAGGGTTGATTTCCTTTAGGATTGACTGGTTGGATCTCCTTTAAGTCCAAGGGACTCTCAAGAGTCTTCTCCAACACCACAGTTCAAAAGCATCAATTCTCCGGCGCTCAGCTTTCTTCACAGTCCACTTCTCGCATCCATACATGACTATTGGGAAAACCATAGCTTTGACTAGACGGATCTTTGTTGCCAAAGTAATGTCTCTCCTTTTAAATATGCTGTCTAGGTTTGTCATAGCTTTTCTTCCAAGGAACAAGAGTCTTTTAATTTCATGGCTGCAGTCACCATCTGCAGTGATTTTGGAGCCCCCCAAAATAAAGTATCTCACTCTTTCCATTGTTTCCCCATCTATTTGCCATGAAGGGATGAGATTGGATGCCATGATCTTCGTTTTTTGAATGTTGAGCTTTAAGCCAGCTTTCTCACTCTCTTTCACCTTCATCAAGAGGCTCTTTAGTTCCTCTTTACCTTCTGCCATAAGGGTGGTGTCAGCTGCCTGTCTGAGGTTATTGATATTTCTCCTGGCAATCTTGATTCCAGCTTGTGCTTCTTCCAGCCCGGCATTGCACATGATGTACTCTGCATAGAAGTTAAATAAGAAGGATGACAGTATACAGCCTTGACATATTCCTTTCCCAATTTGGAACCAGTCTGTTGTTCCATGTCTGGTTCTAACTGTTGCTTCTTGACCTGCATACAGGTTTCTTGACCTGCATACAGATTTCTTGTCATATAGATACAATAAAAAGAAAAAAAGGAAAGAAATATTCTCCTTGTGATGGCAGCTCATAGGATTTACTGTCCTAACAACTTTCCTATATATTATATAGCAGTGCTAGTTATAGCCATTGTGTTGTATATTACATTCCTAGCATGTATTTATCTTATTGTTGGAAGTTTGTACCTTTTGACTACCTTCCTTCAATTTTCCCTCCCAGGTTGGCTTTCTTTTGTCTCGCTGGGCTGCAGGGTTCTTGAAAACTAGGCCATTCAGAACCATAGGCCCAGAAGCTGCTCTGGGTTGGACCAGCCTTGCAGTGTGAGCAAGTTCTGGGACTGAAATCAAGTGTGCAGTTTCTAGATGTGTAAATTCAGTCACTTCTTCTCTAGTAGAAATTGTATTTAATAGTCACTAATGGTAGATCTTCAAATACTGTTGACCCTTGAACAAGGCAGGGGCTAGGGGTGCCCACCCTCCCCAAAGTTGAAAATCCGAGTATAACTTAGAGTCGACCCTCTATATACATATATTAAAAAGCAGAGACATTACTTCACCAACAAAGGTCCGTCTGGTCAGAGCTATGGTTTTTCCAGTAGTCATGTATGGATGTGAGAGTTGGACTATGAAGAAAGCTGAGTGCCAAAGAATTGATGCTTTTGAACTGTGGTGTTAGAGAAGACTCTGGAGAGTTCCTTGGACTGCAAGGAGATCCAACCAGTCCATCCTAAAGGAGGTCAGTCCTGAATATTCGTTGGAAGGACTGATGTTAAAGCTGAAACTCCAATACTTTGGCCACCTGATGCAAAGAACTGACTCATTAGAAAAGACCCTGATGCTGGGAAAGACTGAAGGCAGGAGGAGAAGGGGATGACAGAGGATGAGATGGTTGGATGGCATCACCGACTTTATGGACATGAGTTTGAGCAAGCTCTGAGAGTTGGTGATGGACAGAGTAAGCTGGTGTGCTGCAGTCCATGCGGTCGCAAAGAGCTGGACATGACTGAGCGACTGAACTAAACTGAACTATATACATGGTTCCTCCTTATAGGCGGTTCCTCTGTACATGCGATTCCACCTCCATGGATTCAACCGACTTTGGATCATGTAGTACTGTAGTATTTAATAATGAAAACAATCCGTGTGTAAGTGGACCCACACAGTTCAAACTTGTGTGACCCAGTGTCAAGTGTATCAGTGTGTAGCATGCTAATCACTGTTACTGCTGCTGAGAAAATAACTGGTTGCACTTGCATTGAGCATAGCTTTTTGCTTGCTTTTGTAGCCAGATGCCCTGGGTTTGAATCCTGATTCTGCTCCCTTTATTATCTAGATGAACATGTCAGTTCACTCTCGAAGGGGAGAGTAAAATATCCAACTGCACAGCTTGTTGAGAGATTTAAACAAGAGAATGTGGGCAGAGCAATTAATACAATGCCTAGCAGAGAGTGAGAGCTCCGTAAATTACCATTTACAGAGTTAATGTATGCCCTGGTATTAAGAGGGCATACTTTATGGTGTGCTTGCTGTATACAAGGTACCAGGTTAGGTTTTGCAGGGAATAAGCCAAAGCCTTGTGAATGGAATCTGAGCCCCATTGATGTTACAGTTGTGCCCAGCTGGGCAGTTAACACTGGGGAAGCAAAGACTGGGTGGCATGCACATTTTACTCATTTTTTTAGACTATAAATCTTATTAACTAATTTTCATAAAACATTGTGTTGATTATAAACATCAATGCAGAAAAGATTTGGCTAAGCTTAGTTTCTTACTGGGAGTTATAGATATTTTCACTTCTTTTGGGAAATTAAAACATTTTATCGTTTACTGTTGGCCACTGGTAGCTTTAATCAGGGCAAACCATCTTGCTCAAAACAAATAACCTTGACAGAAAAGGGTAGTCAGAGCCCTACTCAGTGAATCTACTAGTTGTGTTTGGTGCTGAGGATCCAGCAGCAGTGTGTGTTTGCAGGCTGGCTGTGTCTGCCTCCCATCCCTTCCTATCTGTTGCTCCTGCAATGGAGCGAGTACTAGCAGGCCCTCTCTGTTAAATTTCTGAGCCACGTGAGAGAGCGCATGGTGTACTCTTAGAACAAGCTCTGTCCTGTCTTTCCTTGTATACTTTGGTTGAGAGAAATAGTGTAAGCTCCTGTTTGGGGAGGAATTTGGGGGTTTTGCTTATTTCTTAAAGCAGAAATGGGTGAACATTCTGATGGCAGAGGTTTTGTATCACTTTTAGCCTGGAAGACCACTTTTATTTTTAAATCATTTATTTATTTGGCTGAGCTGGGTCGCAGTCATAGCATGTGAGATCTTCAATCTTCATTGTGACATGTGGGATCTAGTTCCCTGATCAGGGATTGAACCTGGGCCCCCTGCATTGGGAGTGCAGAGTCTTAGCCACTGGACCACCAGGCAAGTCCCTGGGAGACCACTTTTGACCTAGCTCTAGATGTCAGTCAGCTAGTGTCTGTGTAGGCTCGGCCTTCAGACCCCTAGGAGGACAGGGCCCCAGGAGCCAGGTGTTAGAGCACCTCCCAGAGGCATCTTTACACATAGCCTCAACCCCTTGTGTTGTCTTGGGAAAAAAACCTTTCAAGCCCTCAGTTTCTTGTCAGTAAAATGATATGGATGACACCTGCTTCTTGAGTTTGTATTAAGGATTAGAAAATAAAGCACATCACACACCGCCTTTCACGGGTCAGAGCTGTTGAAGAGCCATTCTAGGCCTGCAAAAGACTGGTGAGTTTGGTTTGTGACCCCTTCAAATGACTGCAAAGGCCAGGCCAGTCAATTTCTTTCTTTTTCTCCTTGGCTCTGCCATGTGGCATGTGAAATTTTTGTTCCCTGAGCAGCAGTTGAACCCTGCAGGGGGTGACATTGACAAGAAACTGAGTCTTAACCCCTGGACCCTTAGGGAAGTCCCAGTCAACGTCTTTTGGTCAAAATAACATCCCTGAGTTACTTCATCCAGGGAGAGGAAAACCATGTGACATGTATGCGGACACTCCTCGATCCTACCTGCTGCATGCCACACTCACGACACCACCTGGAAGTGGCCGCAGCATTCTCCTGACCCCATGCTCCAGTTAGCTGGTCAAGGTCGGTAGAAGAGACACAGTCGAGTTGTCACCCCTGCATCCTGTCGTGCATGCCCTCCTCCATGGCAGTGTCTTTTGAATGTCCTGTCTAAACCCAAGCCTGCCTGAACCACAACCTGGTAACAGTCTTTGCTCTATTTTTACAGCAGCTAGTCTTTTCTCCTTGTCATCTGTGTTAGTCCTTGTTTGCTTCTAGCTTCTATTTCAGCAGCATCTCTTTTGGTGTAAAAATCCCCAGAAGGTGTTTCTAGAAACAGCCTTGACAGAATCTAGGGACAGGTGCTTAAAAGTGGCTCTTGGCACACTCTGCAGACATTTATGAGTACCTGATGTGTGCTGACCGGTGATGTGTGACACAGTCAACACAGCCCTAGTTTTTCAGAGTTCAGTCTAAAAAGACAAAAAGTGGACAGCCTGTTCTTTTATTTAGTTATTCCCATCTGCTGCTGCTGCTGCGTCGCTTCAGTCGTGTCCAATAGGCAGCAGCCCACCAGGCTCCACTGTCCCTGGGATTCTCCAGGCAGGAACACTGGAGTGGGTTGCCATTTCCTTCTCCAATGCATGAAAGTGAAAAGTCAAAGTGAAGTCGCTCAGTCCTGTCCAACTCTTTGTGACCCCATGGACTGCAGCCTACCAGGCTCCTCTGTCCATGGGATTTTCCAGGCAAGAGTACTGGAGTGGGATGCCATTGCCTTCTCCGAGTTCTTCCCTCTACCTTGTGGCAAAGGCAGCAGTAATCTCAATTTACAAGGAGAAAGGAGAGAGAGAGCGATTTAAGTTTATTCAGCAGCTGGTACCTGGGACCAGATGTTTTCAGCAGCATGCTGATCCAGGCTTTGTTTGGGGATATCCATCCCGTCACTGGCTGGCGGTGGGGCATCCACACAGGAGGATGAACAGCAGAGCAGCCATTCCTTCCTTCTTCAGAGCTGGGGTGTTGGGATAGTCAGCACCGGGGCCAAACCTTGAGTCACTTCAAGCCTAAGTTGTTCTTGGTGGTTCCATTCCCCTTTGCCATGTATCCACTCTCCTGGCCTCCCTTGTAGCCATGTAATCCAGTACCAGCCAAGGAGCCTTAAGGGGAAGACTACTGGGGAATCTTTCTGGCGTCCAAGAGAAATGAGCTTGAGGAGAGAGCTCCTTCCTCCCTGTTTTGGCTCCTCCCTTCTTCACCCTGGCTCTGCCTGCTCTCCTGTGAGACGATGACACTGGTGCCATGGCAGCACCTTGTGATCTGAAGGGGAGACACAGTTCGAATGACTGAACAGGAAAGCAGAAGGATCTCAGGTCCTTCATCTTCCAGCCACTGAGGCATTCTAAACAAGACTTTTCCTAAAGACCTTTTCAGAAAATATCTTTGTGGGTAAAGCTGTGATCCATGAAAGATAGCGTGCTACGTGCTTCAGATGTATTTTCTAATCCCTAATACAACCCCAAGAAGCAGATAGCATGTAACCTATTTTGCTGACAAGAAGCTGAGGGCCTGAAAGATTTTTTTCCAAGACAACACAGAGGGCTGAGGCTATGTGTAAAGATGCCTCTGGGAGGCAAGCTCTGGGCTTCTCAGAGGGCAAACATCATCACCACCTGGGAGCTTGTCTGAAATGCAAATTCCTGAGCCCCACCCCAACCCTACCCAGCCCAGAATTCCATGGACAGAGGAGCCTGGTGGGCTACAGCCCATGGGGTCACAATGAGTCTGATACAACCGAGTGACTAGCACATCCCAGCCCTAGTGAGTCAGGGGCCCAGATTTTTTGTGGATGTAGGGCCCAGAGTTTTTGTTTTCGTAAGCCCTCAAGGTGATTCTGATGCAAAGTCAAGTTTGAGAGCCACTGGTTTAAGCCCTTGTTGCTTTCCTAAAATGGATCCTGGTGGGGTGAATAACAGTTGAGCTGTTGTTACCAGTCAGTTCTCCGTATCCCATTGAGGATCAGGTTTGTCTCCATTGCAGCCAGTGGCTGTGACACAGATCTGTTGGCTCAGTAGGTTTGATGATACCTTTTCCAGGGGGCCCAGTCAGACCTGCCTGGTTCTGGGGTGTCAGTGTCTGGGTCTCCAGGCGCCTGTCTGAGCCCAGCCAGGCCCCCACACCCTGCCACTCCCTGAAGAGCACAGAACCAAATGTGCCAGATGTAGGCACTTAATTGTTTTCCCTGTGTGAAAGAATTATATTATTCAAAGAGTAGAGGGTGATGGAGAAGACCAGACTTAAGGGTCTCACAGATAACATGAATGGAATGGTATTTGAAGTGTTCAGACAATAAATACTTCCCTGGAGCCTTTTCTGGACTGACTGCTGGGAAAACAATGGTAAAGAAAATAAAAGGGTATGTGAAGCTGGAGTATCACAACTGTATAAATGAAGATGGATGGGCTGTGGAGGCACACAGAATTTTCCCTTTTCGGATACCTGGGTAGATCTTGGAAGGCTTCCTGGAGGAAGTAGCTACTCATCAGTCAATACTTAGTGTGTGTGTGCTGGGTTGGGGGAGAGGGTATTCCAATCTGGGGACAGAGCTTTGCAAAGACCTGGAGGGGAGGGAGACCCTGGCTCCTGCCAACAAAAGATGGGAGCTTGGTGTGGCAGGAGGGCAGAGTCCCCTAGGAAATGGTCCTATTCAAGCTCGCAGACCCAGGAACACATCTGAGGAGCAGGTTGAGATGTGGACAGAATGATATTGAAATGATTTATTAATGTGAACTGGCCTCTTACTGTCTTAAATGGAAATAATTTATTTACTGCTTTTTATTATGGCCCATTAAATGCTGCTTGGACACAGCAGGCCATGTCATGAACACTGCTCTCATCTCCCCTCCCTACCCTGCTCTGTTCCCTCTTTGTTTTACTATTAGGGAAATATTGATATATATTCATTCCTATGAACAGAGATGCTCGTCAACCACTTATTTGGGACCTTCATGAAGCTGCTTCATGTCACTAGGCCTCCTTTTCTGTGTTACAAATTCAGGTTCTCTGCCTCCTCCTGGGGCCACTTCACCAGGTCTGAGGAGAAGTTTGGGAATCTGCTTTAAATTAGTTTTGTTGAGTATGTATGTTTGTTGTACATAGATTTGCATACATAATTGATATACAGAGAAAATGCACTCATTTTAAGTATACTAATACCAGTGTTTCAACGAATGTATTCATTTCTGACCATCGCAGCCTCTTGCAGACATGCTTCACCCTCAGCCCCAGGCATCCTCTAATCTACTTTCTGTTACTATAGATTAGTTTTACCACTTTTAACATTTCATGTCCATGGAATCATGTAGGGTGTACTCTTTTCTTTCTGGCTCCTTTCACTCCGTATGTTTCTGAGATTCATCCATGTTGTGTGTATATATAAGTAATTCATTGCTTTATTGCTGCAGAGTACTTCTCTCACTGAGAATGCGCTCGTGTTTTTGCTGCATTGCCATTTTAGTCATTCTCTTGCCGATGGACATTTGTTTCTAGTTTTGGGCAGTTATGGACAAAGATACTGTGAGCATTCATGTGCAAACTGCTTTGTAAACCCGTTTGCATTTGTCTTGAGTAAATCCATAGGAGTGGGCTTGCTGGGTCGTATGATGCATGAATGCTCTAACTGGGAAAGGAGCTGCCAAACTCTTTTCCTAGGTGCTTGTACCAGTTTACATTCTGACCTGCAGTGTAAGAGAGGGCTACTTGCTTTGCATCCATGCAAGCACTTAGTATGGTTAGTTTTTCGTTAGATTTAAATTATTACTTTTTTTTTTTTTGCCATACCAGTGGTTGTATAATGATTTGTCACTGTGGTTTTACGTTGCATTTTTCTGATGATTGAAGATTGAGCAGCTTTTCATGTGCTTCTTGGCATGTTAAATGCCTGTTCACACTTTTTGCTCATTTTTTAAAATAGTTGTTCGCTTATTTAATTGTAAGAATTTATTTGCTTATATTTTATTTTAAAAGTATGCATCTTTATCTATAAGTAAGATTGGTCAGTAGTTTTTATGTTAAATTCAGACATTTAAAAAAATAATTTTTGTTATGTTCTGGATTTAAGTTCTTTGTCACACATGTGTATTGTGAATATTTTCTCACTGTCTGATTTGCCATTTCTTTATTGTGTCTTGAGCAGAAGATTTAAATTTTGATGAAATTTGATATGTCAGTTTTTTCTTTTATAGTTTGAGATTTTTGTGTGTTCTAAGAAATCCTTGCATACTCCTAGGTATTAATAGAAGTTTTATAGATCCAGTTTGAGTTTTTATATGTGGTGTAAGGTATGGATCAAGGTTCATTTTTTTGCATATGGATATCTACTTGTTCCAGCACCGTTTGTTGCAAAGACTGTTCTTTTCCCACTACATTACCTTGACACCTTTGTTAACTATTCAGCTGCTTGTGTATTTGTCGATCTGTTTCTGGACTCTGTTGTGTCCTTTTGATCTGTGTGTCTGTCCTTATGCCAATGCCAGTGCCACACTGTCTTGATTATAGGAATCTGTATTTTTAGGAAGAACCCCTAGACGGGTCTCATGATCATGGCCATTTGGGAAACATGTATTAAATTTTTCTAAGGATCCTTCTGGTGATGACAGTCTTAAGTCTGAGTATTCCTGCCAACTCATCCTCCATTTATACCCCAGCTCCTTGCTACTCAGAGTGGAGTCTACAGACCAGCAGTGTCAACATGACTCAGGAGCTTGTGCAAGATGCAGACTCCGGCCTTGCCCCAGACCTACTGAGTAGAACCTGCAGTGTAATGAGATCCCCAGGGGATTCCCATCAAGGTTGCACAGCACTTCTAGATGTCATTACCCTAAAGCAGGGCCTTACTGATTTTTGGATCATGAATAACTCCACAGCTAGAAACACATATTACAGTGTGCGTATTGATGTAGCTGAAACAGGTCTTTACAAAACAGTGCTTACTTTTCCTACTTGGTGCCTGCTTTTCTGTTCCTTTCCTCTCTGACCCTATTCCTCCCCACCTCCATTTCTTCCTGTTATAGCTTTCTTGAGCTGCAATTTATGTACTGTCAACATCACCCATTCTCTGTGAACAGTTTGCATTTGTATGGTTGTGCAGCTCTCTCCACAATAAAGTTTTAGAACACTTTCATCATCCCCAAATTCCGTTTTGCCTCTTCACAGTCAGTTCTGCACTGTTTAAAATACTGGTAGCTACCTACAGTTTACAAAGAGTCCGACTTGAGTTGAACCAGCCATGCAGCAGCACTGCTCAGACTTGGCTGAAAGTGGCTTCCTTTTGGGTCAAGGACCCTGAGACATGACTTCCAAATGGGACTGTTTTTACACAGAATGTTATTTTTACTATATTTTTGTCAAATAATAATGCATCATATATGTACACAAGCTTTAATGTGTAGACATTAGTTGCTGAACCCATAAGTTAAAAGATTCTTGACCTTCTTATACCCTTGAGTTGATTTGTTCTATGTATTTTTGAGGCGGGACTGGCTGGTTATGAGTTAGATCAGGATGGTTAGCAGAGAAATGAAAAGATTCCTCAGGTATTTTGCTCAGCCATAGTTAGTCACATGTCTGAAATACTGTAATTTCTGAAAATATGGGGGACTAGCTTTGTGGATTTCTTGTCTGTGGCAGGTGTTAAACGTCCTTAGGTGAGTTAGAAACCCAAAGGTGAGTACCTCTTGTAGGTTTCTGTTGTGAATGTGGAATATATTTTCCTCTGCATTCAGTGCCTTTAAGGTAAGGCTCGCCTTTCACCTCTAGGCAGCATCCAAGCCCCTAGTCTCTAGAAGGCCCCAAACCGCCTAGACTCAGACAGCTTGAGTTTGCATCTCGCCTTTGCCATTTACCAGTTGTGTGACCCCAGAAAAGTGTTTAATCTCTCAGTTCCCCCTCCTGGAAAACAGGGTCAATAATAGTACTTGATAAGTGAAAGTCACTCAGTTGTGTCCAATTCTTCACAACCCCATGGATTGTAGCCTGCCAGGCTACTCTGTCCATGGAATTTTCCAAGCAAGAATACTTTAGTGGGTAGCCTGTCCCTTCTCCAGGGGATCTTCCCGACCCAGGAATTGAACCGGATTCTCCTGCATTGCGGGTGGATTCTTTACCAGCTGAGCTACCAGGGAAACCCTGTAATAGTGCTTACCTCTTCACGACCCAGATAATCACGATGGTGTGATCACTCACCTAGAGCCAGACATCCTGGAATGTGAAGTCAAGTGGGCCTTAGGAAGCATCACTACACACAAAGCTAGTGGAGGTGATGGAATTCCAGTTGAGTTGTTTCAAATCCTGAAAGATGATGCTGGGAAAGTGCTGCACTCAATATGCCAGCAAATTTGGAAAACTCAGCTGTGGCCACAGGACTGGAAAATGTCAGTTTTCATTCCAATCCCAAAGAAAGGCAATGCCAAAGAATGCTCAAACTACCGCACAATTGCACTCATCTCACACGCTAGTAAAGTAATGCTCAAAATTCTCCAAGCCAAGCTTCAGCAGTACATGAACCGTGAACTTCCAGACGTTCAAGCTGGTTTTAGAAAAGGCAGAGGAACCAGAGATCAAATTGCCAACATCTGCTGTATCATCAAAAAAGCAAGAGAGTTCCAGGAAAACATCTATTTCTGCTTTATTGACTATGCTAAAGCCTTTGACTGTGTAGATCACAATAAACTGTGGAAAATGCTGAAAGAGATGGGAATACCAGACCACCTGACCTGCCTCTTGAGAAACCTATATGCAGGTCAGGAAGCAACAGTTAGAATTGGACATGGAACAACAGACTGGTTCCAAATAGGAAAAGGAGTGTGTCAAGGCTGTATATTGTCACCCTGCTTATTTAACTTATATGCAGAGTACATCATGAGAAACGCTGGACTGGAAGAAACACAAGCTGGAATCAAGATTGCCGGGAGAAATATCAATAACCTCAGATATGCAGATGACACCACCCTTATGGCAGAAAGTGAAGAGGAACTAAAAAGCCTCTTGATGAAAGTGAAAGAGGAGAGTGAAAAAGTTGGCTTAAAGCTCAACATTCAGAAAATGAAGATCATGGCATCTGGTCCCATCACTTCATGGGAAATAGACGGGGAAACAGTGGAAACAGTGTCAGACTTTATTTTTGGGGGCTCTAGAATCACTGCAGATGGTAACTGCAGCCATGAAATTAAAAGACGTTTACTCCTTGGAAGAAAAGTTATGACCAACCTAGATAGCCTATTAAAAAGCAGAGACATTACTTTGCCAACAAAGGTCTGTCTAGTCAAGGCTATGGTTTTTCCAGAGAGTTGGACTGTGAAGAAGGCTGAGCGCCGAAGAATTGATGCTTTTGAACTGTGGTGCTGGAGAAGACTTTTGAGAGTCCCTTGGACTGCAAGGAGATCCAACCAGTCCATCCTAAAGGAGACCAATCCTGGGTGTTCATTGGAAGGACTGATGCTAAAGCTGAAGAGGGATTGGGGGCAGGAGGAGAAGGGGATGACAGGATGAGATGGGTGGATGGCATCACTGACTTGATGGACATGAGTTTGGGTAAACTCCGGGAGTTGGTGATGGACAGGGAGGCCTAGCATGCTGCGATTCATGAGGCCGCAAAGAGTCAGACACAACTGAGTGACTGAACTGAACTTACATTTGTTGGGAAATTAAATGAGCTTAGAGTGTAACATATTTAGCACTGGCATGAGTGATGTTGCTTATCCTCATCATCACCAGCATTATTTCTCTAAACTGGCTGTTGTTGAAGTCTCCAGTTTAGCTACTTTCCAAGCTCCCCAAATTTACCACTTGGTTGACTACCAAACTTACCACTTTCTGTTGCTATTGCAAATGCCTTTTTGTGTATCATACACTTCTCTGGGCTAGAATGCATTTTTCCCTTTCCATGCCATTCCTGTTCATATCCCCATGAACACTCATCTGGATTATTAATTCACTGTGTAGCTCACAGAGGCATACAGGTTTTCTGTGGCTCAGGCCCTGGGCCTGTTACCAAAAGTATGCGTGGGGGATCCAACTGCTTGCCGCTCAAAAGCCTAGTAAAGAGGCCAGGGTGGTGGAAAGGGAAGTTTGCTTTATTTCAGATGCCAGCAACTGGCGGGGAGGGTAGCGGACATCTGTCCAAAGGCCGACTGCCCTGCTCCCCAACAAGACGCAGGAGGTGAGAGCATTTATAGACAGAGTGATGTGGGGGCACTCCGTGTGGGAACAGTACAGTCATCTCTAGCAGTCATCTTCAAAGTGGTCATTGGTGGTCTGACCAGCATCATCTTGGTTGTTGTAGGTACAGTTAATCTTCAGTTCCGGGGTGCACTTGTTCCCATTTCTTTGCGGTCAGTTCTCGGAATTGTGGCAGCTCAAGTCCTGGGTACAGTCTGGTCCTCATGTAGTTAACTTCTCCGCCTGGGGTTTTAGTATCTATAAGACAGCTCACAGGATATGACTATGAATATTATCTACAGCCCTTGAGAAAGAACTAAAGGTCCTTGACTATGCTTAATGACTACATTGTTATTATTTAGTCTCCTTAGACTGTTTTCCTTTGTTTCAGCATTTCTCATTTCTCTGATTAAACTTATTCTTTGGTGAAGGTTTTCCACAGGCCAGAGGCAGGCAGAGAACAAGGTGGAGGGGGGAGGCAAGGAACATGCCGCCCTGTCCCTTCCAGGCCCCACCGCGGGCCAGGAGGAGAGGCTGGGTGCAGGATGGCCTTGGCCGCGTGAAGGGCAGAGCAGAAGGGCAGTGGGGGCAGGGCTCTGGGAAGGGCCAGGCTGCCCACAGCACTCCCCTGCCCTTGAACTGCTCTTAGGTCTTACATGTTCCCAGTGGACATCTCTCTGCAAAGAGCAAATGTCTGAGAGCCAGTTGGACCAAATGCCTTGTTATCCGCTTGAATGAGCACCTGGAGAAAAACTTGAGAAAGTATTTTACCTGATACCTGCTCTTTATCCTTATTTCTTATGTTTGATGCACAACTCAGATGTGGTGTCGGGGGTGGTGACCATCATGCCCTGTCTTAGGCAGAAAACTCCCTATTTTGAAACCTCATGAAAGTAGTTGGTGCCATGTTGATGAGTGAAACCTTGGGTTGCCTTGGGAACAGAAATATCCTTCCTGTTACTATAAAAAGGGACACAGTGTCTGCAGTCGTGAAGCATCCTACATTTTGCTGATTCTTTATGGGGAAAAAAAATGCCCAAAAGGAAATGCTGTGTTTAAAAAAAAAAAAAACTTTGATCAAATATATAAGATTTCCTTTTAGTGCTGATCAAATCAAGTAAACCCACTTTTCAAATGCTTGTTGGATTTTATAGGCATCAGAGCTGCTCCATCCATCTTTCTTCTGCCCCCTTCCTCAGTTCCCCCTATGAGTGCAGGACATTTGTTTGATTTTATTGCCTTTCCCTCCATTTCAGATTCGCACTGTGGTTTCACTGTGCTGCCATCCAGGAAGGCGGCATTGGGGCACTGTGTTCCAAGATGCTTGTTACAAAACAACCCTTATCACTTACTCTTAGTAATTTTAGCCACTCTTAGTAATTTTAGGTCCTGCCTAGGGGAACAAATTGTCCCTGCTGATGCTGTCAAACACCTTTAAGATACTTATTATCTGTTTTTGAAGAATTTTAAAAATGCAATGGATATTACTATAAGTTGCTACAGTTTTAAACTAAATTGTCCAAATGGGAATCATGTTTATTCTATATCATCTTCTAGATTTTTTCATGCTATTGTGCATTGATGTGGGAAGAACCAAGCTGTATTCGGTGAGGAGGAAGTTTTTCTACTTTTCACCTGTAGTGCAAGTTATTAGAGCAGGGTTTCTCAAACTTGACACTGCTGACATTTTCGCCTGGCTCGTTCTTTAGTGTATGTCAGGGCAGCTGTCCTGGGTGCCATAGGATCGTCAGCAACATCACAGGCCTCAACCCACTAGATGCCAGTAGCATGCCTCCCCCATGTCATGATGACCCAAAATGTCTCTGAATACCGCCAAGTGTTTCTTGGAAGACACAATCACCTCTGGTTGAGAACCACTGTACTAGAGTCTGAGAATTGTTTAGTGTGCTGTTTTTTTTTTTTTTTTTTTAGTGTGCTGTTTTTAAAGGCAGTGGTCACATAAGCACTGGTCTGGGGTCAGCTGTAATAGAAATGTATGTAGTGACCTTTAAGTGTGACAGTCTGGCTAATTTAAAATAATGTGAATCCAAAGCTGGGTTGCTGTGATGGGCTGGCATATTGTTTTTCTTTGGTGATAGTATTTGCAAGATTTGAAAAAACACGTATTATCAGTTTTTATATTCTTGTGATGAGAAAAGGAGAGAAACAGTGACAGCCACAACAGGCAAGGTGGCCGTGCTCAGACCCAGCTGTGGTGCACAAACGGGCATTTGTCACGCATTGTCTTGAATGGCAGGAGCCTTTCCCGTGGAACAACCCAAAGAGAAGCCTGCACAGAGCTGTGACCCTTCAGACTTCACTTCTGCCTTATGGTTTTACTCTGCAAAAATCATTCTCAGAAGTGAGGAGTGCGATTCACAATTTGCCTTTTCTCTTGTCAATCTGTAATCTTAATCTTTTCTCTTACAATCTGTAATCTTACTGTTTTCAAAATAAACTTTTGCCCACCAAGGCCCCCTCCTTGAGGACAGCCCCTCCTTCCCAGTCACCTCAGTAGGCTTCAGACCTACTGAATAACTAGAACTTTAAGATTTATGTGGTTTTTCTTTTTCCAAAGGTATTTAGATGGGGTGAAGTGGGGTAAATTTAATTAGCAAGCTGAAGATCTCTGCAAGGCTGCCTAGAAAGGCATGCCAGACTGCCCTGAGTGACATGGAGTGGGGCACACATTTTGCTCTGTCCTCACAATTTAAAAACAGCCTATTTGAGTCAGGAAGCTGTTTCCGCCTCGAGGCCTTGAAGTGCCCTTGAAGACCGTCCTTGTTTAAGGATGCCAGATGCAGGGCCTGTGCTTTGGGGCAGGGCCGAGCAATCCTGCTGGGCATGCTTTTCTGGGAGAAAAGGAGAGTATTACAGCTTTCCAATTTCTTGATGTCTTCACATTGTTTGCAATGCAAAGAGTGATTGTTTTTCTAACCTCTTTATTTACCTTTTGCATTTTGTTTTAAAACACATCTTTTTGGAGCCATACGCCCAAGCACGGCACTGAGGCCTCCAGTTCAGTCCTGCTGGCCTGTCACTGGCCCCTCGATCCACAGGTGTAACAAGGGCCGTCTCCGAGGTGGGGCTCATCCACCCAGGGCTGAGACTGGGAATAGATGGGTCTACAGCAGGAGAGTTCACCTTGGATGCTTGAGTTGCTCAGCAGTGGTCAAAGTGCAGGTCTGAAGCCTACTGAGGTGACTATAGGGAAGCAGGCAGCCTGGGAACAAGGGGCTGTCCTTAGGGGGGGGCCCTGAAGGCTCTTGCCAACCCTGTTAACAGGGAGGGTGGGCAGACTGCCATCACCCGACGCGTGTCGCTGTGGGAGGCAGGAAACAAGGAAGGAGAGAATGAGGGAGTTTCTGGTGCCTCACTCACCAAGGACACAGCTCTTCCCACCATAGAAATTCGAGATCCGATGGGGACCTGGTCATGACGGCATGAAGACGAGCCAGCAGGGTCTCCAGTGCCACTTTGGGATCCTTTGCACACACCTTTTATGGTCATCATCATGAAACATACACAAAACATACACATACATGAAACATACACAAAAAAAATCAAATGGCAGCACTAACAATGAGAATGCTGTAGTTTATTTCTCGTTAGCAGCTTTTACCTGCTGGATTCTGTCCACATCTTCAAAGAGACATTTTTCAGTGTCTTGTACTTCGCTGCTGAAAAAAGCAAATAAGAAGAGTTATTTTTTCCCCCTGTGTCTGGCACTCTTTGCAGATGTCTAAGGCCTTTCTGAGTCCACACTAAACAACCATGTCCCCTGTGGTGTGCAACTCTAGAACCTACCTCCACCCAACCACTGAAGGACAGCCCTGGGCTAGGCTCAGAAACGGCAACACCTGACCTTTATTGAGCACAGCAGCAGTGTTCTGAGCAGTGTGCGTGTGTGTGAATGTATGTGTGTGTGTCTCTTTCTCCTGCCCCCTCCCTTTCCCTCCTTCCCTCCTCTCCCCCTCCGTTATCCTCTCCCCTGATGCTCCAAGATATCTGTGAGAGTGGAACCTGTGCTCAACTGGCTCCAGAGTGCTCACTGGCTTCCAGCTTCTTCTCCATCCTTGCTGGGGGACAGGAGGGCTTTTCAAAGGTCATTCTGTCTTCACATTGAGCCTTACCCCTTGATTGGGACAGGCCGGCCTTGGATGCTCACACCAAAACCCCCTGTGTCAGAGCTTCTACATCTCTAAAGGACCCCGAGGGCAACCTCGGTCCCCTGGCCCCGCTCGCCCCATCTGTGACAGAAGCGTCTAGGCGTGCTCTGCTGTCCATGTTCGCTCTTATCGAGCACCAGCTCCTACTTCCCTCTTTCTTGCTCATCACCCTGGAAAGGACAGGTGGAATCCACAGGCCTGTAGCTGTAGCTAGCTGTGTGACGGTGAGAGGCACACAGAGCAGGGGAGCCTGGAGGTAGGGAAGGTTGGGAGGATGGGCGTCAGTGCAGAGCCACCCAGCTGCCTTGGCGAGCCTTGAGCTTGGCTGGCAAAGGGGGTAGAATACACTACTCAAAATATGAAATATGCCTCTTTGGCATAGGATTATTTTAAGAAACTACAGACGCCTGAGAAGCTCTGAAAATGGTCCTTTTGTAAGGGAAATCTGTATTTATAAAGGAAATTTACATTAGGAAGAGGGGGCCTATATTAGGAAGATGGCTTTTACCGTGGATACGGATGACTTTTAAACCTGGGAGACGTATCGGTGTTGCAGGGCAGCCTGTGTTTACCAAGCATTTCCCCCTCTCACCTTCCATGAATTCCACCTCTCACTCACATCTGTCTTTGGTCTTTTAGCTGCAGGTGGTATTTGAGGTAGTGGTTTGGGCCATCCTGGAGAGTGTGATTGGTTTCTTGAGAATCTCCTATATGTACATGACATATATATTTAATAAACTTCTGCCTAGGGCATTGCCTGGTGGCCTAGTGTTTAAGAATCAGCTTGCCAGTGCAGGGGACGTGAGTTTGATCCCGGGTTCTGAAAGATCCCACATGCCAAGGGGCAACTAAGCCTGTGCACCACAAATACTGAACTCTAGAGAGCCTTTGAGCCGTGACTACTGAAGCCTGCATGCCCTAGAGCCTGTGTTCCGCAATGAGAAGAGCATGCACAGAGACCCAGCACAACCAAAAATAAATCAATCTTAAAAAAAGTTCCATCTGTATTACAAGGGGTCCCAGCCAAGAACTCAGAAGGGTAGAGGGGAAATTATGCAGGTTTCATTTAGCTAGCAAGTCATATTGCAAACAGTGGGTCCTTTTGAAATGATACAAACATGTATTAAATTTATTGTAGAAACACAGAAGTCCAGGTGCCTCCCAGATGAGGAGCCAGCGTAGGAGGGAAGTTTCTGCACTGCAGTGCTCAGTAGATCATTAATCGAGTTGAATTTTTCTAGCTGCTCGTTGTCTTCTTTTAGCTACCTTTGACTTTGTTCACCTCACCTTTCAAATGAATTGTTGTCTCAGCAGAGGAAAGGAAATCTTAGAATGTAAACTGAGACCTTGTGGAAAGTCGCGGCAGGTCTCTTAGGGCAATTTTGTGGGGTTCATGGGGAGACAGAAGTGTGCAGAGCTTCAGATTCCATGGGGCCTGGACCCAGTGCATGACTGCCACGACTTGTTTGGTCTGTGTTCTCGTATATCATCAGGGGAAGGGAGCCAACTGTGGCTCCTCCTGCTGCCAAGCATTTTCACAGCACCCCCACCCCCCAACACACACTGTAACCTTTGGAAGTAGGTAGTAATGATCCTGATTTATACAGAAGAGGAGCCCGAAGCTCTGAGAGGTGAAGGGATTACTCAGGGTCCCTTGACTGGGGCACTGTTGGAAGGGCTGCGTAGATGGAACCTGGAAGAAGCCCCCAGGACTGAGCTCCATATGAATGGGGAAGTGATACAAATGGCGATAGCTCCTCTGATGGCTGTAGAAGAGCCAGGCCTTTTGGACAATGAGTAGCTGAGATCTGGTATAGGGTGGAGACAGTTAAAGGCATGAGAAAGGCAGGTAACAGGACCCTGGAAGAGAAGGGGTCAAGGCAGAGTCTTGAACTGGCTGTGTAGACCCCTTCTCTCCCGAATCACCACGTGCTCTTTAAGAGCCCTGCAGCTTGAGCCAGTCCCTGGGCCTTTGCTGGTGTCTTCAGTTCCACATCAGCCCTGCTGAGGCTCACCTCCTGTCTCCCACGCTGCCCTTGGAGCTCCCTCACCGCTTCATGGAGCCACACTGAGGATGCAGTTGCCTGGGAGATCCAGGCCTGCTCTTTGCAGCCTTGAGCACTACTGATATATGGCAGGTCAGGTAGCACTGACTTTTGTCTTTTCTGTGTGTTGTTGCAGTTGTTGTAGTGTTAGAAATAGGTATCTTACACTAAAGTGCACACCTTTCAAGTGTACCATCAGGTAAATTTTAACCAGTGCATACATTTTCTTGCCCCAGTCCCCTCTCCCCCTCAATTAGCACAGTAGTCCTCCAACAGTCAGGGGCCCAGGCTGCCAAGGAGGCCGTGGGGGCAAGCTGCAGACACTGTAGATTTGAAAGAAGGGTTTGAAGATCAAGGGAATCGGGGACTTGTTCTGGACTGTATAGTAGTAGCCTTACCACCTCCTTTGTGAATCGTGGTAGGAACACTCAGTTTCTGGACACCTAGATACCTAGGTCAGTGCTCTTTCCTCCAGGTGGCCTTCCCTTTCACTATTGAGTTGATGCCCATCAGCTTGGGAGTCAGCCAGATTGGCCTCAAATCCAAGCTCTGCCACTTAGCAGCTGTGACTTTGGACAGAAGTCTTAACCCCTGGGGAGAGTCTCACTTTCTCCATCTTGGAGTGCATGATGCCAGGCAGGAGATATGTGCTTAATAAATGGTACCTTTAGAAGAAGCCAGGCTAGCCTGTGAACCTGTGTACAGTTGGTCAAACTGGGTGCAGTTGAATTTTATAACTTGGCGTGGTGTGTTTTCCTGTGGTTATGGGAGCCTGAGTTGCTGTGGCAGGAGTTCCTAGGCTGGCTGCTTACATGTGTGTGAGTATAACTAGGCAATCTACTGTTGAGATGGTGAAGAACAGCGTCATCACATACCGCCTTCACAATTAGTGTTTGTGAAATGTCATCTGTGTATTCTTGTTTTAGTAGGAAGTTACTTGTCCTACTAGAGATAAGATCTAATTTCCGAGGAGTTACCAGAAGGGGAATGCCAGCATGTGTAGGCACAAGTAATGGTTGGTGACTGAGAAGTCAAAGGCATGTATACATGTTCCCAGTATAATTTTTATAGGAAAGGAACGCTCGCTGTGGTTTTAGACTGGCAGCATAGTACACACTCTGTCTCATCAGCTGTGTTAGGAAAGGTAGTATGGTTGGTCCTGTGGGCAGGAGCCCTCATTAACGGAAGAGGGAGAGTTGTAACTAGGAACAGGCAGGCTAGCGTGGGCAACACAGACTAGCTGAATTCGTTGTGCTCCCGCTGTGTCCTGGGTATGGTTAATCAGCGCTTGTGAGCTTTCATTACATCCTCACTGTAAGAGAGGCACTACTGTTTCTCCATCTTACAGAAGAGGAAACTTAGGGCAGTTGCTGTAGGACTTGCCTGTTGTGCCTTCCTTCTTCCAGTAAGCCTAGGAGATCGGTGTGGATTGGTGACGATTATGTACCAGATTCCTGGTTCCAGGGCAAGAATGATGTGATCTGAGATCCATTATTGTTTGACCTTTATGTCAAAGTGCTATACTCTTTGTGATTGTTTGGACTTGACCCAGTTCTACACTTTAAAAAGCAAAAAAACTGGCCCTTCTCTTAGCTGTGCAGTTGTGATTTAAGAAAATCATTTAGGAAGCATTTAAGTCATTTAGTAATACTCTTACAACATTGACATTTTGGGGAAAATTTTAATTCAGTTGTTTTAAAGGAAACTGCTAGAAATTTAGCATATTTTATAAAAACATAATAGCAGTGTAAATTTGTATATATTCTTATTTCTTATATTCTCTATTTCCCCACTTTTTAAGGACTTTTTTGTATCTCTATACATTTTTTTAAATGTGTTTTGATACTTGGGTATGTACACCTCCATCCTATAGTAGTCAATAGCTATTGAACGTAAATGCTAGTTCCAGGCCTGCCTCTTTTTGAAGTATTAATATAAATTATGATATCATCCTTAAAAGAGTCACATTGGAAGTAACAAATTCGGTGGCAACAGTGTAATACAGACTTTTTCACTGCAGTGAAAAGAGAATCTAAGCCAATTCAGAAGGTTATAGCTGGTAAGGAATGGAGTAGATCAGTGGTTCTCAAAGGAGACCTGATCACCTGGAAACTGTTAGCACTTGTGGGGGAAGCTACCTTCCTTTCTTGACCTTTGAATTTCCTGAACAGAGCCAGCAAAATAATGGCTACAAAGATATTTTAAAATGTTCCTCATTTTTATAGACGCTTCTGATACTTGGTTTAATGCTCTACAAATGGGGAGGTTTCCATCAAAGGGACATAATATTCATGGCCCCTCATTTAGTAACTATTTGAGTGCCATGTGCGAGGTCTTGGGGCTTAGAGGGCAAGGGGCAGATGCGCAGGCGCAGAGAGCGTGGGGGCAGTAACAGCCATGGCAGACTCTGTGCAGGAGGGTGCAGGCACACGGCCAGTTGTTCCTTCTGCAGACATGATTGGGGACCCACTCTTTGAGCCCCACACTTAGCTGGGCTCTGGACATCCAGAGAGGAGCTGGAGGCAGGGCCTTGCCCTGTAGAATCAGCCTAGTCTAGTAGAACAGCAGCTCTTAAGGTGTGGGTCTTGGACACCCTTCTCTGGCAGGCCCTAGGCCCACTCCATGAAACTCTGGGAGTGCCGTCCAGCACTCTGGGTTCAGAAACCCTCCAAGTGGTTCCAACCCGCGCTGCAGTGGGAAGAGCAGCAGGCTAGGAGCAGTGTCAGTCCTTCTGAACAGAAGCATCACATGGGAGCTCTTAGAGCACCAGCACCCTGGCCACACCTGAGCCGACAAGGCCAGTCTCTGGGAGGGAGGCACAGGCACCATAATTGTTAGAGCTCCCCAGGTGATGGCCTGTGGCCACAGGTGAGGACCTGTGGTCTCCATGACCTGAGACAGATCATCACCGAGTTGTTGGTGCGTCCCTGCCTGCCAGTCCACAGAGGGGTGGGCCCCCCACAGGAGGGGCTGGCAGACATGGCTTCCTATTTGATGAGCTCTTCATTCCTGAGTCCCTTCCTTTTGTCTGGGCAGTGTAATTGCACAGATGTGAGCTGTGATTAGGAAGGTTACTTTAAAATTCATTTAATGCAGTCAGTTTTTAAAAGTCGAACACAGCTGGCTTCACTTAAAAACTTTGCATTTCGATAATGGTTATTACATAACATGAATAATTGACTAATATCAGCTCATTGATATTCTAGAGAGAGAGTGCCTGAGGCTAATAAAATACATTTTTAAATTAGTTTTTTAAAAAGTCTTGCCACAGCCCAAGGATAACGGGAAGTTACTCTAAGCAAGAGCAAGTCAGCAAAGTATGAAATTTTATGCTCTTCTGTTCACAGAAAATAGTTGTTTGTCTGCTCAGGATCCCTGTTTGATTCTTATTTCCTCTAGTGGTGAATTACCCAGGAAAATGCCTCAGTTTCAGGGGTACACACTACCTCCTGAGCGTCCTCACCCCAGGAAGCATTACTGCATCAAGAATGAGGCAGAGGTGACTCTGGCAGGGCTGCCCCTTGTCCTTCTGGGAAGGTGTCACCTGCTCCCTCTTTGTCTTTGGGTCCCTCCCAGGGTTTTACACTTCAGCAAGTGGGCTACAGTCCATGGGGTCGCAAAGAGTCAGACACAACTGAGTGACTAAAGTACATTTTGAAAAGCTCCTACTTTGAGGGTATTGCAGATTCACACAGTTGTAAGCAGTGCTACAGGGGGACCCCATGGACCCGTTGTGCAGTTTCCCCTGTGGCACTAACGCTGAACAGCAGCGAGAGATACGAAAGCCTCCCTCAGCGACCAGTGCAAAGAAATAGAGGAAAACGGGAGGATGGGAAAGACCAGAGCTCTCTTCAAGAAAATCAGAGACACCACGGGAACATTTCATGCAAAGATGGGCTCAATAAAGGACAGAAATGGTAAATGGTATGGACCTAACAGAAGCAGAAGATATTAAGAGGTGGCAAGAATACACAGGAGAACTGTACAAAAATGATCTTAATATCCCAGATAACCACGATGGTGTGAGCACTCACCTAGAGCCAAACATCCGGGGGTACGAAGTCAAGTGGACCTTAGGAAGCATCACTACAAACAAAGCTAGTGGAGGTGATGGAATTCCAGTTGAGCTATTTCAAATTTGGAAAACTCAGCAGTGGCCACAGGACTGGAAAAGGTCAGTTTTCATTCCAATCTCTAAGAAAGGCAATGCCAAAGAATGCTCAAACTACCACACAATTGCACTCATCTCACACGCTAGTAAAGTAATGCTCAAAATTCTCCAAGCCAGGCTTCAACAGTACATGAATCGTGAACTTCCAGATGTTGAAGCTGGTTTTAGAAAAGGCAGAGGAACCAGAGATCGAATTGCCAACACATCTGCTGGATCATAGAAAAAGCAAGAGAGTTCCAGAAAAACATCTACTTCTGCTTTATTGACTACCCCAAAGCCTTCTCAACATTCAAAAAACAAAGATCATGGCATCCGGTCCCATCACATCATGGGGTGTCCCCATCACTTCCAAATAGATGGGGAAACAATGGAATCAGTGACAGACTTTATTTTCTTGGGCTCCAAAATCACTGCAGATGGTGACTGCAGCCATGAAATTAAGATACTTGCTCCTTGGAAGAAAAGCTGTAACCAACCTAGACAGCATATTAAAAAGCAGAGACATTACTTTGCTAACAAAGGTCCATCTAGTCAGAGCTATGGTTTTTCCAGTAGTCATGTGTGGATGTGAGACTTGGACCATAAAGAAAGCTGAGCTCCAAAAATTTGATGCTTTTAAACTGTGGTGTTGGAGAAGACTCTTGAGAGTCCCTTGGACTGCAGGGAGATCCAACCAGTCCATCCCGAAGGAAATCAGTCCTGAATATTCATTGGAAGGGCTGATGCTGAAGCTGAAACTCCAATACTTTGGCCACCTGATGTGAAGAACTGACTCATTGGAAAAGACCGTGATGCTGGGAAAGATTGAAGGTGGGAAGAGAAGGGGACAACAGAAGATAAGATGGTTGGATGGCATCACCGACTCAATGGACATGAGTTTGAGCAAGCTCCGGGAGTTAGTGATGGACAGGGAAGCCTGGCGTGCTGCAGTCCATGGGGTCACAAAGAGTCAGACACGACTGAGCAACTGAACTGAACTAACTCTCAGTGCAATAGTAGCTCTCAAAGCTAGGGTTGCTAACCCTGGCTCAAGTCATCACTGCCAATGCAGGAGACTCAGGTTCGGTCCCTGGATGGGGAAGATCCCCTGGAGAAGGGAGTGGCAACCCACTCCAATATTCTTGCCTGGGAAAGCCCAGGAACAGAGGAGCCTGGAGGACTTCAGTCCATGAGTTCACAAGGAGTTGGACACGACTAAGCAACTGAACACACACACCCACACACACACCCACACACACACCCACACACACACCCACACACACACACACACACCCCCCCCCACACCCCCACCCACCCCATGTCTTTAGTGGAAGTCTCCTGGTGATGTTAGCATTCATGTATTAAGGTCACTTGCCCTGAGCCTGTGAATCATAGTCTACCTCGACTTCTCAGGCTGTGTTGCTGCAGTGATGCTAGCTGGTCAGGTCCGCGCCCCCGAACACATAGGGGCTGTCTGCTTTGTGCTGTACCCCTTCATCCTTCAGGTGGAACCTCTTGGCAGAGGTCCCCAGAGGTTCATCAGGGATCACAAGGTGGAAATGGAGATATAATTATTTGGCTTGTCCTCAAATGGATGTTTTAGAAATGATTGCTTGACAGTTCTTTTAATCAGGAGAGACAGATGCTATGTAGAAAAATGATGCCTTACCACAGTCTTACTCACCCAGTAAAACTCAAACTTGATTGGACGCTGAATTCTTCATTTGTGTGTGTCCCAGGGCAGTTACATGTGAATCACGAGAGTGAGCCTTGAGGTTCCTGGTTCACTGTTTTTCAGTACAGTGGCTGATAGCCTCATGTGGCTAGTGAGTGCCTGAAACAGGCCCAGTGTGATGGAGGAACAGAATTGTTAATTGCATTTAATCTTGATTATCTTAAACAGAGAAGAATGGCTTGTCGCTGCCTTGTGAGAGTGTATAGAGATTCTAGGTTACCCACCTTGCACTGAGTCATTTCATCCCCCTCAGAGGGGCCCAAGCAAAATTGCATGGCACGGCTGCCCCAGGGGTTATCTGGCTACCCCCTTTCCCCACGCAGCATCCAGTCATTTCCAAACCATCAGTTTGAAGAGGAAGCAAATACTTAGCACATCTGTTCACAGCTGGCCAGTGCCCAGCTCACAGTAGTGCTTAATCGGTACTTCTCTAATGAATTGGTCTTGCACTTCTCTCCGAATTTGCATGTGCATTCTTGGGACAAGGATGGAACTTGTTCCTTGTGTATAATAGAGTCTCAGAAAGCCACGAAGCATTCATTCATCGGTGCTGAGATCGAGCTATTATGTTTCCTCTTTTGCCATGTGAGAAAGCGGTGATTAAGAGTGAGTCCTGGAGTCAGGTTCTTAGGTTGGAATCTGCATCTCCACTTTCTGATGGCGTAACCTTGAACAAGTTAACCTCTGTGTACCGTTTTTGTACCTGTAAGATGAGTCATAATAGTACCTCTGTCATCATGGGGTGATTGGGCCAAGTAAATTCAAGCAGTGAACTTGGTTCGTACATTGTAGCCTCCCGTTATGACAAAGCAGGTCATGACTATGAGCCTGATAATGAAGATTTTTTGAAAAATGATTTGAGGGTGTGACTCTTACAAGTGCCCACAAGGGGGCAGCCTAAAATCATGCATATCTCTGCAACAGCCATCCTTCTGTTGGTAAAGCCTTAAGGTATCATGGCCAATTTCAAATGTGCTTGACCCTTTTCCCTCAGTTTTTCTCTTTTTCTTCTGTTCAAAGAACACTTTCAGTGGTTCTCAGTCTGTATCTTAGATCTGGAGGGTGACAGGTCATGCCTGAGCTGTTAAGTAGATGTGGGTGCTCTTGCCAGCATCTGCCCAGGGGTTGTTGGCTTCTCTTTGTAGCTTTTCATACAGAACAAATCCTTATTAATCAAATGCTTAAGGTAGAGACTAGAGCTTGAAAATGTTTAGAGAATCATCATGGAGAAATCTGGTTTTCTCTCCCCGCTACCCTACCACTGACCACATTCCTGTCTTTGAGTGTTGTGTATGCACCTTGAGGCTTGTGGGGGTAGGGTGTGGCCCAAGCGGGTTGACCCAGAGATGCAGGCCCGCCCTTGGCTCAGTAGGCCCTCACTTCCTGCAGGGAGGCAGTACCCTGCAGCTAAGCAGAATGAAATTAGGGTTCTGCGACCAATGTGAGGGCACAGAGCTTCACGGATCTGGGAAACTGTGGGCTCTTGAAGGTGGGTGGGGTTTATACAAGTTCAGGGGGTATAAGGGAAAGGGGTCAGACTGGGAGAGCAACACTAATGAGCTGAGAAGTTGGGCATTTAAATTCTTGATGCTGTTCGTGTCATTGGTACCATTGTAGTTCAGTTCAGTTCAGTTCAGTTGCTCAGTTGTGTCTGACTCTTTACGACCCCATGGACTGCAGCACGCCAGGCTTCCCTGTCCTTTACCAACTCCCGGAACTTGCTCAAACTCATGTCCATCAAGTCGGTGATGCCAGTAATCATTAATCGTAATGATTAAGAGTTGACAAAAGCCAAATGAACTTATTTACAAAACAGAAATAAACTCCAGACATGGAAAACAAATTTATCATTACTAAAAGAGGAAAAGGGGATAGAGAGAAAATAGGAGTTTGTCATTAACATGCATGCACTACTCTATGTAAAATAGATAATCAGCAAGGACCTAGTGTATAGCACAAGGAACTATACTCAGTATCTTGTAATAACCTAGAGTAGAAAAGAATGTGAAGCAATATACATGTATGTATGTACATGTATAACTGAACCACTTTGCTGTACACCTGGAAGTGACGCACAACACTGGAAGTTAACTATACTTCAGTTTTTTTTTAAATGGGAAGTGGCACTTGGGTTGATTTTCCAAGACTTCTCTCTTGAGCTTTAATATCCCTGCTGCATAATCCAGGAGCAAAATTAGATGCTTGTGGGGAATTGTGACAACCCAGAGCTTATCACATCCATCCTTATCCACATTCCTGCTGCTGCTCTGTGGTCCAAGCCTCCGGGCCTCTCTCCTGGGCAGTGGAAGGCACACCCCTGAAAGGCGTGTACTGTGAAGTCAGCTGTGATATTACCACAGAGGAGATCCAGGCGCTGGGCACATCAGTCCAGTTATAGCAGCACTAAAGCCAGTTTCTCCAGAATGTGGTCCTTGACCATTGTGTAAGTAATACTCATGAATGATCAGCTGTGAGCAAGTGCAGTAAATTATTTTTAATCCTAAAGCAACCATGAAGATCATTTCATCTTTGCTTCAGAAAGCCTTTTAGGGTCCTGTAGAAGATGAGTGGAGATGTGGAGCTCCTGGGATGTTTCCCAGACATTTTAGGGGGGAATTGCCATTTTTTCCATTTTATTTCTTATACTAATAAATAAAACAAAATGAAATAATAAGTAAACAGGAGTGTATCATATTCCTTCTTTGTGATTATAAAATGCTAAGATTGACATGGGAGCAAACTTAGTAGAACCAAAATCAAACTTGAGTGTTACTTTTTTCCAGCTCACTCATACATGCCCCTCAGCAGTTGTCTTCTTCCAGAAAGTCGAATGTTCACTAATAATAATAAAAGCGAAAAAGCGAAGTCGCTCAGTCGTGTCCGACTCTTTGCGACCCTGTGGACTGTTAGCCCACCAGGCTCCTCAATCCTTGGAATTTTCCAGGCAAGAATATTGGAGTGGGTTGCCATTTCCTTCTCCAGGGATCTTCCCAACTCAGGGATCGAACCCAGGTCTCCCGCATTGCAGGCAGATGCTTTACCATCTGAGCCACCAGGGAAGCCCTAATAATAATAATAATTTGTGTAATAATTGTGTTTTCTTTTGTGCATCTGCCTTCCCCTGTGAGCTGGACCAGGGGAAGCCTGGTAGGCTTTTCTGCATGTTGCCAGGCCTGTCCCTAATTGAGCTTTCTGATTCCTTTGGGGCCAGGCCTGGAGCCAGAGAACTAGGAGGAAGGTTAGTTCTCCAGGGCTGGCCTGGGGCCACTTCAGCCCAGCTTGGCGGGTGAGCGTGACAGCCACAGCTACCACTCCTCAACTCTTAGGTCTGGGCTATCCTCCCCTGTGGTAGGGAGTGATGGATCACTTCACTCTGCGGGTGAAGTGATGTTGATGCTGATGTGTGTGTGTGACCAGACTCTGGGTGCGGCCCCAGTGCCCCCTGGCACTCAGCAGATGGGGAGAGTGAAGTCTTTAATCGTGTTTTCTCTCTTGTAGGCATGGAAGGATTTTTAAAATCCGATGAGAGACAACGACTAGCTAAAGAAAGACGAGAAGAAAGAGAAAAATGTCTTGGTAAGTTGTGCACTTTGGCTGTTTAGGTCTAAGGGAGTAGAGGATGGTGTCTTTTCTCAGGACTCTTAGAAATTTGTGACTAAATGAGAAAAGAACTGGGACAGTTGCTAGGTCAACGTGGAAAACGGGGAGCAAACCATCATTACCACTGGTCTGTTCACAGATATTACATAATTCTCAGGGCAGTTGATTTACTCACTGAGCACGTGTTGAAGCTCTGTTACTGGCACTGCACTACAGCTGTGGATAGGGTGCCGAAGAATGTGAGACATTCTCTGCACACCTCCCTCCTCTTCAGGTGACCTCTGCCCAGGGCAGCTAAAGGGCCATCCTTAGAGGAACAGAGGAAATCAACACAGGCCATTTATATGTTAGGACAGGGAACCAATTGGGAAAGGCTGTCCTATTGGGAAAGGCTGTCCTACCTTGCAGGCTGTGGACAGAGCATCAGGGCTGTTCCCCACATGGTGCCTCAGGTAGGTAGAGAGTGGCTTCCCTAGGGCACTGAGACGGAAGAGGAGCTTGTGAATCCGTCTCCTTGACTGCCTCTTCATGGTCACCTCAGACATTGCATCCTCCAGGGAACCCTTGCCTGCTTGGCCAGGTGGAGTTAAGGCCCCTTAGTAAATGTCGCAAGAAGGAAGACAGTCCTGTTCATCCTCTTCTGTTTACTTTCACCCAGTTCAGCATCTGGTATGCAGTGTATGTACAGCTAATGTATCCTGAATGATGATACCCTGATAGCTCTCATTTCTCAATCCCCCATGTGGCCTAGCCACTGGGACAAGTCTGACTTGATGGTGATGACAGATAGAGCTCCCACGTGTAGGGGCGGTGACTGTCTGCTTTCTCTGCATTGTGTCATTAGGTCTCCCCAACACTGTGATGTTGCACATCCCCACTTCACAGAAGAGGAAGCTGAGGCAGACAGAGGACGTGGCTAATAGGCCTGGGGTCACCCACCTAGTGGTGGAGGTGCCAGAACCCTTCCTCTCAGTTACTGCAGCCTACGATCCCTCTGGGCTCCTTTTTGGGGTTCAGTCTCACTTCTGCATTGTTGGTATTAAGCCAAATGGCCTGGGGTACTCTGGTAATGACACCTTTTTTCTGCCTTCCTTCCCCCAGCTGCCCGGGAGCAGCAAATCCTGGAGAAACAGAAGAGAGCCAAGCTCCAGTATGAAAAGCAAATTGAGGAGCGGTGGAAGAAGCTGGAAGAGCAGCGGCAGCGAGAGGAGCAGAAGAGGGCGGCTGTGGAGGAGAAGAGGAAGCAGAAGCTCCGGGAGGAGGAGGTGAGGGCCGAACAGGAGCAAAGAGACAGATCCATTCAACTTAGCAGTTTATTGCTGTGTGACCTCAGATAAGCTGGTTGGCCTCTCTGGGCCTTAATTTCTTTGTCTCTGAAGTCAAGAGGGTGGACTTGGTGGACTCCAGGACATCCTCTTTTAGATGTCTTCTCTGATGATAAGACTCAGGGGATTATGGGTGGGGACTGAATGACATCCACCTGGGGGTTACTCGAGGCATCCATGCTTCTGGGGCAGACATGAGGCTGGAAGAAGGGCTGTGAGTGTAGAGGGTAACGTGATCTTGTAGTCACTGCTGGAAAATCAAATAGCCTACCTTCCAATACAAACATGCTAGTCTATTTATATTTTAATGCAGGTTCTTGCTTTAATCATCCTTTCTCTCTAGTTATGTTTTAAAAAAGAAATGGAATGTAATTACCTAACAGAGTCCTTTATTACTAAACTTTGAAAGTATATTTAGAAAGCATATTTGGGGTGTAGATTTTCTTAACAAGTATATTTTAAGAGTATAATCATAGCTTTGTATCAGCTGATGATCATTTTTTATTCATAAGGTATAGTGACTCATCATTTAGTATGAACAATATAGAAGTTTGTTAATTGCCAGCACTGTAAGATAGAGTGAAAAGTGGAAGTGTTAGTTGCTCAGTTGTGTCCGACTCCTAGCGACCCCATGGACTGTAGCCCACCAGGCTCCTCTATCCATGGGATTCTCCAGGCAGAAATACTGGAATGGGTAGCCATTCCCTTCTCCAGGAGATCTTCCTGACTCAGGGATCAAACCCAGGTCTCCTGCATTGCAGGCAGATTCTTTACCATCTGAGCCACCAGGGAAGCCCATAAGATACAGAGATGTTGGTATAAATTCAGTATTTCTTTTAAATCTCTGAATTATCACTGTCTTTACCCTTTGGTCTTTTTTTTAACTTAAAAAAAAAAAAAAAACCACAATCATGCACACATACACACAGTTAGAACCGTCTTTGCCCACAGCAGACAGGCTTCAGTGGCAGCTTCTTTGCTCCTCTTAGTGGATGGAGGCCTGAAGCAAGGTCTTAGTCACAGTTCACTGTTGCTGTCTCAGCCGGATCCTTATGTGCCTTTGCGAGCTCCTGGTGCAAATCCCTGCTCTCCCACTTAGGCAGCCGGCAGCTGGCAGCCAAGTCCCACAGCTCCTCTAAGAACTCATTCTTCTCAGCCCAGAACAGAGAGGTGGTCACAGGACTTAAAGAAGGTGACTTTTGTAAAAGCACCGGCAAAGCACTAGCACAGAGTAACTGCTCCCTTCACTGACTTCAGCTGGCCTTGGCTGAAGCACGGTCAAGAGAGAGCTGCCCAGAAAAGATGATGGCACAGGGCGTGGAGACCCAGAGAAAAGCCATGGTGAGTTGGCTGTTTCAGTGACCGGGACGGACCTCTCCTTTCCCAGCTTGGGCATTTGCCGTGAGTCGCTGGACTCGCCCCTTTCTTCCCATCCTCCTGTCCTTGACTCACAGCTGGTCTTCCTCCCTGCACTTCCACTCCTGACCCCCTGCGGGATTGCTGATTGCAGGGAATGCTTGTCACTGCCACTTCCAGGAAAGGGTGCCTCAAAGACACAGGAGACACTTCCTTAGCCTGCACCACCCCTGACAGTGCCACACAGGTCCACCTCTGAGGCATTCTGTACTCTTTTTTATATTGAACAATAGTGCCAGAGGCATTTTAAGTCAATCATTTTACGTCGGACTCCAGTCTCTTGCAGATGAGGGAAAGTCATGCCAGCTGATTAGTCCTGATGCAGCTGACTCGCTTGCTGTGCTTGGGCTGATTTCCTGTTTGCTTTGTCTGCTCCCTTTCACCCCTTACGTGATGCTGGTGGGTAGTGGGGCTGGCTGCCTGCCTATGGCCAGCAAACACACACCAAGCTTGCATGCCCTTTTCCCCAGACACAGCAGGGCAAGACTGAGAACTGGGCCTCCCATGGGTACAGAGCAACCCGAGGAAGTGGTGGGCTCCCTGCCCCACCTGCTCCTGCCCTTAGAGCCCCAGGAGACCTCAGTGGAGATCAGGGACTCTGCCCATGCAACCTGGTCATCACTGCTCTGCTGGGGCTGAGGTCCGACTGGCATTCTCATGAGGGATCTTTGGAGGGGATGGCTAGCTCTCTGCTGCAGGAGCCTTTCCGAAGGAAAGCCTTTGCATTTGCCTCCATGGTTCGCTGGAGATCTTTGAGGAGGGCTGCTCCCTGCTTGGCATGTGGCTGTGGAGACGCTCCACAATGCCAGGATTATCTCAGTCCTTTCTGTCAGGGCCCATCTCTGTCAACCAGGGAGAAGCCTTTACAGGAAGATGGGTCACTCCATTTTGCTTCTCTATCTTGCTAGAAAGTGTGTTCCCCACCAACTCTTGCCTCTCCAGTCTGATGTTAGGAGCTCAGAAAAGGCCTGTTGACTCCTCGCCTCCCCACCAGCCCTGCCCTGGCTCCAGGTTCCTAGGGTTGTTGGCCTTGCTGTCGCTCTTGGTAACACCTCACATCTGTGCAGGTGAGCCCCAGACTCAGCGTGGATGCCTCCTCTCTGACACCACAGAAGCTCCCAGAGGTGTCAAAGGCTAGAAGGTAGGCAGGCCTGTCCTAGGGAAGGGGGAGTCCAGTGTCCACTTGGCAGCCTGACCTTGAGCTCATTCTCTCTCTGTAGACTGCCTTCTCCTCGGGGTGGGTTCTTGAAACCCTCACATGCCACATAGCTCCCCAGCATCAAGCTTCTGGAACCAGAACCTTAACCTCCCTGGGTTAAGGGTGACAGCACAGTGTACTCACCTTTCTCCACTCAGGGAAGTATAGTTTCATGACTCGGAACCAACTCCTTGTTCCTCCTGCTAAACAGATAACCAGGAAAGGCCTCTTTCAAAGAGTACCTTCATCTCTGTAAGTTACTTTAACACATCACAACTTCTTATCTTCTTCTTGCTTGATACCTAACAAAACCCACCAGGCTGATTGTAAAAACAAGACCTTTCTGAACTCAACTAAATGAAAACTTCTTAAGATGAGAGCTGGCTGCTCTTAGAGGGTGTTGGCTGGCATAGGGCCATGGTGATTACGTGGCTTTCTAGCCAGATGTGGATGTCTGTTTCCAGAGAAAAAGGCCCTCCACGGAGCCCTGCTTAGGACCATTTGGGGGCTTGTCCCCACTCTCTCATCCCCAAATGCATGGAGTAAGTGCAACGGGGAAGGTGTGTCAACCCTCCACTCCTGCCTGAGACACTGTCTGGGTAACAGTGGCCAGGCCAAGCCCTGCCACAGGCTTTTTATACTGCTTGGCCAACTCAGAGCGTCACCCTGGTCGTGGTTCTCCTGTTAAGTTCATCCAGGCATATCTAGGGCCAGAGCTCAAGGGGTCAAGGGTAAGTTGCCCTCATTCCTTCCTTCTGCTAAGCCCCACCTGGGAGAGGACATTCTAGGGACAAGAGTCTGCGTTGCTCTTTCGCCATCCTCTGTTGATGATCAGATGATACTCAGGAGAGCTAGAACTTGGCAGGATTTGCAGTATGCAGCTCTGATATTTATTAATACTGTTCTTCTGATGTGATTGAAGTTTCTCAACATGCTCCCTCGTGCTCAGGCTTTCTTCTAACCAGTGGTTCTCAGTACCATCCCAAGACCAACAGTACGAACATCTCCTGGAAATTTGTTAGAAATGTATTCTCAGGACATTCACCTTGGACTTGCTGGCTCAAATTCTGGCAGTGGGGCACAGCAACTGGTGTTTTAACAAGACCTCCAGGGGATTCTGATGCAAGCTCACTCATGTTTGAGAACCACTGCTATAAATTGCCATGTTAATAATCCTCCTCATCAAATTTGGATCCAGTTAGCATTGGACTTATTATGCTTGCTATTATCTTGTAAATTTGAATGACCTGTAATATAGGTAATATCATCCCCATTTTATAGACAAGGGAACTAATGCCCAAGGATGGCATCAAATGATTTACTCAGGATCATGGGGCTAAAAGATAGCAGGCAGAAGTGGGATTTCAATTCATATCTTCTGACTCCAAATCTAGGATTCTTTACAGTCTTACCACAGGAAGGAACAGAAAAATCCACACACATACTATGTAATATGGGACTAAATAGGACTAACCTCTAATAAGAGTGAAGTTTTGGTTTGGCATGTTTGGAAAAAGCATCATCCCATTCTGACAACTTTGGGTTTTATAAGCCCACTTACCATAGAGCTTGGTTTGTTGTTGTTCAGTTGCTAAGTCATGTCTGACTGTGTGACCCCATGGACTGGAGCCCGCCAGGCTCCTCTGTCCATGGAATTTCCCAAGCAAGGATACTGGAGTGGGTTGCCATTTCCTTCTCCAGGGGATCTTCCCAGATCAGGGATCAAACCCACATCTCACGCAATGGCAGTCGAATTCTTTACCACTGAGCCACCAGAGACCTTGGTTATTGCCTATTTTTCATCATCTCCCCCAAAGGGAAGACACAAAGTGATTGTGTCTTCTCTCAGGGGTAATGTCATTTTCATAAGCCTGCTTATGATTCAAAGAAATGAATCTCTCATGGTAGAGTTTGGAGCAGCTCAGTAGATTGGGGATGGATGACAGGTATTTTTTCTAAAGGTAACTTATTGACTCAGGACTAGGTCTGGCTGTGGATGGCATTCCCTTATGGTTATGCCCCTAGATAGCTGTTCAGTGATGTGGCTGGCTGATCAGTCTTGGTGTTCTTAGTCCTCATTAGTGTCCAAATAGATGAGCAACTATCTTGTGAGGTCCTTCTGGCATGTAGGCAGTCTCCCATAACCCACTCAATACTAAATTCACCCTGAGGTGAAAGATTTCAACACTTAGATTAGGTCATTAGTTAAATCAGTTCAGTTCAGTTGCTCAGTTGTGTCCCACTCTTTGCGACCCCATGGACTGCAGCACACCAGGCTTCCCTGTCCATCACCAACTCCCGGAGCTTACTCAGACTCATGTCTGTTGAGTTGGTAATGCCATCCAACCATCTCATCCTCTCTGGTCCCCTTCTGCCTTCAGTCTTTCCAAGCATCAGGGTCTTTTCCAATGAGTCAGTTCTTCCCATCAGGTGGCCAAAATATTGGAGTTTCAGCATCAGTCCTTCCAATGAATATTCAGGACTGATTTCATTTAGGAAAGTTAAATACTTGATGTTAAATCTACATAATGAAATACCGTTGAGCTCCAATCTTGAGTGACTAGACTTCAGTCCTCAAATAGTTAAAAAGTTCTAGTTCCTCCAAGCCCCTATCTTTTCTTGTACAAACTGCTGGGACTGACTGTGAGAATTTAATGGGCCAGGGTCGTGAGGACAGGATTCTGCCAGGAAATGCACACTCATGATTGTAGAGTCTCAGCCAGAAACTAGTGCACAGTTAATAGCAAATACAAATCTGAGATTTACTGGAGGAAAGAAATATCCTTTCTGCTCATAGGTCCCTGAAGAGGCCATCTTTTAATGCAGTGCTCTTTGGAGGAAAAATTATGCAGCAGAGTCTGCGATGTGGAGAATGCTCATCTCATTCCTCTGGTATGGACAGAAAGGCAGATCCACATGCCTCCTAAGTGGCCTTTCTGTGTTTCAAGTGAGTGAAATAAAGGAGCCTTTCCCCACTTCTTAATCATAGTCACTCCTTTGGTGCTACTCTAAATTAATTTTGCTCACTTCTTTATTTAAGCCATGAGAAAATAATATCTTTTGGGTTTGAAATTCGACTAGGATTAGCCCAGCACCTCAGGGTTAGTTTTATGAGGGTGAAAAGGTGTCTATGTAACCACTTACTCTACGGACTTTCTCCAGTGGAGGCAGGGAGTGGATTTGGGATTTGCAGTGTCATTGAGGTTGTAGGGAGCACAAAATTAGGACAGCTTCACTCCAGTGCCGGGGAGAGATTTGCCAGCAATCAGGCCCAACTTTATGAAAAGAACAGTTGGGTTAGTACAGGGGCGTGCTTTTGATAAATGCTCTGTTAGGAGAGAAACCTGGTTGTTGTTTTTATCTTCTGGCTAAAAACTGTTTAGTTCTTCCTCCCTTCCCCCCATCTACATGTGAGAATAGGTAAATGCTTAATTTTGTAGTCACAAGTTTCCCTACTCTTGTGTCTTTTAAAATTTTGAAATCTGCAGTATTATCTCTGGAATACTATGTATCACAAGCAGAAAAGTGTTACAATGGAGAACACAGTTAATTCCCCTTTAAGAAGTTCTAAGATGAAAATGGGACCTTGTAAAATAGACTTCAAAATCATGGTGTATCACCCCAAAAAGTTATGTTTAAGGCTACTAAAATTCAAATTATATCTTAATTTCAGTTTGCTCAAATCATAGTGCTGTATGCTTTTCAACTCGAGAGGATGCAGTTGGTTCTAGAGCACAGTTCCAGTTCTGCTGGATGGGATTGGTGTCAGGGAGTTAACTCTGGCCTGGCACTATTCTTAACCAAATCAAAGCCTGGCTGCTGCAGCAGCCGCCTCTCTCCAGGGAAGGGAGAGGTGTTGACGCTGGGAGCCCGCAGTAGCCGCAGCGTTTACTCTCCGCCCACTAAGAAAGCGCTGGTGTGGTGGGGCGAGCACGCGTGCCTGGGTTTTGGATGCAGAGGAGAGAGCCCTGTCTGGTGACTCACACCCACGCAGAGGCACAACAGTACGGTGGGGCTGGGTGCTTAATGCTGCTCTCTCTTGCATGAACTGGACAGGAGCGGCTGGAGGCGATGATGCGCAGGTCTCTGGAGCGCTCGCAGCAGCTGGAGCTGAAGAAGAAGTGCTCGTCGGGAGGAGCATCACTGGCTGCCGGACCCGGAGGACGTGATGGTGAGTGGAAGACTGTCCTTGCATCGCAGGGCCCATTGGGGAGATCTCGGGGCAGGAAGGGGAGACCATGGGCAGACCAGCACCCACAAGATCTAGGGGTGCTTTATACCGGTGTGCAGGTACCTTTTTCAGATGTGATGTTTAAAGCTGCCAAGCTTCCTGTGTATGCATTTCTTGTGAAGGAGATCTGTTCATTCTTTTTGCTTGCAAACAGCAGTTGATACAGTAACTGGGCTTTGAGGTAAAGCAAGAGAAAAAGCAAAGAAAATGAATGTAGAGCCTGGTTAATTGGATCCACCTAGCAAGCCCAGAGATAACCTGATTTCAGGGAAGGTCAGTGGCTGTGGACTAAGTCATGGCTACAGCTTGACTGGGAAAGCCTGAGCAGCAGTAACCCCTAAAGGGGGCTGGGGTCCTTCAGTCCACATCATTTATTTCTGTTGCTCTTTCAGTTTTGTTTCAAGGTGACTTATTTATTTCATTATCCAGTTCATACTCATCTTTAAATTTTCAGATGTTTAATTTAATGTATGGATTGTTACTAGTCCCTGGGTGGCTTTGCCATCTTTTCAGTGTCTTCTTTTCTGTGTCTGCCATTATGTTATGCAGGAGTTGTATAACAGCTCTTTCCGAGAGCAAATGGGTTTACATGTGTGGTACAGTTTCATGACTTTATTATATTGTTCTTACGACCGAAGTGACTTAGCATACACAATCTTTTGTCAGTGAATATATTTTTCTGTTTTAATCTGGAGAAGTTAACAACCCATCCCAGTTACTTTTTCTAATTTCCTAACGCAAGTGAGAATCAACCCGCAATTGGAACTTTTTTCTTTTATCTCTCTTTGGTCTGATTTTTTTTTTTTGCTGTGTAGGTGAATCAGGAAATACCCCACCCCCTCCTCTAGGTTTAGCAGCCAGCACCCTCCCTCTGGACCCAGGGACCACTGCCGCCGCTGCTGAGTCAACCAACGGTATATTTGAGCATCACTGTGCCTTGGCGTTTTGTGATGACTGTCCCGGTCACCCTCCTCCATCACTGTGTCTGTCTTGAACACTTTTGCAATTGATTTCTTAGAACTGTTTTTCTAGAGATACAAATGACGTGCCCATATTTCTTTATTTGTCATCGTCGAACATGCATGCCTTACATCCTAGCACCCTGGAGACATCTCATCTTTAGCTCACTAACTTCTGCCTTGAAAATGTTGTCAGTGTTTGACTTCTGTGCCTTTAGATCTTTAACACTCTAATTTATCACTGGTTTTAGGCATTAAGTAGTAGTGTATTTCAGTCACTTCTGGTCACCAAAACCTATAATTATACAGTGTTAGGTATGCATTGGAGAAGGAAATAGCAACCCACTCCAGTGTTCTTGCCTGAAGAATCCCAGGGACGGGGGAGCCTGGTGGGCTGCCGTCTATGGGGTTGCACAGAGTCGGACACGACTGAAGCGACTTAGCAGCAGCAGCAGGTATGAATGTTACGGATTCCTATAGAGGCATTTGAGTTTATCAGTACTAACACTGTGAATCCAGACAAGGAGATAAATTGGCTTCGTTCTTGATTTCCTCTCTCTAATAGGCTCTCTGTTTTGTATGCAGGCCTGGGAAATTCTTAGGGTCTAGATCAAGAACAGAACTAGCAAAACCTTGCTCCCATTTAATGATGACTTCAGAAATTCAACCCATCTTTGGCTGGCAAAGAAAAAACAAGATGTAAAGGATACAATGTTTACCACCTACCCAGAAGGTCAAATTATAGCCGTAGGAATAAATATCCTTGATTTCCAGCATCTCTTTGACAAAGAATAATTTTTATTGGTGCTGCTGAATAGCAGAGTCTTTGCTGCCTGGACCACATTCATTGTCATGTGGGCACTGGCCTTCCGCCCAGAGAGGGGCAGGTAGAATTGACAATTACTCCTTAGAAATCACACCCAGAGCCCTGGGCCAGGGTGAGGTGTGGTATGTGACCAGAGCTCTCATTTTAGGGGAACACCCCAAATCTCAGTAATCAAGATAAAAGAATCTTTTAATCAAAATCACTACAGGATCATTCATGATGAACAAACTATTGAATTTCCAAAGACTAGTACCATGCTGAGCCATATGGGAGCCTGAGGCAGAAGGGGAAATATGTATCCCTAGAGACATGATTTTATGTAATTTCTAATGGTCATTTTTTCCAGAACATTGAAATACTTGAAAAAATTACTGAAACACTGAAAAGTATATTAAACTCATAATATTTTAAGTTTAAATATTTTATTTATACCCAAACAATATCATTTTACTGCAGTCTAAGTTATTTAAAAATTATTTAGGATCATCAGTTGGTCAGGAGAAATTGTCATGCATGGCACTTCTTTCATTTGTAAACAAGATGAATAGAAGAGCAGATTTTGAAAATATTATTGATGAGTTTGCTTCCTTTAGAGCCGGGGCCACACATCTTTCCTTTTGCCTAAAGCTCCGACACAGCTTGGCTGGTACTGTTAGCACCTCTCCAGTTGTTGTGATGGTTTCCTTTACAAGCTTGTCTGAAATAATGGCTGCAATTAAGAGCACCAAACCCAGGACCGCATGTTGAAATCCTACCATAAACAGTCAGAGCCTTTTGAGAAAGGGCCATTGTGACCCTGTTTCTTTATAAGAGCAAGAAACCAACTGCTAAAGGTTGTTCTGCTTTAAATACAGCTCTTTGCTTTACAAATTACTCCTCTCTGCAACCTGAGCTCTAGATAACCTCAGAAAAAGTCCGATTTCAGCTCACACAGTCTCAGTCAGATCATACAACATTTGGCAGTGGTGATTGGTCTCTCGGTCCAGGTTGGTTTTGTTTCCGTGTGGTCTGAATATACTTAAAAGTCCCTGGACACAAGGAAATGGTTGGCTGGTGGGATTAGCATGGCTTTAGTTGAACAGTTGAGTGAGGTTGAATATTTGAAATCAAAGAGAAGCACAAAGTTGAGCAGTGAAAGAGAAGAACTTGCTTCAAATAGATGGTTGCTGTGGCCCAGGCCTTCTCAGACTTGCTCAGTAGAGAGCAGGGAGCTGGAGGCAGCGTGCTGTGCCGCAGTGGTTTCAGAGGCGTGTGGATGAGGGCAGGAAGAACACTTTGGAAAATGTGTTTCTTGGTTGACAGTGGTGTGAATACCAATGTCTTTAATGCGTTTCTCTGCAGCATGTGACAAACTTTCAACATCAACCATGAATTTGCCAAAGCAGACGGAGCGTCCCATGAGTAAGCGCCTGTCTTCATCCACTGCGGCAATATCCTATTCCCCAGACCGAGGCAAGTGAACGTGTAGACCTGGTCTCTCCAGTTTTCTTCTTTCTAGTGTGAGCATTGGTGTTAATGTCAGTCTTTGTGAGAGCCCCTCTTTTGAGCCTTCTTCAAATACCCCCAATCTCCTAGCCTTGTGATCTGTGTGTGGGAGCCCCCGGGCCTCACTAATGGGACTTTGGAAAGTGGCATTGCTCTTTAGAGCAAGGTCATTGTTGGAAAGGGATAGGAGTTAATGCTAGTCTCCCAGTCTGAAAGAGACTTCCATTTTCCACAGTGCACATAGACGTTATCATGGCCTGGAGTTAATTGACCAGTGGACAGATGTGACTGTTAAAAAAGCAACTGCCCAGTTATTGGTGTGCTATTGTTGGTTAGCCAGACACAGCGGGATTGATGAGGCAGAGGTACGTGGGAGACTCAGATATGTGAAAAAATGGGGCTCTGCTCTTGTCTGTGATCTGTAAGCCGTCTCATTTCTGTTTGGAAAACAGAAGTTCAGAACTAATATGAAATCTTTAAAAGGGCGAAAGGATGGGTGGCATTTTCTGTTTTGAGGTGGGAGATGATGGGTATAGGACAGTGCCAGTTTCAGAAACTGAATAGATTCAGCTGTGTTCTAATGGAGGCTCAGAGAAGGCACTGTTAAGTCTGAATTGATACCTTTTAGAATGTGTAGGTTAAAAAGGGAGGGAAGCTCTCTATGCATTAAATGCATATCTTAGCATTAATGAAGAAGTGTCCGGTGCCAGTGGAATATTTAACATGTTGAGTCATCACCAGGGGGTAAGCAGGAGGATGTTTGTGACTTTGAAGATGCCAGTGAATTTGAAGATGCCAGTGTGCCTTCCTGGTTTTTTCCCTCTGGCTTTAACTTTGCACCTCCAGCACAGAGGTCTGTCCTGTGTGTCAGAGAACCCGTGAGTGTCAGTGTTGATGATTTCTGATGCAGTTCATGGGTAAGTGCTAGAAACCTTGAATTAACTAAGAGCTGGATGAGAAAACATCTACATGCTTTTAACTGTATGTATCTGTTCTATTTGTATGTCCTGTATGTTTTCATTCATTAAATTAATGTTAAATTCATATTTGCATTGGTTAATGTATAAAGATAATCAGTATGATATTTATATATTGCTGGCCACTCAGTTATCTGCTTGTGTATTATTAATTGAAACTTTGAAATTCCCAAACCATTTTTCTGGCTAGTGGATATCCAAAAAATACAAAGTAATTGAAAAGTTAATCCATTATCACACAATATGTTCCAAACCATCAGAATGACATTTCAGTCACTAAATTTTAGAGTATCAATACTGCTCCTTAACTCCATTAAAGCTGATAATTAGTTGGCTATTTTTATTTTTATGTTTCTTATTTAATCTTTGCTCTTGTTTATATGGGAAAAAATATGAAAGGATGCACATTTCTACATTAACAAAATCAGTGTGTTATAAAATATTTCCTAACAGAGGACCTAAAACAAGTGTTTTGTAGGAGTAATCTTTTTTTCAGTGTTAGAGCTACTTTGGTGAGTAAATGGTTTCTTGAGTCCATATTGTATCTTGAAAAACGGGCTAAGTCTCTTCTGGTGATACAGTAATTCTGTAGTAGCATATTGAATGAATTCTGGCACCCCAAGAGAAGTAACGCACTCTCCCAAGCTCTAAATGACACATCATCCATTTTCTTTTACTGTGACAAGCTCCAAAGCCAGCCTTTGCTACAATATTTTTATTTTCCACATTCATTCTGCCACCCCAAAATTGATTTTCATCAGGCACTGTGTTGTTGTAGGCATTTTATTTTGTTTTGATTTTGCTTTTTAAAATTTTCATTTGATTCCACCCCTCAGCTTAGTCCCATGGAAACATTTCTTGTTATGTGACTGTTGACACCCACACAGGCTTCTTTAGCCAGAAGCAGAAGTACACTCATGCTCTCTGAGCAGGCCAGTGACTCAGGTAAAAGAGGCCAAGCTGGTGACACTGAGAAAGGTACCCCAAGTGGTATTGGTCAGCCTATGGGTTATTCCTGAATTTTTGTATCTTGCTTCCTGTTTCCTGGCTTCATGAAATGTCTTCAATGGTTAATAACATTTTCTATCCACCAGTGATTTACTGTTGCTATGTTTCTTGTCTTTCAAGAGTCACAGAGGTGAGTAAGTTATTTTATGGTTGAGGGCATGTGGATTAGGAAAAGAAATCCATTTCATGAGCTATGGAGGCTAGTAGACTTTTTTAACCAGACAGTTTGGTAAAAATAGCCTATACACTGCAATCTCAGAAATCCCATAACTAGCCCTACCACTTACTAGCTCTTACCACTTTGGGTAAGTTAATTAATCTCTCTAAGCCTCTGTTTCCTCATCTATAAAGTAGAGTTACTTTAAATTGGCATGAGGGTTAAATGAAATAGCACAGTGCTGGGCATAGTAAGCACAAATATCTAGAGCCTCACTAATCAGGCTCCACCAGATCTGCACACCAAAGTCCAGGAAACACTGGGCCACATCATCAAAGCCTTTCCTTGACCAAAGCAGATCAAACTGTCATGGCATGGTGAATGAGGACTAGCATTTTCTGTTTGCAAATAACGCCATGCTCACATTAGGCATGTTGGGTCTCCATCTCAGTTCCCAAGATATAGTGTATTCAGTGAGATAACATATAAATGACATATTGTCCTCTACCTTGTTCTATCTGTGTACAGGTAGTTGTGCAGAAATAGCACAGCAGAGAATATATAAAATGGCCAATAAGCACATGACAGGATGCTCAACATTCTTAGTCATTAGAGAAATGCAATCAAAATCATAATACCATTTCATACTTACTAGGATGACTAAAATTCAAAGAAAAAAGATAATACAGTTGACCCTTGAACAATTTGGCAGTTGAGGGTACCAGCCGCCTCAGTCAAAAATCTGCATATAACTATAATCAGCCTTCTGTCTTGGTTCCCCATACAGACTCAACCAACCACAGATAGTACTGTAGTATTTACTATTGAATAAAATCTGAGTGTAAGTGGACCCATGTGCTTCAAACCTGTATTATTCAAGAGTCAGCTGTAATATGTATTGGTGAGGATGAGGAGAAATTACAGCCTTCATACATTGTTGGTGAGAATGTAAAATGTTGCAGGTGCTCTGAAAAACAGTCTGGCATGTTTTTCAAAATGTTAGAGTTACCACATGAACCAGCAATTCTACTCTTTGATGTAGAGTCAAGGAAATTGAAACATACACAAAGTATACAAGTCTTAGCATTATTCATACTAGCTGCAAAGTGGAAACAACCCAGATGTCCAACAACAGATGAATGTATTGAAAAAATGTTTTTCTTTATAAAGTAGAATATTATTCAGCTGTGAAAAAGAATGGATTACTGACACATGCTACATGATGAACCTTGAAAACATTATGCTCAGTGAAAGAAGCCAGGCAGAAAATGCCACAAGTGATATGATTATATTTATATGAAATGTCTGGAATAGACAAATCCAGAGTGACAGCAAACAAGTGGTTGCTAGAGAGGAAGGGGAGTGGGTGCTTAATGGGCACAGAGTTTCTTTTGCAGATATTGAGAATATTCTGGAATTAGAGCATAGTTATGGTTGCACAACCTTCTGAATATACTAAAAGCCACTAAATTGTATACCTTTAAAGGGGTGACTTTATGATATATGAATTATGTCTCAAACAAACAAAAAATTCCTGGGAAGTAGGAAGTATCCCCATTTTGAGAACAAAGAATGCATCAGGAGGACCACTCCTAGGATCGATGATTCTCTAGGAGGTTTCAGATTTATTGCAGCAAATAGCTACAGAGCAAAGTAGGTAAAAGGAGAAACTGCATGGAACAAAGTCCAGGGAAGAGCAGGTACAGGCTCCCAGCATCCTCTCCCGGTGTAGTCACACAGGACACATTCCCCCAGCAATGAGTTAGGACACGTGTGAAGTGTTGCCAACCACAGAAGCTCATTAGACACTCAGTGCCCAGAGTTTTTATTGGGGGCTGGTCACATGGGCACCTTCTGCCAGGTCCATGCTCAAATTCCAGACTCAGAAGAAAAGCACGTGTTCAGCATAAATCATAATGTTGGTACAAACAGCTTAGGCACAGTGACCTACTCATCAGTTAATGGTGAGAACCCTTCTGAAATCCAAGTTTCCAGATGCTTACAAGGGTCAACCTTATAAACAGGCCCTTCCAAGGACAGGAGTCAGGTCTGCTATGTTAACTCTCTCTTGTACAAGGGAATTGACATTTAGAGAGATTAAGTAACCTACCCAAGGTGAACCAGCTATTAGGTGATGGTGCTAGGTCCACCTGGCTCCAAAGCCCAGATTTTGAATTCCTGAAATGACCTAGACTCTTGAGCATGGGAGTCTTTTAAGATAGCATCTATTCTGCATATACTAGAGAAAGTACGGCAGTGTTTTGAGAATGTGGATTGCTCGTCTCACGTTTTAACTGAAATGTGGTGTTCTTCCCAACTCTGCTCTCTTTCAACTTTTCCATCTGTTCTCCCTGTGTCTCTGGCTTTTATACTGTAACTCTAGTATCCCATGCCTGTCCCCATGTAGCTCCTGCTGGCTCCCTCAAATCTTCCTACAAGTCTTCTCCCACTCGAAATGTCGAGAGGAAGAAGATCGCATCTACATCTGGTGGAGGAGATGCTGGGAAAGGCGCCCCTGCCGGAGTGGAGGCCTCTCCAGTAGGTTTCTACCCATTCACCCCTCGGGACTGGGTTATCTGACACTGTGATTATTCCCTGCACTTGACCTGGGGTCTGTTTTCGTCAGTCTTCAGGGACTGCTCAAGGAAAAGATTTGGTTTTAAATGGCACCCAAGCTTTGAAAATCCTGTAACTTTTTGCACCCTCCTAAATCTTACTGCCTTGAAATAGATTTTCAAAGCCCTCAGAAGGAGGTTGGGGGTCAGAAAGAATGTTCCTAGTGCCCTTTCTCTGCTTCTTTAAGAATGTCTGCTTCTGGGCCAGTCTTGCTTCTACAGGCAACTAGAACTGAAGTTCTGGGTCAATCTTCATCCACAGCAGTGGCCTTTGAAAATTTTTGTTGTCTTGCTAACACCATCAGTAAAGCAGATGTTGAGCAGTATCCCCAGTTGTGTCTGTTTGTTTAGAAATTATATATGCCATATTACTTTCATTAGTTACCACTTGCTGTGTAACAAATCACCCCAAACCTTAGCAGCTTAAAGCAAATGTGTATTACCTCACTGGTTCTTTGGGTCAGAAATTGAGGACATCATGGCTAAGTGGTTGTGGTTCAGGGTCTCTCATGAGGGTGTGGTCAGGACTGCAGGCAGCTAGGACTGCAGTTGTCAGAAAACTTGGCAGCAGTTTTCCAGGATGGCTCGTTCATGTGGCCCTTGGCAGGAGGCCCCCACTCCTTACTGCATGGACTTCTCTGTAGAGCTGCTTGAGAGTCCAGACAACATGGCAGCTGGCTTCCTCCAGAGCAAAAGATCAAAGAGAGAGAGAGAGACCAACTCATGCTTGAGGAGAAGTGAACTAAGCTCCACCTGTTAAAAGGAAGAGCATCATATGACATGTGGACTTATTTTAAATACCACATTACCATTGGGCATTTATTTTGTAATACCATATTTATTTTTTTTAATCCAGTATGATCCTGAGGTTCTCACAGGAGAAGTGAATGTTTCAGATGCTAGGGTTTTACTGTGGATGGATTACTGTGGAAGGGGGCTAATGAATATGGGCCCCATGAGGATTTGTTGCAAAAAGTTACAATAGGGAGAGAAGAGAACCACTGTCATGGAGCATCTGCTCTGGGCCAGGCCCAGGGCCAATGTGGGGCAGGCCATGGAGATGTTGAGGGATGGAGGGGTTATAGTTCCTGTTAAACCAGGTACACTGTCAAGGTCCCCCGCTCACTGTCTTGCACCCATCTATAGCTATTTTATAGTGATTGTATATCTTTGTAGTCATTCCAGATTCTGTATATCCAGGACCATAATCTGGTTCCCTTGTTAGCTTTTTGTAAGATAAAAAGGAAAAGGAGTTCTTTATGTTTTAAGACTGAAATTTTTTTCCCTAACTGAATGACCTAAATGGGATGACCCCCTGGTGCTTTTCTACAAAGATTCCCATGGTGGGAAACAGTATAGCTTTGTTTGGTTCCTTCTGAAAAAAAGCTGTGCATCACTTCCATCTGGGGTATTTTAAAAAATCATGGAAGTCATGGCAGTGATGGGCCATGGCTGTCCTATTCTGTGTCTCCTACAGACAGAGAAGATGAAGAGGGGGCCAAGAACAACTGCTTCTGTTCCCAGCGTGGGCCTCATGTCTCCTCTGAGAAGCATTTCTAAGAGGTCGTCTTCTCCTGTGACATCCAAGTAAGCCTCTTTTTCTTTCGCCATGGTCACACGTTTAAAGCAGTTTTGGGGGAGGCTCTGTGTGGGGTGGCACGTGCCTCCAGCTCCCCCACAAGGCGTGGCCAGCACTCTGAGGTGTGCTGTATGTTTCTAGATAAACAGTGGGGTCTTGAGGGCTTTGTTGCCTGATGATACTGGACCCTGATTTATGCAGATGATCCACTTGGCCTGTTCTCTTTCGGTGCATCAGTCCCCTTCTACTTTTTTGGCCTTCTCCTCCAGCTGCGTCTGGAGTGAAGGGATTGCATTGTACTTGAGCTCTGAAGCCCATGTGCTCCATGCTTGTTCTCACGCCCTCTCATCTTACCTGTCTCTGTAACAGAGAGGCAATAATAACTTCTCAGTCATCATCAGCAGTGTGTTTTTTAATAATGAAGCCATTACATTCTTTTGTTAAGAATTGAGTGAACTCACCAATGAAAACCTGTGTGACTGAAAAACAAATGTACACTGTGTGACCACTGACTTAAGTCTTTTAAATATTTTACCAAATATTTTACTGACAAGAATAACTCAATAAATAACTCAATCCAGCAGTAGAATGGAAACATCTTCAAAAGTACTGAGGAACAAAGAGAAATATGATTTTAATTTGGAAAAAAGAAGCTGTATATATAGAGAGAATCACATAATGCTTCTATAGTACAACAGTTTGGTTCAGAGAACATAGGAAGAAACACAGATTTTTAATGAGCACTTGGGAATTAAAAAAAATATTTCAAAGTGATGTCAGCTCTTATTTCTGATTTGTTGCTTTCCGAGACTGTTCCACTAATATCGTTTTGCTCAGAGATTGCTGTGGTTTTGATAAACTGCTAATACTGGTTACTGATGTATCTGCCTTCCATAGAGAAAATCTTTCCATAGCATTTTACTGAATTCATAGTGTTTTTTTTCCCTGAAGTCCATTACATTCTTTCTGTGCCTGTATTGCCTGTCTTTGGTTTGGTATTGCTTTTTTGCAAACTCTAAATCCATTAGGTGTGCTTTGAGGTCTCTGTCTTATTTCGGAGCCTTCTATTTACATATCACTGCTCTGGTATCAGTTTGGGACACTGACATTAACAGAGAGAAAAACCTGTTCCTACTGGGGTTTTTCCATATTCCACCCTATCTTTGCTGGATATTGACTCTTTGTCCCTGCATGGATAGTAGCTGGCAAGTTTAATTATCATCATTTTACATTTCACAGAGGTGAACTGGCCCGGGGCGGGGGGGCGGAGTGGAGGGTGTTCCCTCTATAGAGATACAAATTCAGTTTTTGGAAGCAGGCTTGTAGTGAGCTCTGTGCTATTTCTTTGAAGTTGAAAATCTTGAAGGCTGTGTTTCAGGAAATACTTTATATTTTTAAAGGACATAACACTTGAATTTTGTAAAAGCTTTCTTTCACCAAAGAGACTCAAACACAATCCCAGACTTTTTATAATGTAGTTCAATTTAGAGAAATATTTGAAATTTCTACTCTGTCCAGTATTGGGCACCTAGTAGATGCTTTCTAAGTATTCGTGGAATGAATGAGGGCAGGCCACTGTGCTAGGTACTCTGGAGAATCCCCAAGCAAATGAAAGTAGTCTCCACTTGGCCAGGCCCCCGGCGACAGAGGAGGTAGATGTGGACCCAAATAAGGACAGTTCTAGGCCTGCTCCAAAGAGAGAGCTGCTCACCTTGAACTACTTGTCCCTCAGAACTCAAGCTCAGCTGGCATCCTCTCCAGAACAAGCCAGAGTAGAATTTGGCCCCTTCGCTGTGCTCACAGAACATACCTGTGTCAGTCCTTCACCAAACACCCATAGAGCACCTACTCTCTGTCCAGTGCTCTTATCAGTCCTCGTGGAGCTTTCCTGACAGTAAACAGCAAATGTAATATCAGTTCAGTTCAGTTCAGTCGCTCAGTCGTGTCCGACTCTTTGTGACCCCATGAATCACAGCACGCCAGGCCTCCCTGTCCATCACCAACTCCCAGAATTCACTCAGACTCATGTCCATCGAATCAGTGATGGCATCCAGCCATCTCATCCTCTGTCGTCCCCTTCTCCTCCTGCCCCCAATCCCTTCCAGCATCAGAGTCTTTTCCAATGAGTCAACTCTTCGCATGAGGTGGCCAAAGTACGGGAGTTTCAGCTTCAGCATCATTCCCTCCAAAGAAATCCCAGGGCTAATCTCCTTCAGAATGGACTGGTTGGATCTCCTTGCAGTCCAAGGGACTCTCAAGAGTCTTCTCCAACACCACAGTTCAAAAGCATCAATTCTTTAGCACTCACCTTTCTTCACAGTCCAACTCTCACATCCATACATGACCACAGGAAAAACCATAGCCTTGACTAGATGGACCTCTGTTGGCAAAGTAATGTCTCTGCTTTTGAATATGCTATCTAGGTTGGTCATAACTTTCCTTCCAAGGACTAAGCGTCTTTTAATTTCATGGCTGCAATCACCATCTGCAGTGATTTTGGAGCTCAAAGAAACAAAGTCTGACTGTTTCCACTGTTTCCCCATCTATTTCCCATGAAGTGATGGGACCAGATGCCATGATCTTCGTTTTCTGAATGTTGAGCTTTAAGCCAACTTTGTCACTCTCCTCTTTCACTTTCATCAAGAGGCTTTTTAGTTCCTCTTCACTTTCTGCCATAAGGGTGGTGTCATCTGCATATCTGAAGTTATTGATATTTCTCCC
>NW_024070207.1:114365147-114394755 GCF_014754425.2 Oryx dammah
GTTCACGTATTGCTGAAGCCTGGCTTGGAGAATTTTGAGCATTACTTTACTAGCGTGTGAGATGAGTGCAATTGTGCGGTAGTTTGAGCATTCTTTGGCATTGCCTTTGTTAGAGATTGGAATGAAAACTGACCTTTTCCAATCCTGTGGCCACAGCTGAGTTTTCCACATTTGCTGGCATATTGAGTGCAGCACTTTCCCAGCATCATCTTTCAGGATTTGAAACAGCTCAGCTGGAATTCCATCACCTCCACTAGCTTTGTTCGTAGTGATGCTCTCTAAGGCCCACTTGACTTCACATTCCAAGATGTCTGGCTCTAGGTGAGTGATCACACCAGTGTGATTATCTGGGTCATGAAGATCTTTTTTTGTACAGTTCTTCTGTGTATTCTTGCCACCTCTTCTTAATATCTTCTGCTTCTCTTAGGTCCATACCATTTCTCTCCTTTATTGAGCCCATCTTTGCATGAAATGTTCCCTTGGTATCTCTAATTTTCGTGAAGAGATCTCTAGTCTTTCCCATTCTGTTGTTTTCCTCTATTTCTTTGCATTGATTGCTGAAGAAGGCTTTCTTATCTCTTCTTGCTATTCTTTGGAACTCTGCATTCAGATGCTTGTATCTTTCCTTTTCTCCTTTGCTTTTTGCTTCTCTTCTTTCCACAGCTATTTGTAAGGCCTCCTCAGACAGCCATTTTGCTTTTTTGCATTTCTTTTCCATGGGGATGGTCTTGATCCCTGTCTCCTGTACAGTGTCACGAACATCTGTCCATAGTTCATCAGGCACTCTATCTATCAGATCTAGGCCCTTAAATCTATTTCTCACTTCCACTGTATAATCATAGGGAATTTGATTTAGGTCATACCTGAATGGTCTAGTGGTTTTCCCTATTTTCTTCAATTTGAGTCTGAATTTGGCAATAAGGAGTTCATGATCTGAGCCACAGTCAACTCTTGGTCTTGTTTTTGTTGACTGTATAAGAGCTTTTCCATCTTTGGCTGCAAAGAATATAATCAATCTGATTTCGGTGTTGACCATCTGGTGATGTCCATGTGTAGAGTCTTCTCTTGTGTTGTTGGAAGAGGGTGTTTGCTATGACCAGTGCATTTTCTTGGCAAAACTCTATTAGTCTTTGCCCTGCTTCATTCCGTATTCCAAGGCCAAATTTGCCTGTTACTCCAGGTGTTTCTTGACTTCCTACTTTTGCATTCCAGTCCCCTACAATGAAAAGGACATCTTTTGGGGGTGTTAGTTCTAGACAATGTAATATCAGGTGGTGATAAATTCTGTGAAGAAAAATGAGCCTTGGTCAGATGGCAGAGAATGGCAGAGGGGAGTAGCTAGATCAGAAGGTCAGGAAAGACTGCTCCAAGGAGGTGACATTGGAGCAGAGCACCCTGCATGAGGTGAGGGAACAGGATGACCTGATATGTGCCTCATTGCACTTGATTTCCTGCTTGGCTGCCGAGAGGGCAGGGGCTGACTCAGTTTATTGTTGCACAATCTGGGCTCAGTATGAGTCTGTGGATGCTTAGCTGGTGGTTGGGGGAGGTGGATCTGGAGGGCAGAGAGTGGTCTGAGTAGGTATGGGCAGTGCTGGGGCCAGACCTACCCAAGGATTCAGGCCTTTTGGATCCTCATTCCTTCTGGAACATTCATCAGTTTATTCTCTCACTGAGCAGTTTCTTAAACATTCTGTTTTCTGGGCTGTATGCTTCACTTGGGGAATTTTTAAAGGATGAGGGATACTGGTTTCTGTACCATGCTGCACAAGATTCCTACCACTTTCAACAAATTGATAGACTAGCTTTAATTTTCAGAGCCCTATACATGCCATCTCTTGCACAGGCAGGAAGAAGAGCACACACTACCGCAGCTGGACTTCTTGTGCACAAGGTGCCCTGGCGATAAAGATTGCTCAGGCACCTCCAAATCAGAAATACCAAGTCAAGACATCTAAGGAATAGCAAACATTTCTTGATTTTAAAATGTTCAGCAAGAAAGTTGTTTCTACCGGGGATGAAAAGTAGTGAGTGAACTACAGTGGGTATGGGCTAGGTCTGAGACATGTGGAAAGCCAAGTAGACTGCAAGTAAATTCTGAAAATCTAACCAAACTACAGCAGTGAAAAAGAGTGGATTTCAGCTGCCCACAAGCAGTGGGTGGATTTCAGGTATGCAGTGTTGAGCAGAAGAAGGAAGTTGTAGAAGAATGTCAGCAATGATTCCATGTATCCTGAGTTCCCAGATGTTCACAACCAGTGTGTTTTTAGGAATATAAATGTGGTAAAATGATTTTTAGAAAAACTAAGGAAATGGCAAACATGAAATGCAGAGTGATGATGACCTTTGAGGAGGAAGTGGGGTTGGGGTCAGGAAGGGACATGTGGCAGATTCTGGCCTATTATGGCTTCCTCTTGCACTAGTTGGTGTGTGTGTGAGCGTTTGTTATATCATTCTTCATACGTTTTTTATTTTATAAATAATCTTTCATATACTCAATACTGAAGAAAGATGAAAAAGAAACACTTGATTTTTTAAAATGGTATCACACGAAATAAACCCCAACCACATGGGCATTTTCAGCTTTCCCTTGTGTAGACCAAGCGTGTGATCTTTAAAGCACACTGGAAGTGACATGGCTTTGAATAGCATGGGATGGGGGCTAGTCAATACTATGAACACTCATCCAGAAATGCAGATGGGACTTGTAATGAATGCCTCTGACAGTGCATTGTTCTCTTCCCAGATCTGTTGTTGTTGTTGTTGTTCAGCTGCTAAGTTGTTTCCAACTCCTTGCAACCCCATGGACCACAGCGCTATGCCAGGCTCCCCTGCCCTTCACTATCTCCCGGAGTTTGCTCAAACTCTTGTCCGTTGAATTGGTGATGCCATCGAACCATCTCATCCTCTGTTTCCCCCTTCTTCTCCTGCCCTCAATCTTTCCCAGCATCAGGATCTTTTCCAATGAGTTGGCTCGTTGCAGCAGATGGCCAAAATATTGGAGCATCGGCTTCAGCATCAGTCCTTCCAATGAATATTCAGGGTTGATTTCCTTTAGGATTGACTGGTTGGATCTTCTTGCTGTCCAAGGGACTCTTAAGCACCACAATTTGAAAACATCAGTTCTTCAGCACTCAACCTTCTTTATGGTCCAACTCTCACATCCATTCATGACTACTGGAAAAACCATAGCTTTGACTATACAGATCTTTAGACAAAGTGATGTCTCTGCTTTTTAATACACTGTCTAGGTTTGTCATAGCTTTCCTTCCAAGGAGCAAGTGTCTCTTAATTTCATGGCTGCAGTCACCGTCCACAGTGATTTTGGAGCCCAAGAAAATAAAGTCTGTCACTGTTTCCACTTTTCCCCCCATCTATTTGCCATGAAGTGATGGGACTGGATGCCATGATCTTAGTTTTCTTAATGTTGAGTTTTAAGCCAACTTTTTCACTCTCTTCTTTCACTCTCATCAAGAGACTCCTTTGTTCCTCTTCACTTTCTGCCATTAGAGTGGTATCATCTGCATATCTGATGTTGATATTTCTCCGAGCAGTCTTAGTTCCACCTTTGGATTCATCCCAGATCTGAACAGTTAAATCACTGTAGGGTGGCTGTGCATATTAATAGCATTGCTCTTTTAAGTGTTCAAGTTTATTTTCATTGTTGATTGGCATTGTCGGGTACTTGCATGGTTTTAGAAAACTATCTTCAGCAACACTCTTAAAGATGTGGATGGAGCATAGATTGCCTCTTATAACCTAGAGAAAGGAAATTGAGTGTGATCAAGTGGGTTTACCCAGTCTGTCTTGCCTCTGCCTCTGCTTGTTGGCGCTGTTTGTACTCCTAGTTCTTCTGTGTGAAATATTCTCTAATGGTTTCAGATTCTTAGAAATGTATTCCAAATTGGTTTGGTCATTAGATGGGCAACGTATCCATTATCCCTTGCTGCTGTGACAAACTCTCTAAAACCTAGTGGCATAAAACAACAATTTGTTATTAATTCTCACAGCTCTGTGACTTGGGCTTACTGGGAGGGTCTTAGTTGGGGTCTTTTATGTGGTTGTTCTGTGGATTAACATGGGCTCACTGGAAAGTTCTCACCCTGGGGGTCTTCTGTGCAGTTATGGTTTACTGTCAACTGGTGCTACAGTTACAACCTAAGGTCCAAGATGGCCTATTAAGGATTTTGGCCCATAAACCCCAGTTAAGGCCTGTGCCTCGAATTGGCACAGCATTCCTTCTCTGCTGTGTTTTCTTAGTCAAAGCAGTGGAAACACCTCAGATTCAATGGAATGGAAAAATAAACTTGAAAAGATCATGTGAGGTGGAAGAAGATATTACTGGGGCCATCTAATGACTTTCAGAGATAGCTTGCCTGAGATCAATTTTGTATCAGGAACCTAAGTTAATTTCATTTTATCATGCATTAGAAACAAAACTGAGAGTCCACATGAGGGAAGGAATTAAGGCAAGTTGTCTGATGGTCCAAAATAAGCACCTCCCACTTAGAATCACAGGCTCCTGGAGCCAACCTATCTATGCATTTCATGGTTGAGGGCCTTTAATTAGTCACTGCTGAGCACCATTCACATAGGCTTCTTTGGTAGATGTGTGGCAGCATTGCCCTGCCCAAATGAGTGTCTACAGTGGACCATGGTTTAACTATTGTGTGTGTTACCACCGTCCTTCTCAGATAGACTTACATTCTTTCCTGAAATTTTTCTTGAAAGGGATAATTGAAAATGTTAAGTTATACCCCCTCCTCACAGCCATAATTATATACTCACCCAGTCCTAGTCCTGTATTTGTCAGTCTTAGTAGAGAATAATTTGAGTTTAGACCAATTTTAAAAACCTTTTTATTTTGAAGGTTCAATCCTATAGAAGAATTGCAAGAATAGAATAAAGAACTGCCGTGTACCTTTCATCCTGTTGGCATGTAGCTGCACAGATTTCATCATTCCCATCCCCTACTCACTCTCATGCAGTCTCCATAGATATACATTTTCTAAGAACCATTTGAGAGTCATTTGCAGGCATCCTGACCCTTTATCCCTAAGAATGAAGATATTCTCTTGTGTGACCACAATATAGTTGTGAAAAGTCAGGAACGTTAACATTTGACATGATGTTGTTAATTTCCAGAGTGTAATCTTTGCCTGCTGTCCCAGTGAGATCCTCTACAACATCTTTTTCCTGGTCCAGAATCCAACCCAGGGTCCCACATTGCATTTAGTTGTCTTACCACCTCAGTCTCCTTAACTTGCAATAGTTCTTCAGCCTTTCTTAATGACCCTGACATTTGTGAAGAGCACAGACCAGTGGGTTTTTTTTTTTAGGACTGTCCTTCATTTTGAGTTGGTTTGCTGTTTCCTCATGGTTAGACTCAGATTATATGGGGGGCAGGAGTCCCGTGGAAGGGATATTGGTTCCTTCTCAGTGCATTGTGTCAGGAGGCTATGATGTCAGGAGGCTACATTGTTTCATTACTGGTGATGATAGCTGTGATCACTGAGTTGAGGTGGTATAAAATCGCTCATTTTCCCTCTGGAAAGTAGTAAAATGTGATTGACAAATAGACTTGTCAGAATGTTGATCAAGTTGTGCTGATGAGGCAACAGACCCCTCCCATCCTGTGGGTGGGCTGTGTTTACTTGGCCTGGAGTCAAGTGGCTTGGGAGAAAAATAGAACTATATTCTAAGATGTGGAGAAAAAAAGCCCTTTGGGTTTATGCTTTGCAGTAAACCCAGGTTCAGAAGCGTGACAACCCTCTCCTGAGAGTCTTCTTGCTGCTCTGCTTACAGAGGTGTTTGTTTATATTTCCTACCAGTCACAGAACCTCAAAAGGTTATATAATCCTGCCTTGTGCATCAGAGAGGCCTATCTCTGTTAACCTAACAAAATTTGTGAATTCCTTTTGTTAAGTTTTTAATCACTGGAGATATTGAGCTTTTAAAAATTGAAGTGGAAAAGCTATTTTAAAAAGCAAGATGAAAAATCTAGTGCTTTGGCTCTCTCATCTCTTTACACCTCTTGGGAAAGGTCATTTAAGCATTTAGAATTGGGGTTTTCTTATCTAAAATATGGTTAATAGTAATTTCCTATGTACCTCACTGGGTTATTGTGGTAATCAAATAGACCCTTATCAAATAGATGAGAATGCACTTTAGAATAAAACTATGAAAGCACAGTGAGTTCCCTGATTAATTTGTGTTTAACTTCTTTCATCAGCCAAGATATCTATTTCTAGGAAACTGGGGAAACAACAGCTTTGCTACACTTGGTTTGGCTTGCAGTAAGTGGTGTGAGCAGAGGGCCAGAGAGTCTCGGGGCCTGGCAGATCAGCATCACCTGGTGTAAGACGCCCATCTTCAGCAATTCTTACAGGGCTGGCAGGGTACCGCATCCATGTAGGAAGTAGTGAGGCAAGATGAGCAGGAAACTTTACAGATTTGGAAATAAAATAGGGAACTTCAAAATTGTGTCCTGTAGTTTGGTCATTTGGTATTTTTGAAAAAGGCAATGGCTTACTTACTCTTTCTCTTATTTGAAGGTCATGTTTGTATGTGTACGCAAGTATGTGTGTGTGTGTTCTAAGTTACTATATTTTTTTATTGGGCAAGAGCTGGGGTAGGGGAATGTAACTAGATTCCTTAATATATTAAGTTTTATCCCAAATAATTCACCCTTACTTCTCAGGTAGCAATTATTTTTAGATGCGTGCTCATGGACAGTTGGCCCACTTTTATTTATAATAGAACGTTAGAGTCTGTGGTGTGAACAGAACGTACATGTGACTGTTCTCTTAAAGCAAGTTGAAGCAAGGCTGTTCAGAGCCGAGTAGGTCTGAGGCTGTCAGAACCTCTCCTACCCAGGCGAGGCCAGCCTTTCCCCTTGATATTATAGTCCTGCCCTGCATGTCCCTCTTACAGGCTCTGAGCACACTGACTGAGGGGAGGGCATGACTTCATTGGGCTCCATTCCCTTCTGAGCATGAGCCATTTAGACCAGGCCATGGGGTCATGTTGGGATCCAGATTCTGCTACTAAGGTGGGACTATAGAATGAATTGGGCCTGTAGCCATTTCAAGCCTCTTACCCACTCCTCCCTGAGTCCAGCCTTGGAGACCCTCCTGGTGGAAGTGGGGTCTGCAGAAGAGCTCCTCACATGTCTGCACATGTGTGACAGGTACTTGCACCAGGACCCCAGGGAGCCCACGTCTCAGGTACCCCTGAGGGAAGTGCAGGTGTGTGCTTGCTGCAAGCAGGTCCCTTAGACAATTATAATTGACTGGGCGGTGGGTGCCCAGTACCTTTGCTCTGTCTCATCTAGCAGAGAGGTCATGCTTCACTCCTGGGGGAGGAGGATGAGGGCCAGGAAAAAGAGCAGATGGCTTTTTGCCAGTCCTTTCAGTAGCAGAAATTCCTAATTGATGAGTCAAGTTAGGAATGCTTATGGGAGGAGGACATGTTTCTGTCTGCGTCATCTGCCATAAAACAGCAGCCTTCCTATGGCCGGCCTCTCCAAATCCCACATCCAGGAGTAATTCTTTATACTGTTGACTGCCCCTGCAGTGGTTGCACCAGAGCTGCACTTGACATTCCAGGGAGTAAGTGGCCTGTTTTGATCTTCTCAGCGTATAGGACCAGCTCCCTCAAGACCCCCTCCTGGGGGTTATAGGATCATTGCATCCCTAGATGACAGTATGGAAGGAGGGCATTGTTGAGCACATCTCCTGCCATACAGTTATACAGGCTGTTTGAGTCTAAACATAGGTTTTTGCAGCTAATTGGAAAATGATGCTTAATGGAACAATTGTCATCATGAGGTAGCAGGACCTGTGGTGTCCCCTCATTATGCTTCCTCTTGCTTTTGCTGCTACTGCTGCTAAGTCACTTCAGTCATGTCCAACTCTGTGTGACCCCAGAGACGGCAGCCCACCAGGCTCCCCTGTCCCTGGGATTCTCCAGGCAAGAACACTGGACTGGGTTGCCATTTCCTTCTCCAATGCATGAAAGTGAAAGGTGAAAGTGAAGGCGCTCAGTCGTGTCCGACTCTTAGCGACCCCATGGACTGCAGCCTACCAGGCTCCTCCATCCATGGGATTTTCCAGGCAAGAGTGCTGGAGTGGGGTGCCATTACCTTCTCCTCTCCTGCTTTTGGTTTGTTCTCATCTGTAAGGATAACTCAGATTTTATTTTATCATATATTAACACCAATATCTGACAGCTATTGTGTGCTTACTCTGTGCCCCTTCTAAAATGAACATCTGGGGATCATGATGACCCCAAACTCCGGCTTAGCCACACTGCGAACAGGGAATAGGGCCAAGTTGAAAGAAGTGGAGTCAGGAAGTTGAAGGTTCAGACACAGTTCAATGGCTTGTTTAACCTCTCTAAGCCCAGCTTCCTCCTCCTTAAAGTGACCATAATAATAGTACCTGTGTCATAACTGGTTATTGAGAACTAAAAGACACACACATGTACACATACATACACAAATACACTTAGCTCGGGGGCTGGTGTGCAGACAGCACTCAGGAAGCATGAACAGAGTTTTGGAAGGTGCTAGAGGAAGCCTGAGTTCCACATTATTGGAGGGGTGGTCCAGGTACAACTCTGTCTGAACACTGGAGGCACTAAGAATTCCCTCTCCAGCCAAGGCCCTTTAGGAAGCTCATTGGTGGGCCTTGGAGGCGTGGGGATTAGGACACCACCCCTCCAACCAGAGCAGTACCACTTTCATCTGCTTTATACACATAGAAGGTATGTGGGGGGTGCTGTATGTATGTCTTACCTCAGTGGTTCTCAGCTGGGGATGATCTTACTCCTGAGGGGATATTTGATGATGTCTGCAGACATTTTTGATTGTCACAACCTCTGGAAGGGGAGTGGTGGAGATTGCTGCTGGCGTCCAGTGAGTTGAGGCCAGGGATGCTGCTAATCAGTGCTCAAAATAGCCCCCCAGGAAGAAAGATCTAGTCCAAATGTCATGGCAGGGTTGAGAAACCCTGGTATATATGCATATGTATATGCAGGGGGCAAGAGGATTCTTTCAGTTCAGTTCAGTTCAGTCGCTCAGTCGTGTCCGACTCTTTGCGACCCTATGAATCACAGCATGCCAGGCCTCCCTGTTCATCACCATCTCCCAGAGTTCACTCAGACTCATGTCCATCGAGTCTGTGATGCCATCCAGCCATCTCATCCTCGGTCGTCCCCTTCTCCTCGTGCCCTCAATCCCTCCCAGCATCAGAGTTTTTTCCAATGGGTCAACTCTTCTCATGAGGTGGCCAAAGTACTGGAGTTTCAGCTTTAGCATCATTCCTTCCAAAGAAATCCCAGGGTTGATCTCCTTCAGAATGGACTGGTTGGATCTCCTTGCAGTCCAAGGGACTCTCAAGAGTCTTCTCCAAAACCACAGTTCAAAAGCATCTTTACCTGGCTTTTATTTGGTTGGTGTCTAGGAACAGAATTAGAAAATCAGGGGTATCTAGAGCATGTGGAAAGAAATGCCTGGTTGTCAAGAGATGCCCTGGGAATAGTGGGGTCTGAGTCAGCTGAGCCCCAGGACTGAGGCAGGACAGTCTGCAGAGGGGAAGCACCATCCACACGTGGACAAGGTGTCAGGGGGTTCTGGGCGGCTCCACACCTAACAGGATGGTGGCACAGGGGAAGTTGGTGTGGCTAATATGAAGTGATCCTTTCTGACCTCACACTGGTCCAGCTAGGGAGTGGACTGCCAGAGAGGGGTGTACAGTTCACCATGGAAATGGGATCTGGATGGATTCCATATCTGTAAAATGGTTGATGCTGAAACATCTGAATTTTAAAAATCCAGGTCACTTTTAAGTCACATTCTTTGGGTCACTGTGTGACCCTCAGCCTGGCACGGACTGAGAAAAAGTGTTCTCTTCAACAGCCAGAGTTTGCCTTTTACCATGACAGCATCAGTTGAAAACTGGCCTGCATCTTTTCCAGTCCACATACTACTTGAGGATTATTTTCCAGCTCAAGACCAAGTTTAATATTGATCCGATCTTGTTTTTTCCTTACCACCAGTATCTGATTAGGTAACTCTTTAGGTCTCTGGTGAGAAATTGGCCTTTAATATTATGTTGACTTGCCATTTTTATAGGCCACAATGGTTGAATATTAGCAGTTTCATATTGTTCAACCTGCTACAGGATTGAGAGTGACAATTTGTAATTTGTCAGCTGAGTACTTTATGTTCTTCCTAAAAGTACTCTATACAAATGTCACCCCAGTATGTGTGAACTTCTGGGTATACTCAGTAACTGAATCTAGGCTGTTACCCATGTCATCAGCAACCAGAGCTCACCAGGAGCCAGACTCAGCTAGGACACATGTCATGGACCTTCTTCCAACAGAGGTAAGGCAAGGTCCTATATCCCTGGGTGGACATGGGCTTGTTCTCACATTTTGCATCTTCCCGGTAACTGGAGAGAGTCTTTTAAACCTTGAGAACCTTGAAAAAAGACACCCCCTCTCCCCACCTCTTCACTGACTTTGTTCCTCAGAACTTGAAAAGGAACTAGATGTCAGTTATACCTCAGCAAAGGTGATTTTTTTTTTTTACTGTATGATTCCACTTATGTGAAGTACATGGAATAGTCAAATCCTTGGAGACAGAAAGTATAAAGTGGTTTCCCAGGGGCTGGAGAGAGGTGAGAATGTGGAGTTAGTGTTTAAAAAGTACAGCATTCTGGAGGTGAACAGTGGTGGGATGGTTGCACTAAAGTGTGAATGGACTTAATGCCACTGAACTGTACACTTTTTTTGTACACTTTAAAGTGGTTAAGATGGTACAGTTCATGTTGTGTGTATTTTGCCGTAATTAGAAAAAAATAGGACTGGGCTCGTTCATTGCCATACGCTGAAGCCACATCCAACCTTGGTGTTCATCTAAAAAAAGGAGGTGGGGAAATGCCTAACACTTTACTCTCATGTTGTCGTCAAACTTAAGTGAAATCAGGACATGATGTCATCAGCTGAGCTTCCTAAAACATTGTCCCTTCCGTAGGGGATATCTTATAAGTACCATACATTCCTGTTAGGGTGATAGTACTTCAGGGACTGCTGAGTGTGCACTCCTCCTTACATTTGTCCCTCTTGAAGGATGAAATTGTTCAGCTTTCTGGAACCAGATGTCTTCGGAACAGAGAATTCTGTGGTAAGGCCCAGTAATCATCTTATGGCGTGGTTTTGGTTTTCCAGGGCAAATTCAAAAGCATATCCGCAGTCTCCAAAGAACACAAAGCCGCCATACCCAGGATCTCCGGTGAAGTACCGCCTCCCCAGCTTTTCTGGCCAGGAGACACCCAAGAAGAAAGCAGACAAAGAGAAGAGCAACAAGGAGAAGGAAGGCACCCTGACTCAGCAGGCAGCCAGCTCACCCAAGGAGGAGGCCCCAGAGAAGCACGTGGCAGACAGGCAGGCCACCGAGAAGCATGAGAAGCACGAGGCCACGGCAGGGAAGGCCAAGGGTGGCAGAGGTAGGCCCTCCTTGCCCAACTGGTTCTGCCACTGAGTCCATCCCCACAGGAGCCTCGGGTTTGGGGGAAAGATGGGGATTTTCCCCAGAGACGACTCCATGCCCTGGTGCTGCTTTCTCAGCTGGCACATTGCCCAGTCCTTCCCCTTGCTCTCCTGAGTGTCTCCTGGCAGAGGAGACTGAGGGACTGGCACTGCTTCTGGCTGTGGAAGCCCCGGAGGGTGCTGAGCTATGTTCGGTCAGGGTATGCCCTTCCCACAGAGAGGGGCTTCCTGTAGTCCTCTAAGCTTCTGTGACAGCCATGGTGAGTTCACCCAGACAGGTGCAGTGGTGGAGGCTGCCATGGGGCTTGCTGGTGACCCATCTCTCCTCCTCGCCTTTCCACTGCCCTCCACAGTGGAATGCATCCAGGGTCCCAGCCAGCCCATGGCAGCCTCTGCTCGGTGGCTGATTGTGCTGGTCCCGGCAGCATTTCCTGTCACCCACTGGGTTGGCTTTTTTAATTCCAAGTAGCAGCTGCCATGTGAGTGCAGTCATGATTTCATGTCCCTTGATCTTTTCCTCTGACGCAGCCTCAGGGAAGCCCACAGCGGGCATCATGGATGCAGGAGAGGCCACAAAGATCCTGTCTGAAAAGAGACGACAGGCCCGGCTGCAGAAGGAACAGGAGGAGCAGGAACGTCTGGAGAAGGAAAAACAAGACAAGTATGGGTGGTGCTCAGACCTTTTCAGACCGCTGTAAATGCCCAGCTCCTGAATCTCAATGTTACAGACAGCCCCTGTTCTCAGCCTGGACTCTAGCACCAGCCAGGCCTCGCAGAACTATCAGTAGAGTTTGAGTTTTGTTTATAGAATGAGATTCTCCTTGAAAAGACTGGAGATGCCAAGATGTAAACATCTTGATTCTGCTTCCTAAATCTTGTCCCCCCGCCGCTCCCAGTTATCCTAACTCGCATCCCCAGGTAAGAGAGAGGAGGGTTGAGCAGACACCTGTTGATGGGGCAGAAGCCACCCTCATAGAGACACAAGGTTACAGGGACTCCATCCTGGAGCAGGACAGAAAATGTCATGGCAGTGGTCCCTAAACTTTGGAGGGTATCACAGTCGGTTAAGGGTTGTGGTAAAAATCCACAGGCTAGGCTGTGTCTTGCCTCAGTATTTCACCAGAGTTTGAGAACCACTGCATTTATCCCCAGAGCACTTGGTCAAAATACAGACAGTTCTATCTTTTCTAGTCTTAGTATTCAGAGAGAAATGCATGTTGAAGGGCAAGGTAGATTTATCATTAAGTTGATATAGGAAGCTTTTAGGATAATCACAGCCTGTAGTCCACAACTATTGAGAGAATTACGCTGAGTTTAGACTGATAGAATACTCTTGATTTGTAAGTGACCTTGACAAGTCTTTCATGGTCTCTCATTATGCTTTTGTTGATTTATTTTTTTTTAAAGGGTGGTAGGGGAAGATCTGACTGGTCCCTTCTTCAAATTCTGGACTTTTCTGATGATTTTCCCACCTCAAACCTTTTGGGCAACAGCAGCAGGTCTTTTTGTTGAGTGGTGTGCTTGGGCTGGGTTGCGTGGACCACAGGGTGTGTGAAGGGAGGTCCCAGGAGAGGAAGCTGAGTTGTAGGACCTCCAGTGATAGGCCAGGGGCTGTGCAGGCCCTGAGCAGCTGAGTTACATGCCTGTAGCTTGTTCTGGGGCAGGTGCAACCATCTGCCTTCCAGCCAGCACCCTCCTGCATTTCCTTATACAGAAGACCCTCCCCAGTGGCTGGGGATAAGGGATGCATCCACTGAATGGTGACTGCAATGCAGAGCTTTCTGGTACTTGCTACCTGGTGAGGAAGTGGGATGGGGTTGGCATGGGTGACAGGAACAAGGATGAGAGAGGGTGTCAGAACTACATGTGGGTCTGGTGAACTCTGGAGGAAACCCAGTGATGCTGGCAAGAGTGGCGGGGTGGCGCTGCCTGTGGCAGAGGGGTGCTGGAGGAATGACCACAGCCATGTTCTCTCTGGGTCGTTAAACAGGGAGAGAAAGAATGTTTATTCTTGCAGAGGATTTTGAGATTCTTGGTTTCACACAGGAGAAGCCAGTTCTTCTCTACTTTGGGGGAAGCAGAGTATGGTTGAATGGAGGGAATTTTAGGGGCTCATGGGCCTCTGGGGAGGAATTTGTGTTCTGAGTGATGAGGAGGATTATGGAGACCTAGGGGCTAAGAGAATGTGTTACTTACTCATGGGTATGCATCCAGCACCTTGGAAGTCCTCATGGTAAAATGGAAGAAACAGTGACTTTTCAGATCCAGAGGGTGAAGAGAAAGATGAAGTAGCTTGTGTGTTAATTTATATACAACATATCCTTTGTGTATTAACTTCTCTGAGACAGTCACAACTGGCTCTTTAGAAGAGAAAGAACTAAAATAGTGCTCTGATTAACCTTGGGAGAGATTTTGTTATGGATACATCTGGTTTTTATAATCCTGTGTTGGGCATCCTAGTCTTTCATTGCGAAATCTAAGAACTGGTGAGTGTCTTTCTGAGTAGGCCCCATAATGCTCTTCTCCAAATAATAATTTCAGTTGTTCCAGCTTTTAGACACTGCAGCTTTTGCCATTTCTAAAGCCAACTATTAGGATGCAAGGATGTTCTTTTTAAGTCTTGATCTTTTATAGTAACATACCAACAGCCCAGTAAGTCAGTGCTGCATGCTTCCAAAGAGAGGTTTTTTTCTAAAAAACATACAGATTTATAGAAATTATCTTTATTTGGAAGCAGGTATCACTGGTAAGTTGCTATTCCCGTTGTTTCGAATGGGCATCATAAATGTTGAGTGGTTTTTCCAAGGAAGGGTCACACAGCAGGTGGTACAGTCAGAATGCAGTCTTGGTCTTGCCCATGTGGCACATTGCCAGTCAGTAATTGACTGCAAAATGAGTATAGTTACCTACAATTTTTCATAGATGAGGAAAATGACACGTGAGCAGGAAGAACGTTAGAAATGTAAAAATAAGCACTTAAGACTGTACAGAATTTTCCCTCACTGCTTAGATCTCTTTATTGTTACATCACCAACCATTTATCTGTGGGTTAAAAGTGTCTAAATGCCATTTAATTTTCATTTAGCAAAGAATAAAAGCTAAAACATTTTTTTAAGAATGACAAAATAAATGGAAAATAGATGCTTTAATTTCTGTATTAAATGTCAGGTTTCTGTTGAGCATTTCCTTCCATTTGCTACTTCAGAAGTCACATACTAATTAGAATCAAAGTGAACTTTTTGAGCTCCTAGTCACTGTTCTTAAATTGCTGTCTGGCACAGATGTAGCCATTGAGACATTTCTAGTTTTTTTTTCTAGCTTAAGTTGGTTTTAAATATTTATTCTCAGTTTTTAAATAATTGTCATTGAATAAGAATGATGGGGCTGTGATCATTTGTAAATTGACTAGGGAACATTTGTCTCTTCATTACAGTCTTTCACTAATCAATACATTAGTACTCTTGATATCACAGAATTTGAAGTCATCCCTGGTTAATATTTTTTGGTAACTGGACTGGAGTGGCTTTCTGGGAAGGATGAGTCATTTTCTTAAGTGGATGCTAATTCACATGCATGTGTCTCTGACTGTGTCACACATACATTATGCTCTACTGTTAGCACAGAGTTCTTGGTGGTTTGTCTTTTGGGCATGTCATCACTGTCTTGTAACAATAGTTCTGTTCTCAAAAGACTGGAGAGAGAGGAATTGAAAAGAAAGGCAGAGGAAGAAAGACTTCGCCTAGAGGAAGCCCGTAAACAGGAAGAGGAAAAGAAGCAGCAAGAGGAGGAAGAGAAAAGGAAGGTGGCAGAGCAGAAGGCCAAGGAGGCGCTGCTGTTGAAAGAAGAGCAAGAAAAGGAAAAACAAGAAAAAGAAAAGCAGGAAAAAGCCATGATTGTAAAGCAGGTACTGTGCAAGTCTTTATATAGACTTCCTTAAGGGCCTTAATTAGGTAAAATTAGTTAAATTTGAATGACTTACAATATTTCCTTGAAGCATTTTCTTTAACTGAACTAGTTAATATATTTGAGTTACTTTGGGCAACACAAGTGAAGTGGTAATGTTTGTTATATGTCAGTTTTGATTCTCCCAAAGGCAGACCCTGGATAAGAATTTGAGTGTCAGCAGTTTATTTGGGAGATGATCCTAGGAAGCTGGTAGGGGAGTGAGAAGAAAGCCAATGTAAGCACACTGATGAGTGGGTTACTGTGGGCATCTGGAACTTGTTCCTTGTGGAACTCTAGGAGACTATGGAATATGCCTTAGAATTACCCCTTGGAGGGATGAGGAAACTAGGTTATTTATCTTCCAACTCCTGCCCCTTGTGGTTGAAAGTAACTTTGAGGAATTAACTTCCTGAAACTCCTAGCCACATGCATACTTCATGGTCAGAGACTACCCTCAGACACAAAAAGACATTGACCTTGTATGCAAAATGTCTGCAGGTAATTTGCATGATAGACTGAGGTCGTATGAGTAAGACCCAACCATGTCTGCTGTGTCATAGGGCAGGCTGTAAAAATCCACATTGAATATTGGTGCAGCACCCACTTTGGGTAGATGATGAGATGGAAGAACAAGTGCAAATCCCAGAGAATTAACTAGTGTTTTCTTAAGCTTAGTAATGCCTATACCTTGGTTTCTATGTTTCTACCAGAAGGAAGCAGCAGAAGCAAAGGCCCAGGAGGCAGCTAAACAAATGCGTCTGAAAAGAGAACAGATCATGCTACAGATGGAGCAGGAGCGACTGGAGAGGAAGAAGGTGAGGGCTAAGGAGTTAAGCGTACTTAGGATGAGGCAGGGGCAGGAAGGGAGTCTAGTTACGTTCTGCAGTCGTTGAGTACACTGCTCTTAGAATTGTTATTTAGGTTGAATTCATTGATCTTACTATTCAAATCTTCTGTATCTTTATGAGTTTTCTGTCATCTTGTTCTTTTATTTACTGAGACATGGGTATTGAAAGTGTCATCTGTGATTATGGATTTGTGCATTACTCCTTCCAGTTCTATACATCTTTGTTTTCATATATTTTGAAGCTCTACTGTTAGGTGAATTTATATTTCAAGTTATTAAGTTTTCCTGTTGAATTGACCCTTATATCATTATGAAATATTCCTTCTTTATCTCTAGTAATACTTTTTGTCTTAAATTCTACTTTGTCAGTCTTTTTATGATTAGCACCTGCATGATGAATTTTTTTACTTTAAACCTACGTGTGTTCTTATAAATGTTTCCCTTATAAACAGCATTGGAGAAGGCAATGACAACCAACTGCAGTATTCTTGCCTGGAAAATTCCATGGATGGAAGAGCCTGGTGGGCTACAGTCCTTGGGGTCGCAGAGTTGAACATGACTGGGCACGCACACCTATAAACAGCATAGAGTCAGGATTTGTTATTTAAATCAAGTTTGACAGTTTCTGTTTTTTGATTGGTATGTTTAGACCATTTACATTTAATGTAATTATGGGTGAAGTTGGGTTTAAGGTGGTGTCCAGTTTGTGGCCTCCTCTTCTGTTCTTCAGCTAGGGTCTCTGTTGGGTGGTCCTCTTGAATGACAGGTAGTGATTTGTTGAATTCTAGCTAATCTAAAGAGAGGAAGGAGAAAGATGGGATATAAATAATTGATTCTAAATACCTACCAGTTCACTTCTTAAGCATTGGACCTTGTTCATATGGCAGAGGTATATATCTGTAAAACCAATGGAGGCACTTTCTATACACATTATCCTCTGCTAAGATTTCTCTTTTATGAATTCTCTGAGAAATGTGAAATTGCATACAGACCGAGATACTTGTATCTATTTTTGGTCTTGTAGTCCTCTTTGTTGTTGTTGTTCAGTCACTCAGTCACGTCTGACTCTTTGCAACCTTGTGGACTGCAGCATACCAGGCTTCCCTGTCCTTTACCATCTCCCGGAGCTTGAGCAAACTCGTCCATTGAGTTGGTGATGCCATCTAACCATCTCATCCTCTGTCATGCCCTTCTACTCCTGCTTTCAGTCTTTTCCTAGCATCAGGGTCTTTTCTAATGAGTCGGCTCTTCTCATCAGGTGGCCAAGATACTGGAGCTTCAGCATCAGTCCTTCCAATGGATGTTCAGGACTGATTTCCTTTAGAATTGACTGGTTTGATCTCCTTGTAGTTCAAGGGACTCTCAAGAGTCTTCTCCAACACCGCAGTTCAAAAGCATCAATTCTTTGGCACTCAGCCTTGTTTATATGGTCCAACTCTCACATCCATACATGACTACTGGAAAAACCATAGCTTTGAGTATATGGACCTTTAAACAAAGTTATGTCTCTGCTTTTTAATACACTGTCTAGGTTTGTCATAGTTTTCCTTCCAAGGAGCAAGTATCTCTTAATTTCATGGCTGCAGTCACTGTCCACAGTGATTTTGGTGCCCAAGAAAATAAAGTCTATCACTGTTTCCATTGTTTCCCATCTATTTGCCATGAAGTGGTGGGACCTGATGCCATGATCTTAGTTTTTTGAATGTTGAGTTTTCAGCCAACTTTTTCAGTCTCCTCTTTCACTTTCATCAAGAGGCTCTTCAGTTCCTCTTCACTTTCTGCCATAATGGTGTTATCATCTGCATATCTGAGGTTATTGACATTTCTGCCAGCAATCTTGATTCCAGCTTGTGCTTTATCCAGCCCAGCATTTCTCATAATGTACTCTGCATATAAGTTAAATAAGCAGGGTGACAATATACAGCCTTGAGGTACTCCATTCCCAATTTTGAACTAGCCAGTTTTGTTCCATGTCCGGTTCTGACTGTTGCTTCTTAACCTACATACAGGTTTCACAGGAAGCAGGTAAGGTGATCTGGTATTCCCATCTCTTGAAGAATTTTCCACAGTTTGTTGTGATCCACACAGTCAAAGACTTTGGCATAGTCAATAAAGCAGAAGTAGATGTTTTTTCTGGAATTCTCTTGTGTTTTCTGTGATCCAATGGATGTTAGTAATTTCATCTCTGGTTCCTCTGCGTTTTCTAAATCCAGCTTGAACATCTGGCAGTTCTCAGTTCACATACTCTTAAAGCCTAGCTTGGAGAATTTTGAGCATTACTTTGCTAGCATGTGAAATGAGTGCAGTTGTGCAGTAGTTTGAAATTCTTTGGCATTGCCCTTCTTTGGGATTGGAATGAAAACTGACCTTTTTCATTTAGTGGCCACTGAATGAGTATTCCAGTCCTGTGGCCACTGCTGAGTTTTCCAAATTTGCTGGCATATTGAGTACTGCACATTCATATCATCATCTTTTAGGATCTGAAATAGCTCAGCTGAAATTCCATCACCTCCACTAGCTTTGTTCATAGTGATGCTTCCAAAGGCCCACTTGACTTTGCATTCCAGGATGTCTGGCGCTAGGTGAGTGATCATACCATCGTGGTTATCTGGGTCATTAAGATCTCTTTTGTATAGTTCTACTGTGTATTCTTGCCATCTCTCTTCTTAATATCTTCTGCTTCTGTTACATCCATACCATTTCTGTCCTTTATTGTACCCATCTTTGCATGAAATGTTCCCTTGGTATCTCTGATTTTCTTGAAGAGATCTCTAGTCTTTTCCATTCTATTGTTTTCCTCTATTTCTTTGCATTGATCGCTGAGGAAGGCTTGCTTATCTCTCCTTGCTATTCTCTGGAACTCTGCATTCAGGTGGGTTTATCTTTCCTTTTCTCCTTTGCCTTTCCCTTCTCTTCTTTTCTCAGCTATATGTAAGGCCTCTTCAGACAACCATTTTGCCATTTTGCATTTCTTTTTCTTGAGGATGGTCTTGATCACTGCCTCCTGTACAATGTCATGAACCTCCATCCATAGTTCTCCATACACTCTATCAGATCTAATCCCTTGTATCTATTTGTCACTTCCACTGTATAATCATAAGGGATTTTATTTAGGTTATACCAGAAGGGCCTAGTGGTTTTCCCTACTTTGTTCAACTTAAGTCTGAATTTTATAATAAGGAGTTCATTATCTGAGCCACAGTCAGCTCCCAATCTTGTTTTTGCTAACTGTATAGAGCTTCTCCATCTTCAGTGCAAAGAATATAATCAATCTGATTTTGGTATTGACTATCTGGTGATGTCCATGTGTAGAGTCTTCTCTTGTGTTGTTGGAAGAGGGTGTTTGCTGTGACGAATGCATTCTCTTGGCAAAACTCTGTAAACCTTTGCCCTGCTTCATTTTGTATTACAAGGCCAAACTTGTTATTCCAGGTATCTCTTGACTTCCTACTTTTGCATTCCAGTCCCCTCTGATGAAAAGGACCTTTTTTGGTGTAGTCCTCTTACTTGTTTCTTTTTGGTTTTCAGAGAATAGATGAAATTATGAAGAGAACAAGAAAGAGTGATGTGTCTTTGGAAGTGAAGGTAGGCATTCAGAGTGCCATTTTCATAATTCATGTACTGAGAAGAATATAATGGTAGAATATATTCAGTGATGTTGTAGGTCTCAGAGAGCATTAGCCAGGAAGAAAATGGGTTCTTCCTGCTTTGTTCCTTTAGATTAAGAAGACTGTTGGTGTCTAAAAGGAAAGAGGAGTCTAAGAGAGGAGTTTCCAGGATGGGGTGGTAATAAAAATTTCCTTGGAGAAGTGGAGGTACGGATGCAGGGAGAAGCACTGTAGTCCACAGATAAAAAAAAAAAAGAGAGAATGGTGGCATATTACTATGGGAAACAGAGCTGATTTATAATACACTCAGAAAATTCAAAGAATTACCATGGAACAGACAGATGGCTCAGCCTGGTTCCAAATAACCCCTGATGCTTTTCAAAAGCACTTGTCTTGGTACATAAAGCCTACCTTCCCTCTGTTTGTTTTCAGAAAGAAGACCCAAAAGTGGAGCTTCAGTCTGCTCTGTGTGTGGAAAATAAGACAGAACCCATGGTCCCTAACAAAATAGGTGAGTGTGAGATCTGATTCTTGGGTTCTTCATTTCAGAAAGTGAGGGCTATGGTGTTCCCTGTAGGGGACTAGCACCTATGGGTCTGAAGAGCATTATCACTGTGTGGAGCCCATGTACTTCTCCCCACCACCACCCCCTGGGGGAGTTTCCATCTCTACAGGTCCACTTGAAGACCAGTAGGTCCCTCAGTTACTCTAATAATCCCAGCACCAGAGCTGGGCCATCTGCTGGCTAGGCTGCTTTCCAGAGGGCTTAATTGCTGGTCACGTTCTGTTAAGAACTGACTCTCTTGTTCTACAGCAGTTTCTCCTGCCTTTGGGACTTCTGGATAGTCCAGCTCTTTTCTGTCACGGATTCTTAAAGCTCCTCAGGTTTCGTGGCAGCCACAGTCAGAAAACATATATCCATCTCAAAGTCACTCTTCACATTTCTCTTGCCTTGTGGCTCAAGAGCCTGGGGACCTGTGCAGGATATGACATCAAGTTTCTTGAGTGAGTCATGTTGTTCAGTCACTAAGTTGTGTCCGATGTTGCAACCCCACAGACTGTAACACGCCAAACTCCTCTGTCTTCCACTATCTCCTGGAGTTTGCTCAAATTCATGCCCATTGAGTCAGTGATGTTATCTAATCATTACATCATCTGCCACCCTCTTCTCCTTTTGCCTTCAATCTTTCCCATCATCAGGGTCCTTTCCAGTGAGTCGGCTCTTCACATCAGGTGGCCAAAGTATTGGAGCTTCAGCTTCAGCATCAGTCCTTCCAATGAATATTCAGGGATGATTTCCTTTAGGATTGACAGGTTTTACACTCCAAGGAACTCTCAAGAGTCTTCTCCAGCTTCACAATTCAAAAGCATCAATTCTTTGATGCTCAGCCGTTTTTATGGTCCAACTCTCATTTCCATCCATGACTACTGGAAAAACCATAGCTTTGACTAGACAGACATTTGTTGGCAAAGTGATGTCTCTTCCTTTTAACACGCTTTCTAGGTTTGTCATAACTTTCTTTCCAACAAGCAAGGATCTTTTAATTTCATGGCTGCAGTCATCATCCACAGTGATTTTAGAGCCCCAAAAAATAAAATCTGTCACTGCTTCCACTTTTCCCCTTCTATTAGCCATGAAGTAATGGGACCTGATGCCTTGATCTCAGTTTTTTTTTTTAATGTTTCAAGCCAGCTTTTTCACCCTCCTCTTTCATCCTCACCAAGAAGTTCTTTAGTTCCTCTTCACTTTCTCGCATTAAAGTGGCATCATCTGCATATCTGAGGTTGTTGTTGTTATTTTTTCCCCAGCAATCTTGATTCCAACTTGTGATTTATCTAGCCCAGCATTTCACATGACGTACTCTGCATATAAGTTAAATAAGCAGGGTGACAGTATACAGCCTTGTCCTACTGCTTTCCCAATTTTCAACTAATCTGTTGTTTCATGTCGGGTTCTAACTGTTGCTTCTTGACCTGCATACAGGTTTCTTAGGAGACAGGTGAAGTGGTCTGATATTCCCATCTCTAAGAATTTTCCACAGTTGGTTGTAATCCACACTGTCAAAGGCTTTAGCATAGTCAGTGAAGCAGAAGTAGATGTTGTTCTGGCACTCCCTTGCTTTTTCCATGATCAAATGAATGTTGGCATTTTGGTCTCTGGTTCTTCTGCCTCTCTGAAACCCAGCTTGTACATCTGGAAGTTCTCAGTTCACGTACTGTTGAAGCCTAATTTGAAGGATTTTGAGCATAATCTTCCGAGCATGTGAAACAAGTGCAATTGTATAGTAGTTTGAACATTCTTTAGCATTGCCCTTCTTTGGGGAATGAAAACTCCCCTTTTCCAGTCTTGTGGCCACTGCTGAGTTTTCCAAATTTGCTGACATATTGAGTGCAGCACTTTAACAGCATCATCTTTTAGGATTTGAAATAGCTCATTGGAATTCCATCCCCTCCACTAGCTTTGTGCATAGTAATGTTTCCTAAGGCCCACTTGACTTTACACACCAGGATGTCTGGCTCTAGATGAGTGACTGCACTATCGTGGTTATCTGGGTAATTAAGACCTTTCTTGCAGTTATTCTGTCTATTCTTGCCACTTCTGAATCTCTTCTGCTTCTGTTATGTCCTTACTGTTTCTGCCCTTTATCATGCATATCCTTGCATGAAATGTTCCCTTGATATCTCCAGTTTTCTTAAAGATATCTCTAGTTTCTCCCATTCTGTTGTTTTCCTCTCCTTTGTATTGCTCATTTAAGAAGACCTTCTTATGTCTCCTTGCTATTCCCTGAAACTCTGCATTCATTTAGGTGTGTCTTTCCCTTTCTCCCTTGCCTTTCCTCCTCTTCTTTCCTCACCTATTTGTAAAGCCTCCTCTGACAACCACTTGACCTTTCTTGTATTACTTTTTTGGGGGGATGGTTTTGGTCACCACCTCCTATACAATATTATGAACCTCTATCCATAGTTCTTCAGGCACTCTGTCTACCAGATCTAATCCCTTGAATCTATTTGTCACCTCTGCTATGTAATCATAAGAGATTTGACTTAGGTCAAATACCTAAATGGCCTGGTGGTTTCCCCTACTTTCTTCACTTTGAGCCTGAATTTTATAATAAGGAGCCCATGATCTGAGCCACAATCAATTCCAGGTCTTGTTTTTGCTGCCTGTATAGAGTTTCTCCATCTTCAGCAGCTGCAAAGAACATAGTCAGTATTGACATCTGGAGATGTTCATGTATATAGAGTTGGGTTGTTGGAAGAGTGTGTTTGCTATGACCAGCATGTTTTCATGACAAAACTCTGTTAGCTTTTGTCCTGCTTCATTTTGTACTCTTTAAGATCAAACTTACCTGACTTCCTACTTTTGCCTCCCCATCCCCTACGATAAAAAGGAAATATTTTTTTGGTGTTAGTTCTAGAATGTATTGTGGATCTTCATAGAACTGGTCAACTTAAGCTTGTTCAGCACCAGTGATTGGAGCATAAACTCGGATTACTGTGATGTTGAATCATTTGCTTATTCTGTCACTTTTGAGATTGCCCCCAAGTACTGCATTTAGGACTGCATTGTTGACTCTTTCATTTGGGATTCTTGCCCACAGTAGTAAATATAATGAATTAAATTTGCCACTCCCGTCCATTTAGTTCCCTGATTCCTAAGATGTTGATGTTCAGTCTTGCCATCTCCTGCTTGAGCACATCCAATTTACCTTGATTCATGGACCTAACATTCCAGGTTCCTATGCAGTATTGTTCTTTACAGCATCTGACTTAACTTGCACCACCAGACACATCCACAACTGAGCATTGTTCCTGCTTTGGCCCAGTTGCTCCATTCTTTCTGGAGCTGTTAGTAATTGCCCTCCACTTTTTCCCAGTAGCATATTGGACACCTTCTGACCTGGGGGACTCATCTTCCAGTGTCATATCTTTTTGCCTTTGTCCATGTGGTTCTCAAGGCAGAATACTGGAGTGAGTTGCCATTTCCTCCTTCAGTGGACCATGTTTTGTCAGAACTCCCCACTATGACCTGTCCTTCTTGGGCGGCCCTGCATGGCATAGCTCATGGCTTCATTGAGTTATGCAAGCCCCTTCACCACAATAGAGCTGTGATCCATTAAGTGGGGAGAGTGGGGCATGAACCCTGCACAAACACAGATGATGTCATTTGTCTTCTCTTCCTGGTATGAAGGTGACTGCCTGGGGTTCTTTTTACAAAAGATGTTGCATCACTGGTAAAGCAGAGGATTGCCTACACAGATATTCCCCATGTTATTTCATTGGTATATTTTATGATTGATGGAATGACTTTGTGTTCTCTGTCAGAAATCAGTGTATTGAACACCTGCCAGGAAGTAAATGTTGTGGAACATGCTGCCCCAGAAACATTCCCTCAAGATGTTTTTACTGATGAACTTAAACCAGTTGAGGGACTTGTTCATCTGGACACCCTTGATGGGAAATCAAACAGTCTAGATGATTCAACCGAAGAAGTTCAGTCTATGGATATGAGGTAAGTACATTGCTTTTGAATTTGAGCCTCATCTCTTCCCCAGATACCTCCACCATCCCTTAGTTGATTTCATTGTTTCCACCCCCAAATCTTTGTACACACCTAAAATAGGTGCAGTTGCTATTCAGGAAAACTAACCATGGTATAAGTAATATCTGTATTTTGGGTTGAGTTCCCTAGAAGCAGAACCCAGAACAGGGATTCTGGGGCATGGATTTTAGTGGAGGAGAGCTCTCAGGAGAAGGGAGCGGGAGGGAAGCAGGATTGGGCAGGGGAAGTCACTCAGCAAGGGTGCAGTCTCAGCTGGTCTCATGGAGCTCTGCAGGATGGTCTTCCACCAGAAAGGGCTCTGACTGTGATAAAGACGGGGCCTTCACGGCACTGTGTTCATCAGCTGTTGACTGTGGAGAATCTGGGGTGGGGATGCTTCCATCAGCCAAGGCAGTCGTCCAGAGGAAGCGTGTCAGCTGTGAGTCCATAGCAGCTGGAGGATGGGCACAACCACAGCTAAAGGGGATCTGGGTAGGGCACCAAAAGGGCTCACCCACTGCATGCAGTATCTCATGTTTAAATAGACTTGTCATTGGAGACTTGATAAAGGAACTAATTTGCTTTCAGATCCTAACAACTTAAGGAATTCTTAACTGGTGTGTTTTGGATAACATCACCTGGCAAATTATTCCCTGACAAAAGTAATGCTCAGTCAGCCTGGGCTTGGGGCAGAGACTGGAGTGGGGGTCTTCTCTGTGTTTAGGAGGGAATGCCAGGATTTCACACAAGCTCTGCCAGAGCTCCAGCCTGCTGCAGCTTACCCTTCTCTCCTTCCTGTGAATTCTCAGCCTCAGCCTAGGGTGAGGGGTTGGGGAGCCGGGCCTTTCCCAGGCACACTGATTGTAAATATTGCAGCTGGCCTTAAGCCACATAATGTGAAAACATGGAGTCCAGCCTCCCTGTCCGCAGTAGAGCGAGTCCTGAGCAGTCTGATAACAGGACCTCCTCAGCCCTTGCTACCACCCACCACTGTCCTGGCAGACTTCCCCTGATTGGCGCCACTCTGTCCCCTCCAGTAGGTGGGAACTGCTGAGGCATCATAAAGGATAACGCAGTACCTACCCACCCACCCACCCCATGCCACGTTGAGGCAGTTGTGCTTATTTTTTCTGCCTCTGCGTGAGGGAACTGGACGAGACCTGGCACTGGCCAAGGTTCAAGGAAATGAAGGAGCTTTGTTTGTGTGCTGCATTCTTACTGTGGCTGCCACTGCATTTGGAGAAGGGTGACTCCTGGGGGCAGTGCCCAAGCTTATGGCACCATTCTGTCCTCCCCATGCTCTGACCAGCTGATAAAATCCCGGGAATGGAGGTGGTCACGGTGGAAATGGGGCAGGCGTTCCCAGTAATGAAACAGTTTGCCCAGGCTCCAGCCACCGGAAGTGGTGTTAGGTCAGCTGCTTCGCTTTAACTATATTCAGTGTGAGGGAGACAGATCATCTGAGCTTCTGCAGTTCAGCTAGTTTTTCTAGATTCTTCTCCGGGCTCTTACGGAGGAGGAAAAAAAAAAAAAAAGACAAACCTGACAGCAGCCCTACTCTGGCTGTTCAGAGAGACCCCTGGTGAGGGGACTTTGCATCCCAGCCCACTGCTCATCTGAGCTAGGCCTATGGTTGACACACCACGGAACTTCTCTAAACTGTCATGGCATCTTCGCATGTGTCATTTATCATATACTAATGTATTACAGTGAGCATATAATGAGGCCCAAAGTCTAGTGGATGTCCAGTCTTCCACCATCTTGGGCCTAATCGGTTCTAACCAGTTTTTGTTGTATCCTCAAGGGTTATGTCATTCTTTTAAAGGTTGTGCGCTGCCCCTGCTCTCTTGTCTCAAATCCACTTCCCTGTTCTCATTCATGGGGGCCTCATTTCTGTCAGTGTCTCAGACTTGAACTAACCTGTATCTTTTATAATGTGTTACACACAACTCTGGCTCTAAATCCATCTTCTCTAGGAAAGAAGAGTAGTATAACAAAATATGACAAGTAGAATTAATAGTTGTGTCTGTCTGTCTCTCTGTCTCTCCATCTCTCTCTCCTTCCCTCTCTCCCTCCGCCCTCCAGTCCTGTTTCAAAAGAAGAGCTTATCTCTATCCCAGAATTTTCACCAGTGAGTGAAATGATTCCTGGGGTATCTCTGGACCAAAATGGAACTGGTAATGCCCGAGCACTTCAAGATCTCTTAGATTTCACTGGCCCCCCCATTTTCCCCAAGAGATCCAGTGAAAATCTCAGCCTGGATGACTGTAACAAAAACCTGATCGAAGGATTTAACAGTCCTGGCCAAGAAAATACTCTGAACACCTTCTGTTGACAAATACAACATCTCTTTAATGAAAGGTACAGTCTTTTGATGACAGTCTAAATCTGTAACTCTTCAACCTGGGTTTGTGAAGATAAGATAAACTCAGCCTCCTGGATGGTCAATTTTATTTAAAAAGCACAAATATAAATGTGAATTCATGGTATATACTGCAGCACACACAAGAATTGAGATGGATTTCAAATGAATCCTTTAGACAAGAGCCTTCAGCACCACACCCCTTGTGCTCACCCCTGCTGTTTGGGGCAGTGTGTGTAGAAGCACTGGCTAAAAGTTTGACCAGCCATCTGTCTCAAGTAGCAACTTTTTAGAGACAAGAGAATTCCACCCCCACTAGTTTTATTCAGTGATATCCTACATTCTATCTAGAATCACTCATATACATTGGTGAGTGTTGGGCCAAGTGATTTGCTGTTCTGTTGACTTCTGGATTCTTTCAAAGCAAACATCTGTTCTTGGATCATCTTCCCCCCTGAGGCAAGGGGGGAAGAACCAAAGTTTGTGCCCTGAAGCTTTTGTTCCTTTCCTTTGGCCCTTTTTTTCTTCCCGAAGTGTTTCTAGAAGCTGCTTCTTTGAGTAAGTTACATTTATGGGTTTTAAACACTCTGAATTTGTGTGTAGTTATAATCACCTCCTGTAGGCTTTACTTCAGATTATGGGGCTTAGTTTTGAATGATGAAAACAGAATCTATCAGATCTTTTCATAACTAATTGCTCCTCCCATTTTAGACTGTTAGAAAAAATTTTCTGTTCTCAACATTCTGTCAGTCACCTTGTTTTATGATATTCTACTCCTATAACAGTACTTTGATAACTGATGTGATTTAGTCCAACCTTTCTATTTCTCAAACAAGGAATCAAGTTGGGGAGGCCACATGGCTGAGGTCACCATGTCTCAAATGCTTATTTATACATGACCTCAGCTACTGGCTATAGATGGTACATTTTAGAGTTTGGTTCTTCTCTTGGCTCTTGGGGAAGCAGTTGTGGTCCTTTTCACATATGAGAGGGAATGCATGACAGGTAGTTTTAAAAATAAACCATATCCCTGGTTGGAAGAGTAGCTACTTTTTGGACACTTTAAAAAATTCACCTGAGTGTTCTATTTCCCTGACAGTTACGTGGATTAATATTTAGTGAGAGGTTTCTTTTGTTGTTAGCATACATTGCACCCTTTGGTTCACCTACCTCAGTATCAAATAAGGACCAGAAAATCCACAAAACCTAGAAGAATGTTCATGGCTCCTCAAATCTATTTCCTACCTCTCGAACTGAAAAAAGTCCAAAATCCCTGTCCCCCAAAAAATCTTGGCTAAATAATTTATTTACATTCCTTGTATATTTTCATTTGTCATATAGTCTAGTTAGCAAATTCTTCTCAGCCAGAGGTGGCACTACCCCCCACTGGAAATGTGTTGGAGCGGGTTATTGTCACAATGGCTGGAGGCAGCACTGGCATTTGGAAAGCAAAACTTGTGACATTAATCATCCTGCAGGTTTTAGAATAGTCCCACATGAAGAAAATTTGATCCCCCCACCCAAAGAATAGTCCTACACAAAATGCTGCAGCACTTCCATTGAGAGGTACTGTAAGCCAAGGAAATGTAGTTACGAAGAAGGTAGAAAGTCCCACACTGCATGACCGTTTTAGTGACAGAGAATAGATGCTACAAATTGCAAAATATTGTCTCTGCATTGGTTTCACCTAGTTTTGGTTTTGAATTGACACAGGTGGTGTTTGGAGAACCCATGAAGCTGCTGGTAGTCAAATCTGAGCTGCCAGCCCTTTGAAGAAACTTCTGTCATCTTTAACTGCTGGATTCTAAACTACTAAATTGAAATGTAACTGCATTCCTAGTTAGTATGTCAAACGCTGGCCACTCTCAGTAGAAGCTTGAGACAGTGGCCTTTTTGGGCTTTAGCAGAGTTCTACGTTATAGTTCTATTTATGAGCTTTAGCTGCTGATAAAGCGCTTCCTGTACTCCTCTATTATCATAGTGATCTTCTGAATAACCCGTGTGATTTTGACTTGAAAAGTCACCTTATAGCCATTCTTATCCCCAAACTTGGAGCATATAAACATTTAGATGTCTTTTCTGGTAAATATTCTAGACATTTACCCAGACTCTATTTAAACATATACTGAACTTGGGCTGCATATCTCCCTGGCTCTGTTTAGAAGAAGAACACATTCTGGAGGGTTTCCCTCATCTCTGAGGTTTCTTTGCTGGAAGTTTCTATCAAGAAGCCACATTTAATATTATTAAGCTTAGTTGCCTGCAAAATGTGTTGCTTCTCATTGCTCCTTGGGCGGCCAGCAGAGTGAGTCTGGCTGAGTTAAGGAAGCCATTGAACAGCATGGAAGACTGTCTGCTCTCAGGCATATTCCTCCAGACTTGGGCACTTGAATCTTGCAAGGGCCTTTTCATGTTGCACCTTTAAATCCTCCAAGCTATAGTCACTCCAAACCTTCAGGTGGCTTCTGGATTGAATAATTTGTGCATCTCCTTCACAGGTGGTTGCTTTTCATGTTGCTGTTTTCTTCTTGGCTCTTGGGCCTTTTGTTTGTTTGTTCAACTCTAATAAAAGCAGGCACAAATGAAAAGCATTGTGCTCTGAGACAAGGGGCCCTGCACTGGCTCCAAAATGGCACTATAACAGACTTGAACATAAAAACATCTGGACGGAGGAAAATGACAGTAGAATGTATGTATACTCCACACATTTTTTGCCATATAATAGTATGTTTTCTATTGGAGAATGA